>NC_041380.1:183953462-183958935 GCF_002162155.2 Triticum dicoccoides | reverse complement strand
TACTCTTGTTCATAAGGATAAAAATATTACTTTGCTTCCTATGACTCCTGATTCCATTTTGAAAGATTATATTAATAGAGCTAATAAAGCAAAACAGGAGAAAAATAAGAGTGAAAATCAGATTGTGGCAAAAGAATTTGAGCAACAAATGCAGCCTAATAATAAACAATCTAGTGTTGCTTCTGAAATTAAATTGAAAAGTGCATGTTTACTTGCCACCAAATCTGATATTGATGATCTAAATTTTAGCAAATCTGTTTGCTATGCTTTTGTGTGCAAAGAGGCATTATTTTCATTCGACGGCGTGCCTTCCTCTTTGCCTCCTGCTGTCACTAACATTTTGCAGGAGTTCGCTGACGTCTTTCCACAAGACGTGCCACCGGGATTACGACCTATTCGAGGGATTGAGCATCAAATTGACTTAATTCCCGGTGCATCATTACCCAACCGTGCACCATACTGTACCAATCCAGAGGAGACGAAGGTGATTATGCGTCAAGTACAAGAACTGCTCGACAAAGGTTATATACGCGAATCCTTTAGTCCTTGTGCTGTTCCTATCATTTTAGTGCCGAAAAAGGATGGTACGTCGCGTATGTGCGTTGATTGTAGAGGCATTAATAATATTACTATTCGTTATCGTCATCCTATTCCTAGGCTAGATGATATGCTTGATGAATTGAGTGGCTCTACAATATTCTCCAAAGTTGATTTGCGTAGTGGATACCATCAAATTCGTATGAAATTGGGAGATGAATGGAAAACAACATTTAAAACTAAGTTTGGATTATATGAGTGGTTAGTCATGCCATTTGGGTTAACTAATGCACCTAGTACTTTCATGAGGTTAATGAACGAAGTTTTACGTGCTTTCATTGGACGATTTGTGGTAGTTTACTTTGATGACATATTGATTTATAGCAAATCTTTGGAGGAACATTTGGAACATTTACGTGCTGTTTTTATTTCTCTACGTGATGCACGTTTGTTTGGTAACCTAGGAAAGTGCACCTTTTGCACCGACCGAGTATCTTTTCTTGGCAATGTTGTTACTCCATAGGGAATTGAAGTTGATAAAGCCAAGATTGAAGCTATTGAGAGTTGGCCGCTGCCCAAAACGGTCACACAAGTGAAGAGTTTCCTTAGCCTCACTGGTTTCTATAGGCATTTTGTGAGAGATTTCAACACCATTGTTGCACCTCTCAACGAGCTTACAAAGAAGGATGTGCCTTTTGTTTGGGGTACCGCACAGGAAGAAGCCTTCACAGTATTGAAAGATAAGTTGAGACATTCTCCTTTACTCCAACTTCCTAATTTCAATAAGACTTTTGAGCTTGAATGTGATGCTAGTGGAATTGGATTAGGAGGTGTGTTATTACAAGATGGCAAACCTGTTGCATACTTTTCTGAATAATTGAGTGGGCCTAGTCTGAACTATTCTACTTATGATAAAGAATTATATGCTCTTGTTCGGACCTTAGAAACATGGCAACATTATTTATGGCCCAAGGAATTTGTTATACATTTTGATCATGAATCTTTGAAACACATTAAAAGTCAAGCAAAACTGAACCATAGACATGCTAAATGTGTTGAATTCTTGAGACTTTCCCTTATGTCATTAAACACAAGAAGGGTAAAGAAAATGTTATTGCTGATGCATTGTCTCATCGTTATACTATGCTTTCACAACTTGACTTTAAAATATTTGGTTTGGAGACCATCAAAGATCAATATGTTCATGATGCTGAATTTAAAGATGTATTGCAGAATTGTAAGGAAGGGAGAACTTGGAACAAGTTCGTTCTTAATGATGGATTTGTGTTTCGTGCTAACAAGCTATGCATTCTAGCTAGCTCCGTTCGTCTTTTGTTGTTGCAGGAGGCGCATGGAGGAGGATTAATGGGACACTTTGGCGTCAAGAAGACGGAGGATATACTTGCTACACATTTATTTTTGGCCAAAGATGAGACGGGATGTTGAGCGTTTTGTTGCTCGCTGCACTACATGTCAAAAAGCTAAGTCACGACTCAATCCTCATCGTTTATATATGCCTTTGCCTGTACCTAGTGTTCCTTGGAAGGATATTGTAACACCCTCGATGCGACTATAGCTCCCATGTGTCGAGGCACGACTTAGAGACATAATTGCATTGAAGGCATATGTCGCAAGTTAGGCAATCTTCACAACATCCCATGTAATATGATAATAAAAGGGGAGACAACATAGTTGGCTTACACTCGCCACGTCAAACAAGTACATAAATAACATTACATCATCCAAACACTCATGGCCCGACTACAGCGCCAAAATAAAAGAGAACCCAACATGCGACACGGTCCCGATCACCCCCAACTGACCACCACTACTGATCATCAGCAAATGAAACATAGTAACGTTGAGAGTCCTCGTCGAACTCCCACTTGAGCTCAAACGCATCACCTGTAGCGGAATCATCAGGCCCTGCATCTGGTGTAATAGTAATCTGTGAGCCATAGGGACTCAGCAATCTCGCACCCTCATGATCAAGACTATTTAAGCTCATAGGTAAGGCAAGGTAAAATATATGTGGAGCTGCAGCAAGCGACTAGCAATTATGGTGGCTATCCTATTCATAAAAGAGAGCGAGAACAGGAGGCAAAGCGTGAGCGAGAAACTAGAGAACAACCTGTGCAAACATTACTCCAACACCGTGTCCACTTCCCGGACTCCGCCGAGAAGAGGCCATCACGGTAACACACTCAGTTGAATCATTTTAATTAAGTTAATGTTAAAGTTATCTACAACCGGACATTAACAAATTCCCATCTGCCCATAACCGCGGGCACGACTTTCGAAAGTTCAAATCCCTGCAGGGGAGTCCCAACTTAGCCCATGACAAGCTCTCACGGTCAACGAAGGAATAGACCTCCTCCCAAGACGTTCCGATCAGACTCGGTATCTCGGTTCTTCAAGACACTTCGACAGGTTAAAACAAGACCAGCAACACCGCCCGAATGTGCCGACAAATCCCGATAGGAGCTGCACATATCTCGTTCTCAGGGCACACTCAGATGAGCAAGACGTCAGGTAGGCCAGCCCAGAGTTGCCCCTGGTAGCCCCTGACATCGCTTGGTGGGACCAACACTCAGAGGAGCACTGGCCCGGGGGGGGGGGGTTTAAATAAGATGACCCTCGGGCTCCGGAAACCCAAGGGAAAAAGAGGCTAGGTGGAATATGGTAAAACCAAGGTTGGGCATTGCTGGAAAAGCTTTAATCAAGGCGAAATATCAAGGGGTTCCCATTATAACCCAACCGCGTAAGGAACGCAAAATCCGGGAACATAACACCGATATGACGGAAACTAGGGCGGCAAGAGTGGAACAAAACACTAGGCGAGAGGCCGAGCCTTCCACCCTTTACCAAGTATATAGATGCATTAAGATAACAAGATAATATAATGATATCCCAACAAGTAAATAAAAGTTCCAACAAGGAACGGCCTCCAATCTTCACCTGCAACTAGCAACGCTATAAGAGGGGCTGAGCAAAGCGGTAACATAGCCAATCAACGGTTTGCTAGGACATGGTGGATTATAGGTTTGACATGGAAATTTGGGAGGCTTGAAAGCGGTAACGTAGGTTTGACATGGCATAGCAAAAGAGCGAGCAATCTAGCATAGCAAAGATAGTAGTGATTTCGAGGGTATGATCATCTTGCCTGCACAGTTGTCAGAGTTGACTGGATCCTCGAAAGCAAACTCAACGGGCTCCTCGTTAGCGAACTCGTCTCCAGGCTCTACCCAAACAAGACAAACAAGCAACAAGGACATAATCAACAACGTGCAAGGATCAAACAATATGATGCAAAGATGATGCGCTATGCGGGATGCGATGCGGGATGCATATGCAAGATGTGACAAGAAATGCATGAACCTGGCCTCAACTTGGGAATCCAAGTGTGCCACTGGAAAGATGAGATGAAATCTCTTGAAAACAATATAAAGAACGTCGGAGTCGGAGTTACGGTTTGGAAATGGCAAGCGATTCAAATATGACACCGGTCTGTGATTTACAGCAAGTAGCCATCTAAATGCAAAGAGATGAACAAGCTATAGCACCCAAACATGACAACAAAGTACATGGCAGGGATGCATTCAAGATGCTTAACAAAAGTCTAGCACTGAGCTACGGCCAATTCATCCATTAACAGGTTCAAAGAAGCACGACAAAAATGCATATGGCAAACAGATCTCAGACTTAGTGAAATTAACACTTGTCTGGAATTTCAGATCAGGTAGAACTCTTCGGAGCAGCAAAGCTATATGCTATAGGACCTGAACATGGCAAAGTAAAGCATGACATGGAGCTACTCAAAGAGCTTAACAAAAGTCCCTTAGTGACCTTGAGCCAAAAGGGATCAAAAAATACAATTGCAAGCATGTGAACATAGCAAAAACATAATCAGTTTTCAGACTCAGTGAAAACTGGAACATGCTGAAACATAACTCAAGTAGGCATGTTTACGAGCTCGATGCTCTCACTACGGTGCAAGTCATGACAATAAAATCATAGACCCATCAAGAATACACAAAATGCAAGGTAGACATGGCAAGAACAATAGCATATCATGCACAGATCAACTACAACATCCTCGGCAAAATCGCTAACAAGTAGACAATCTGCCCAGATTCACAAAATGACAAAAGTAGAGCTCGATTAACTCAAGCTAGGGTGATCCATAATTGCAAACAAAGACATGGATGGATAGAGCACTACAATATTAATAACACATCCTTACTGATCATCCTCAAAAGAGGCACGGATCACTAAGAAACAACATGAACATATGGCAATATGAAATAAATAGCTCAAGGACTTAGTGGAAATGCTGAGTCCCTGAAAACAGAAATACCAAGTGCACCACTTTGCAAGCTTGTGCTAGGCACCACACACATCACATAAATACATGGGTTGCACCTCTAGAAAGATGGCAAAACCCTTAACAAAACATATGTAGAGCTCAAGGGCATATCATGCACACATTAATCATGGCAAAAATGACAAAAGGCTAAATGGAGCAGCAGATCTGACAATTATCTCAAGTAGCCCTCTTCTAACAGCATTTCGGCCATCAATATGAACTCAAATGAAAATGATGCAATGTAATGAAATGATGTACTCTTTGAGGTGAACATTTTGATATGCTAAATGCCCAAATCGGAGCTACGGATGCAAAGTTACGAGGCTAAGAACAAGAGCACATGGATCTGGAATTTCCGGGGACTTGGTGAAAAAAACAACCTCCGGATCTAGGGTTTCGGTGGCATGCAAAACGAGGCGGCCGGATCGTCGCCGGAGTAGGAGGGAGAGGAGGCCGGCCGGAGTCGGCGGCGGCACGGCGGGTGAGGCGGCGCGGCGGCCGGCGAGGCGGCAGAGCGGGGGAGGCGGCGGGCGGCGGCTCGGGCAGCCGAGCGGAGGAGGACGACAGCGG
>NC_041380.1:183813877-183953267 GCF_002162155.2 Triticum dicoccoides | reverse complement strand
CTCTCCCCGGGCCGAGCGGGCCGGTGCGGGCGCAGGTGGCGGCGCGCCATGTGGCACCACGCCACTGGCTGCGGGCGGCGGTGGCGATTTGTCCGGTGTGGCCCGGACGTGTCCGGCGCGCCGGATGGAGGGAGGCTAGGGTTTCAGGGGAGAGGAGAAGGGGAATTTCGGGGGTGGTCTTTAAATAGGCATAGAGGGAGCTAGGAGAGTCCAAATGAGGTGCGGTTTTCGGCCACGCGATCGTGATCGAACGGTCTAGATGATGGAGAAGGCTTAGGTGGGTTTTGGGCCAAATTGGAGGGGTGTTTGGCTGCAACACACACGAGGCCTTTTCGGTCCCTCGAAGTCCAAATGATACGAAACTTGACAGGCGGTCTACCGGTAGTAAACCAAGGCTTCTTGGCAAGTCTCAGCCCAATCCGGAAATGTTTAATCCCCACACACGAAAGAAAGCTAGAACTGACCACCGGAGGAGAACGAAGCGCCGGAATGCAAAACGGACAACGGGGAAAATGCTCGAATGCAAGAGATGAACACGTATGCAAATGCAATGCACATGATGACATGATATGAGATGCATGACAACGATAACAACACATGGAGGCAAAGACCCAAACCCGAGAAAATAAAAGAACTTAACACCGAAACGGCAAGAGTTGGAGTACAAATTGGGAAAGTTACAACCGGGGTGTTACAGATATATCTATGGACTTTGTTTTAGGTTTACCTCGAACAAAGAAGGGGAGGGATAGCATATTTGTTGTCGTGGATAGGTTCTTGAAAATGGCACACTTTATACCATGTCATAAAAGCGATGATGCTGTTAATGTTGCTGATTTGTTCTTCCGTGGAATTATTCCCTTGCATGGTGTGCCAAATACTATTGTTTCAGATCGTGATAATAAATTTCTTAGCCAATTTTGGAGATGTTTATGGGCTAAGTTGGGGACTAAGCTGCTTTTTAGTACTACTTGTCACCCCCAAACTGATGGACAAACTGAAGTAGTCAATAGAACATTTTCTACTATGCTTAGGGCTGTTTTGAAGAATAAGAAGAAAATGTGGGAAAATGCTTGCCTCATATTGAATTTGCTTATAATCGTTCATTGCATTCTACTACTAAGACATGCCCTTTTGAAATTGTGTATGGTTTCCTACCTTGTGCACCTATTGATTTGTTGCCTCTTCCATCTTTGGAGAAGGTTAATTTTGATGCTAAAGAACATGCTGAATTGATTTTAAAAATGCATGAGTTAACTAAGGAAAACATTGAGCGTATGAATGCTAAATATAAACTTGCTGGAGATAAGGGTAGAAAACATGTTGTGTTTGCACCTGGAGATCTTGTCTGGTTACATTTGCGTAAGGATAGATTTCCTAATTTGCGCAAATCAAAGCTAATTCCACGTGCTGATGGTCCTTTTAAGGTGTTAGAGAAAATAAATGATAATGCATATAAACTTGAGCTGCCTGCAGATTTTGGGGTTAGTCCCACTTTTAACATTGCAGATTTGAAGCCTTATTTGGGTGAGGACGATGAACTTTCATTGAGGACGACTTCATTCCAAGAAGGGGAGGATGATGAGGACATCAATACCATTGTTACACCCACAGCCCCTGCTGCTATACATACTGGACCGATTACTAGAGCTCGCGCACGCCAATTAAATTATCAGGTACTTCCGTTTCTTGGTAATGATTCTAATGTTCATGAGAATATGATGCTGCCTAAATTGGATACATTTGTTTTGCTTACAAATGAATAGCCTAGCTTGGACAAGAAAGATGAACATTGGAGCAAGTTCAAGCATGGAGATGATGGCATGCGCAAGAGGAACAAGAACGGAGTTACAAGTGATGATTCCAGGACTCTAAAGCCACCATAAAGAGTGCATGAAGCATGGGACGAAGTATACAAGATGCCACTTCATAAATTTCGTCCAGAGGCTATTTTAGGTGCTGCATCACCTTATTATTGGGCCAGGCCCATGTATTTTCGATGTACTTAAGTATAGGCTATTTTTAGAGTCCGTATGTGTGGGGAAACGAAAGTTAGGGTTGGTTTCGGACCCCTCCACCAAGGGCCACGAAATTCCCCCTCTCTCCTCCATATATACACCCCTTAGGGCATCGTTTAGGCTTTGGGTTTTGTTTAGATTAAAAGTTTGCCATAGCTGCAACTTCGCGTACTTCGTTTGTGTTCAACGACCAGACCAAGGCGTCACAGAACCCCACCTTGATCAATAAAGCTTTCATATTATATTCGCAATATACAGATTGCAATCTCAGTTTCTTGCTTGTTCTTCGTTTGCTTGCAGGAAACATACCCTCGTGGTCAGGTTGATCGTGCTCCGGCGTGGTCAATAACCCTCGGAAGTTGGTTTAGCGATTGCTAAGGCGCGACGTCTCGCACGTTCATAGTCGGATCGTCAAGGTCGACTCCCACAGAAATGATAGCCACCATCTCATCGAAACATCGGACGCCTTTGCCTCTATCAGTATTGATGTTGATAGAGGCAAAGGTATCCCATCTTTTGATGAGATGGTGGCTATCGTTTTAGAGGAAGTCGACTTTGACGATCTGACTACGAACATGCGAGGACGTCGCGCCTTAGCAATTGCTAAACGAACTCCAATGTGTTATTGACCACGCCGGAGCACGATCAACCTGACCACGAGGGCCTCTTTCCTACGAGCAAACGAAGAACAAGCAAGAAACTGAGATTGCAATCTGGATATTGCGAAAATAAGATGAAAGATTTATTGATCAAGGTGGGGTTCTGTGACGCCTTTGTCTGGTCGTTGAACACAAACGAATTACGTGAAGTTGCAGCTATGGCTAACTTTAATCTAAACACAACCCAAAGTCTAAATGATGCACTAAGGGCTGTATATATGGAGGAAGGGGGGGGGGTATTTCGTGGCCCTTGGAGGAGGGGTCCAAAACCAACCCTAACTCTTGTTTCCCCACACATATGAACTCTAAAAACAGCCTATACTTAAGTATTTCGAAAATACATGGGCCTGGCCCAATAATAAGGTGACGCAGCACCTAAAATAGCCTCTAGATGAAATTTATGAAGTGGCATCTTGTATATTTCGTCCAAGGCTTCATGCACTCCTTATGGTGGCTTCAAAGTCCTGAAATCATCACTTGTAACTCCGTTCTTGACCCCCTTGCGCATGCCATCATCTCCATGCTTGAACTTGATCCAAGGTTCATCTTTCTTGTCCAAGCTAGGCCCTTCATTTGTAAGCAAAACAAATGTATCCAATTTAGGCAGCATCATATTCTCATGAACATTAGAATCGTTACCAAGAAACAAAAGTACGTGATAATTCAATTGGCATGCGCGAGCTCTAGTGATTGGTCCAGTATGTATAGCAGCAGGGGCTGTGGGTGTAACAATGGTATTGATGTCCTCATCATCCTCCCCTTCTTGAAATGAAGTCGTCGTCGATGAAATTTCATCGTCCTCACCAAAATAAGGCTTCAAATCTGCAATGTTAAAAGTGGGACTAACCCCAAAATCTGCAGGGAGCTCAAGTTTATATGCATTATCATTTATTTTCTCTAACACCTTAAAAGGACCATCAGCACGTGGCATTAGCTTTGATTTGCGCAAATTAGGAAATCTATCCTTACACAAACGTAACCAAACAAGATCTCCAGGTGCAAACACAACATGTTTTCTGCCCTTATCTCCAGCAAGTTTATACTTAGCATTCATAAGCTCAATGTTTTCCTTAGTTAACTCATGCATTTTTAAAATCAATTCAGCACATTCTTTAGCATCAAAATTAACCTTCTCTGAAGATGGAAGAGGCAACAAATCAATAGGTGCACGAGGTAGGAAACCATACACAATTTCAAAAGGGCACATCTTAGTAGTAGAATGCAATGAACAGTTATAAGAAAATTCAATATGAGGCAAGGATTCTTCCCACATTTTCTTCTTATTCTTCAAAACAGCCCTAAGCATAGAGACCCTAATCACCCGGTCTTTCACGAAGGGAGCGGATCCCGGGGAAATCATGAAGAACACAAGGAAGAACGAAAGGAAAACACAAGAGGAAATCACTAAACCGACCTGAATAAGTCACACATGGGCTAGATCCTCGAGTACATAGAGCGATACACGAATCCACGGACAACTAGGGACAATACACGGTAACCGGTTCTTCTCCGTGAGGAGGTCTTGATGGGGCCGCCCAAGAGGGGGTCTTGATGTTCTTCTCCACAAGGAGGCCTTGAATCCTCTTGGGCGATCTTCTCCGGTGGAGGCTCGAATCTCCGAGGAGAAGGTAACCAAGTGGATGAGCTCTCTCACAAATATGAGCTAAACATTTGCTAATCCTAGCTAGGATGAATGGGGGTCTATTTATAGTCTAAGTGCTAATGGGAGCAAAGTGAAGGGGTACATGGGCCTCGGGCCCGAACACTGTGCGTAGACAGGTACTGGACGTCCGCTGGTGACCGGACGTCCGGAGTCTCAGGAGCGGCCGGTCATCCGGTGTCCTCCGGACGTTCGCTGGTTCTGCTCTATGATGGGGGTGCCGGACGTCCGGAAACGTCGAACTTCCGCTGACTTTGGTTCGGGTGCAGGTGCGCCGGTCGTCCGGTCCAGACCGGACATCCGCTCGTTTGCTTAGGGTGCCGGGGCACCGGTCGTCCGGTCTGGACCGGACGTCCGCTCGCTGGGGCTTGGCTGATGCTTCAGGCGTCAGACATCCGGTTCCGGCCGGTCGTCCAGTGGCTGGCAATTTTCCTTCAGCCCTTCTTCTTCTTTGTCTTCTCGTCCATCTTCCTCTTCTTCTTGTCCTTGCTCCTTAGCTTCTCCACGGTACCTGAGTATGCACAAAGTGTCCATATGAGGTAGTATCCATGCTTCATGTGCATCGAAGTGGAATTGTGAGAGGAGAGATGTCACCTCGGTTTCAAGAGCTCTTGCACGTGATCCAGTCATGGGTCCACTAGGCACTTGATGAGACGATGGTAGGTCCATGGGGATGACCTTGGGATGCTCCGCATCATATCCCCTCCCTTGGGGAAGATCCGTCCTCGGATCAAATTATTCATCACCAAGGAAGGGAGAGAGATCTTTGACGTTGAAGATGTCGCTCACGTTGTACTTGTCACGCGGGAGGTCGATCTTGTAAGCGTTGTCGTTGTAGCGTGCAAGCACCTTGAAGGGTCCATCCGCTCGTGGTTGAAGCTTGGACGTTCTTGTGGGAAGCGGTCCTTGCGAAGGTGTAGCCACACTCGATCACCAATGTTGAAGACCATAGGTTGCTTGTTGAAGTTGAGCTTGGTCGCAAGGCGTTGAACTTGGCGCCCGATGGTGTTTCTTGTATCTTCATGCACCTTCTTGAGATGTGTCACACGCGACTTGCGTCCAAATTGATGCGCTCTTGGAGTGGTAGAGGAAGAATGTCCAATGGTAACAACGGGATGAATCCGTAAACGACCTCGAAAGGAGACTTGCCGGTTGTTGAGTGTCTTGCTCGGTTGTAGGCGAACTCGGTGATAGGTAGGCACTCCTCCCACTCCTTGATGTTCTTCTTGATGAGTACTCGAAGTAGAGCGGAGAGTGTGCGGTTTGTAACCTCCGTTTGGCCGTCGGTTTGAGGATGGTACGCCGTGGAGAAGAGTAGCTTGATTCCGAGATTGGCGCATAAGGTCTTCCAAGAGTAGCTAAGGAACTTGACGTCGCGGTCCGAGACAATTGTCTTTGGTACACCATGGAGACGAATATTTCCCTACAAAAGAGATTAGCAACATGTGAAGCATTGTCTATCTTTTACAAGGAATAAAATGTGCCATTTTGGAGAAACGGTCCAAAACGACAAATATAGAATCTTTCCCATTGCGAGTCCTAGGCAAACCAAGTACGAAGTCCATGCTAATGTCTTCCCATGGTTGGTATGGAATCGGTAGAGGCATATAGAGACCATGAGATTGAGCTTTGGACTTAGCTTTGCGGCATGTCAAACATCGGTTGGTAAAGCGATTGACGTCCCGAAACATCTTTGGCCAAAAGTAGCTCTTCGAGAGCGTGGCGAACGTCTTGTCTCGTCCGAAATGTCCCATTAAGCCTCCTCCATGCGATTCCTGCAAAAGCAACAAACAAAGGGATGACTTTGGGATGCAAAGTTTGTTAGCTCTCATCAGATAGCGGTCTTTGATGTAATAGCGTTCCCAAGATGTATTCGACAAACACTTTGCATAAGGAGTGGCAAAAGTCACATCATGCTCATACAATTCTTTGATATGCTCGCAACCAATGACATCTAACTCAACTTGCATGACTAGCATGCATATGCGGGAAAGAGCATCCGCTACGATGTTTTCTTTACCCTTGATGTACTTGATGACATAGGGAAATGACTCAATGAATTTACTCCATTTAGCATGACGCTTGTTCAACTTAGTTTGACCCTTAAGATACGTGAGAGTCTCATGATCGGTATGAATGATAAACTCATGGGGACGAAGGTAATGTTCCCATTCATGTAAAACATGGACTAAAGCATATAGCTCTTTGTCATAGATGGGATAGTTGAGTTGCGCGCCGGAAAGTTTCTCACTAAAGTAAGCTATGGGGCGCTTCTCTTGCATTAACACACCTCCTATGCCATTACCGCTAGCATCGCAATGAATCTGAAAAGGCTTGTCGAAGTGGGGTAAAGCAAGCATGGGAGCATGAGTAAGCAAATTCTTAAGGTCATTGAATGCGATATCTTGGGATGGTCCCCAAACAAAAGGCGCATTCTTATTGCTCAAAGCATGTAAAGGTGAAGCAATGGTGCTAAAATCCTTCACAAAGCGATGATAGAAACCCGCAAGACCAAGGAAACTACGCACTTGATGCAAGTTGGTTGGTTGCGGCCAAGTCTTAATAGCATTGATCTTGGACTCATCTACATGAACACCCTTAGAAGAAACCACAAAACCCAAGAAAACGAGCTTATCAACACCAAAAAGGAATTTCTCCATATTAGCATACAGTCGCTCTTTTCAAAGAGTTTGCAAAACGGTGCGGACATAGGTGACATGCTCTTTGATAGATTTGCTAAACACAAGAATGTCATCGAAGTAAACCACAACAAATATACCAATGTAAGGGCAAAATACATGATTCATAAGGTGCATAAAAGTGCCCGGTGCTTTCGAGAGACCCATAGGCATGACTAACCACTCATACAAACCAAACTTGGTTTTGAAGGCGGTTTTCCATTCATCACCCTCTTGTATGCGGATTTGATAGTAACCACTCTTAAGATCAATTTTGGAAAATATAGTGGCACCACTAAGCTCGTTTAGCAAATCATCTAGGCATGGAATGGGGTACCTATAGCGAACGGTGATAGCATTGATAGGTCTACAATCGGAGCACATGCGAAAGCTACCGTCACGTTTTGGCACAAGAATGGCCGGTACGGCACAAGGGCTCAAACTTTCACGCACATGACCATGGTCTATGAATTGCTTTACTTGCCTTTTAATTTCTTTGGTTTCTTCGGGGTTGACGCGGTATGGAGCTTTGTTCGGAAGCGGTACTCCGGGGTGAGGTCGATGCGGTGCTCAGTGCCGCGTAGTGGAGGTAGTCCCGGAGGTAGCTCATCGGGGAAAACATCTTGAAATTCCAGCAAAAGAGAAGACAACACTAGAGGAAGAGTGTGAGAAGTGTTAGTTTGTGGTGCATTGTCCTTGTACACGAGGACGTAGTGTAGGACACTAGATGTGTTCTCTCACACTTCTCTCATCTCACGTTTGGTGGCAAATAGAACTAGGTTATTGTTTTCGCTCATCGTGGAGGCACTCTTTTTGGGCTTGTGGCGCTCACTCTCTTTTTGGTGGCTCACTCTCTCACCATTCTCTCCACGATGGGTGGCTTGCTTATCGGCGATCACTTGGCTTGGAGACATAGGTCGTAACACAAACTCCTTTACTTGCATCTTGAAGCTTAGTGGTTTGTACGCCCATTGTGGACGACTCCTCTATCAAATTGCCATGGCCGTCCAAGGAGAAGATGACAAACAGTCATTGGGATGACGTCGCACTCCAAGGTGTCCTCGTAGGCGCCAATCTTGAAGGAGACTTGCACTCGGTGCTCGACTTGGATGGTACCGGAGTCACTAAGACATTGCACTTTGTATGGATGTGGATGCTTCGTCTTGGGCAATTGGAGCTTGGAGCAAAGTTCTTCACTTGCGAGATTGTGACAACTACCTCCATCAATGATGACCTTGACGGATCGTCCATTGATGCCGGCCTTGGTGTGGAATATGTGGCATCATTGGTCTTCTTCTTGGTGATGTTGTAGAGTCAAGACTTTGGAGACAACAAGTGCGGGACTTGAGTTAAGACTTTGGTCTTCTTCTTGGTATCGGACTCGTTCTTCATTGTTCACTTGGCGGTGCATGGCGACTTGCTCAAGCGCTTCCATTTCTCCTTCTCTCATGGAATCATAAGTGCCATCGTCGTTGAAGATCATGGTGCGCTTGTTGGTGCACTCATAGGACTTGTGGCCTCGGCCGCCGCAAGTGAAACACTTGAGGGAACTCGTCTTGACGGTCTCATCGGTAGGGGTTGATGATGATGAAGCTCTCAGCTTGAAGTTGCTCGTATTAGGATTGCTTGTAGTTGGCGAAGCTTTCTTGGAAGTCGACTTGTCGATGTTGGAAGTAGAGGGTCTTGTAGTCGATGTTGGAGTTGTTGAAGCTTGGTTATTGGAGAAACCGTAGGACTTGGATGAGAACTTGGCATACTTGAAATCATCTTGCACTTGGCATTCCTCTTAGGTAGCTTGGTGCACGAGCTCGATGAGATTTGAGTATGGTTGGAAGTCGGCGATCTTCTTGATAGGATGATTGAGTCCATTCAAGAAATGTGCCATTGTTTGCTCATCATCTTCCCTCACATTGGCTCTTATCATTGCAATCTTCATCTCCTTGTAGTATTCTTCAACGCGCTTGGTTCCTTGCTTGAGTTGTTGGAGTTTCTTGAAGAGGTCGCGGTTGTAGTAGGTAGGTGCGAAGCGCGCTCTCATGACATCCTTAATTTGTGCCCAAGTAGTGATGGGTGGTTCACCTCTTGCCTCGCAGCGCTCTATGATTTGTTCCCACCAAATGAGAACATAGTCTTGGAACTCAAGGGATGCCATCGCGATCTTCTTCTCTTCTTCATAATTGTGCAAACGGAAGATCTTGTCAACTTTCAATGCCCATGAAAGTTATTCTTCGGGATCGTTGCTTCCGTTGAACTTGGGCATGGTGAACTTGAGCTTGCCGTATCGTTGTTCTTCATTGTGTTGGGGTCGGGGATGATGACGCCCATGTAGTAGATGATTGTTCAACTCGTGGTGTTCTTGACGTGGAGGGTTGTCAACCTCGTGTTGCTCTTGCCGTGGAGGATTCCCATTGTCGTCATGCTCTTGATGAACTTGATGGTCTTGGCGAGCTTGTGGAGGAGCGTGTCGAGCTCGAGGAGGAACTAGACGATGCATGCGATCTTGAAATCGTCGTTCTTGAATTTCTTCGCGAAGTGCTTCCGCTTCTTCACGGGCTTGTCGGCCTCGGTCGGCAACGGCTCGACTCGCATCGCGTAGAGCTTGTTGCGCCTCAAGTGCTTGAGCGTCACGGAGTTCTTGTTCTTGACGTTGAGCCTCGGCATCTTGTTGGCGTTGTTGTTGTCGTTCTCGAGCTAGCGCAAAGGCTTCTTCGGCTTGACGTCGTCGGCGCTCTTGAGAGTCAGTGTCTCGAAGTGGATTGAGGTTTGCTTGACAGTCGGTGCGCGCGGCTCGACGAAGCGTGTACCTTGACCGAAGTTGAAAGTGAATCGATGATCACTCGAATGTAGGACAAGGAAATAGCCCAATTGATACGAATTCTGGTCGGTTTCTCACACCTACACAAGTAAAAGCTAATGGTGGAGCTTGGTTAGGATGGTGGCACAATTTTTAATGCGAATGTAAGCAAGATTCAATAATGTTGGAGAAGATTCGCAAGATTCAATGTAACAAGTAGACCAAGCATATACGGTACACGGAAACACACATGCAAATAGATAAGTGGGGTTGTGCAACCAAGGTTGAGCCAAAATGTGGATCCACAAAAATTCTCTTGTTGCACAACACTAGAGAGACGCTAGCACGATTGCATGATAGGCGGATACAAGAACTTGTGCACAACCTACTTAGCAAAAATGCAACGACTTCTATCCCAAATATGTTCTATGCAAGGTGTTGCTATGATATGATCCAAGATGACCGAGTATGACAATCTTAATGTTGTATGATGCTATGGTTCTTTCTTAAAAGCTCTTTTCATATCTTTCCTCTTTGCTTAAAAGCTTGGTTGGCTCTTTGATGTGTGAGCTCTTTTCTCATGCAATTCTTGACGAGCCAAGATAGCAAGTGAGTATGCGATGACAACTTTGTGACACAAGATATGATACCAATATAGGCAACAATGATGTATGTATGTATGCTATGGGAAGTATGATCACTAATGTGCACAAGTCTCGTTGCCGGCAATACTCAAAGGCTAGTCTCGATGGGTAAGCAACGCAAAGGAGTAAGGCTAAGGTGGCTATCAATGTAATGGCAAGAGTGATATGACCAATACCAAGATGAGGTTACCGGTCTTACTTCCGGTATGGTGTCAAAATGGTGGCACGAGTACCAAGTCGTAGTCGAGGTGATCGTTGTTGATGACGCGTCCGTGGCGAAGATGAGCGATGGTGAGGTCGATGTCGAAGCGTACCTAGATAGCTGAAACACAAAAGGATACAGTACCGCAACTCAAATTCTCAAAATCAAGTGCGACCAAAATCGTCGGAGTAGGTAGAAGGTAAGTGGTGGTGTGGGTTGGGATATTGGAAAAGGTTTGCGGAAGTCGGTCGTGATGTAGCGGATGATGTGCTGGAAGCCGAAACAAAATTTGAGCGAAATCAGTTTTAGAGTAGCGGTCATCTGGTCGCCGGACGTCCGGTACGGTGACGGTCGTTCGGTGCTTCCTGGGTCGCCGAATGTCCGGTAAAGTGACGGTCGTTCAGTGGGTCGAGATCAACGCGAAATTTCAGATCCGGGAGGCGGTTTTGGGCGGAATATGGGGATTTTGGGAGGGATTTCGAGGTGGAGATGGTGGGGGAAGGCTAGATCCACTTGCTACACAACAAATTCACGGATCAAAACCAACAAAACATCATCAAAACTCACAAAACACAAGAAAACTTTTTGGGGCTATTTTTGTGGGGATTTTCGGATTAGGATGAAAAATAACAAAATCAAGCTAGAAAAACGAAGAGGGGGGCTCCGAAATCGTGATCAACCTTGCTCTAGATACCAAGATGATGTAGGGTAGAGACCCTAATCGCCCGATCTTTCACGAAAGGAGCGAATCCTGGGGAAATGACGAAGAACACGAGGAAGAACGGAAGGAAAACACAAGAGGAAATCACTAAACCGACATGAATAAGTCACACATGGGCTAGATCCTCGAGTACATAGAGCGATACACGAATCCACGAACAACTAGGGACAATACACGGTAACCGGTTCTTCTCCGTGTGGAGGTCTTGATGGGGCCGCCCAAGAGGGGGTCTTGATATTCTTCTCCACAAGGAGGCCTTGAATCCGCTGGGGGGATATTCTCCGGTGGAGGCTCGAATCTCCGAGGAGAAGGTAACCAAGTGGATGAGCAAAGCTCTCTCACAAATATGAGCTAAACATTTGCTAGCCCTAGCTAGGTTGAATGGGGGGGTCTATTTATAGTCTATGTGCAAATGGGGGCGAAGTGAAGGGGTACATGGGCCACGGGCCCAAACACTGTGCGCAGACAGGTATCGGACGTCCGCTGGTGACCGGACGTCCGCTGGTTCTACTCTGTGATGGGGGTGCCGGACGTCCGGAAACATCGGACTTCCGCTGACTTTGGTTCGGGTGCAGGTGCGCCGATCGTCCGGTCCAGACCGGACGTCCGCTCATTTGCTTCGAGTGTCGGGGCACCGGTCGTCCGGTCTACACCGGACGTCCGCTCGCTGGGGCTTGGTTGATGCTTCAGGCGCCGGACGTACGGTCTCGGCCGGTCGTGCGGTGGCTCGGACTTTTCCTTCAGCCCTCCTTCTTCTCCGTCTTCTCGTCCATCTTCCTCTTTTTCTTGTCCTTGCTCCTTAGCTTCTCCATGGTACCTGAGTATGCACAAAGTGTCCATATGAGGTAGTAGCCATGCTTCATGTGCACCGAAGTGGAATTGTGAGAGGAGAGATGTCACCTCGGTTTCAAGAGCTCTTGCACGTGATCGAGTCATGGGTCCACTAGGCACTTGATGAGACGATGGTAGGTCCATGGGTGATGAGGACATCAATACCATTGTTACACCCACAGCCCCTGCTGCTATACATACTGGACCAATTACTAGAGCTTGCGCACGCCAATTGAATTATCAGGTACTTTCGTTTCTTGGTAACGATTCTAATGTTCATGAGAATATGATGCTGCCTAAATTGGATACATTTGTCTTGCTTACAAACGAAGGGCCTAGCTTGGACAAGAAAGATGAACCTTGGAACATGTTCAAGCGTGGAGATGATGGCATGCGCAAGGGGATCCAGAACGGAGTTACAAGTGATGATTTCAGGACTTTGAAGCCACCATAAGGAGTGCATGAAGCCTTGGACGAAATATACAAGATGCCACTTCATAAATTTCGTCCAAAGGCTATTTTAGGTGCTGCGTCACCTTATTATTGGGCCAGGCCCATGTATTTTCGAAATACTTAAGTATAGGCTGTTTTTCGAGTCCGTATGTGTGGGGAAACAAGAGTTAGGGTTGGTTTCGGACCCCTCCTCCAAGGGCCACGAAATTCCCCCCTCTTCCTCCATATATACAGCCCTTAGGGCGTCGTTTAGACTTTGGGTTTCGTTTGTGTTCAATGACTAGACCAAGGCGTCACAGAACCCCACCTTGATCAATAAATCTTTCATCTTATATTCGCAATATCCAGATTGCAATCTCAGTTTCTTGCTTGTTCTTTGTTTGCTCGCAGGAAATAGACCCTCGTGGTCAGGTTGATCGTGCTCTGGCGTGGTCAATAACCCTCGGAAGTTGGTTTAGCGATTGCTAAGGCGCGACGTCTTCGCACGTTCGTAGTCGGATCGTCAAAGTCGACTCCCATAGAAAACGATATCTATCTCATCGAGACATCAGGACACCTTTGCCTCTATCAACTGGTATCAGATTTCCAGGTTGCTCGGTGAGATTTTACAGTTTTTCGTAGTTTAGGTCGAGTCTGTTCTTCATACCTATGGTCCATGAAAAAGCCAAAAAAAGAATTTAGGGTTAGGTCATCATATCCGAACCAATCTGAGCCTTTGCATAGTCTTTTTAGAGTTTTGCTTTGTTGAATTTGTGGTTGCATCGTCGTGTCGAGTTGCTGGTCTTAGCGTCTAGTCCCTTAGAGTTTCGAGTTCTGTTCATGGGTTGTCACGCCGCGGCCGCACCATCGTCATTACCATATACCACCACCCCACCATATACATCGCCGCTCCCATATACAACCACCAATCCGAGTCCACATATACCATCGCCATATACCACCACCAATCCGAGTCCACATATACCATCGCCATATACCACCACCAATCCGAGTCCAGATATACCATCGCCATATACCACCACCAATCCGATTCCAGATATGCCAGCACAGTCCGAGTTCCACCAGATTCATCTCCGCCACTAGTCCGAGTCCAGTATTTGTTGCTTTGTTTTTGAGTTCCAGATCACGCCATACTCCGAGTCGTGACAGGGTTGGACTCCCGAGATTACGTGCTACCCACAGAAGAAAAATAGTTCCAAACTCAAAAAAAAAGAGGAAAAAAAGTGCAAAAAAAAGTGAAAAAAGAAAAAAAATTCAGAGTGTGCTCCTCCATTGTTTACGTGCAGCGCCGTGATTTTGGTAGTGTTCTAGGCTCGCGTCTCTAGCACGGTCTAGCCTAGGACCAGCATAGTATCGTCATTGAGCGTTTATTCAACTTTGCATCTCTGAATTGATTATTGCTGACCCTTTTTGCTACCATATTATAAGCCTTGCCAGCTCCACATACATCTACGTCGTGTGTTTGACTCTCCCTGGTAATCTCTCTATCCAAGCTTTGAGAGTTTTGACTACGACGGTTGCTGATCACCGCCTGCTGCTAGGTAAGAACTGGTAAGAATCTGAGATTTGCTAGACGGATTTGTGACATCCACCACCACCTCTTGTTAGTAGTCTGTAGGATCATATTCTTGTGTGTTTCTATTGTTGCTAACCATGGCAGGATCACAAGCCGACAAGACTGACTGGGAGAACATGACGAATAAGGAGTTGCATGATAAATTTCAGCAAATGATGAGTGGACAAGTGCAAGATGTGATAAACAGATTTGAAGAGGCCATGGAGAAGATAGATGGCATGGAGAAGACGTTCGAAACAAAGCTCGATAATAGGTTTAATGAATTTCTCGCGTGTCTTCCACCACCACCAGCGGCTGCACCTAACGCACCTCTACAACAACAACAACAACAACGACGACGACTACCTCCACATCGCAAAACAGCCCTCTGTCGAGCGAGCCGTCTCCCTCTTGCACCTGGCCAAACTATTGGTGCTGCTGTTGATACTTCTGTGGCTCCTGCTGCTGATGCGGAGGAGGATGATTTTGCGGGAGATTACGAGGATGAGGTTGATCAAAGTCAGAACTACGTGCCACCACCAGCACAGCAACCACCAGGTCGTCCACATGCAAATAATGGCAATGGTAGGGCTCACCCTCAGGTACGAGATCATAACCATCTCCCTAAACTAAAATTGAATATTCCACCATTTGAGGGTAGATAGGTTCCTAATATATATCTTACTTGGGAGTTAGAAACTGAACAACGATTTACATGTTTACAATATCCCGAGGAGAGACGTGTTCCTGCTGCTGTTTGTGCATTCACTAGTTTTGCATGTGTTTTGTGGTCTGAGCATTGTAGATTATATCCTATTCCAGCTACTTGGGCTGCTTTGAAAACTGCTATGCGTACTCGTTGGGTTCCACCATATTATCAACGTGAATTACTTCAAAAATTGCAGTGTTTAAGACAAGGAAAAAATTATGTAGAAGAATATTATCAGGAATTACAAACTGGCATGATCAGATGTGGTATTGTTGAGGATAATGAAGCTATGCTTGCACGTTTTATGGGTGGATTAAATAGAGAGATTCAGACCATTCTAGAGTATAAGGAGTATACTAATATCACTCGTTTATTCCATCTTTCTTGTAAAGTTGAACGTGAAGTGCAGGATCGGCAGGCATTGGCGCGAACTTACTTTTCTATAGGTCGATCTTCATCATGGATACCACGTGCATCCTCTACTTCCACTACACCAGCACCTCCATCAGGTGCCACCTCCAGCCGTGATACAAGAAAGCAGGCACAACCACCACTATCTGCCAAGAGCACACCTCCCGGGCCTGCGCAGAGTTCTTCTTCTTCCATGGCATCAACAGGGCACACAAGTGATATTATTTGTCATCGTTGTAAGGGAAGAGGACATTTTGCGAGAGAATGCAAATCTCAGCATGTGATGATTGCTACTTTTGATGGTGGGTATGAGTCCGCTAGTGACTATGATGAGGAGACTTTGGCTCTTATTACATGTGAAGAACAAGGTGGAGATGATTCTGATCATGAGACGCAATACATGGCTCCTGAAGATGCTGACAGGTATGAATGTTTAGTTGCTCAACGTGTTTTGAGTGTGCAGGTCACACAAGCTGAGCAAAATCAGAGGCATAATTTGTTCCATACAAAGGGAGTTGTGAAGGAATGTTCTGTTCGCGTCATCATAGATGGAGGGAGCTGCAATAACTTGGCTAGCATGGAGATGGTGGAGAAGCTATAACTCACCACAAGACCACATCCACATCCTTACTACATCCAATGGTTCAACAACAGTGGAAAGGTTAAGGTAAGACATACTGTTCGTGTGCATTTTAGTATCTCTACATATGCTGATTATGTTGATTGTGATGTGGTACCTATGCAAGCATGTTCCTTATTACTTGGTAGACCATGGCAATTTGATAAAAATTATGTACACAATGGTAGAAACAATCAGTATACTCTTGTTCATAAGGATAAAAATATTACTTTGCTTCCTATGACTCCTGATTCCATTTTGAAAGATGATATTAATAGAGCTAATAAAGCAAAATAGGAGAAAAATAAAAGTGAAAATCAGATTGTGGCAAAAGACTTTAAGCAACATATGCAGCCTAATAATAAACCATCTAATGTTGCTTCTGAAATTAAATTAAGAAGTGCATGTTTTTATGTAGGGTGGAACCCTAATCACCCGATCATTCACGAAAGGAGCGGATCCCACAAAGAACGCGAAGAACACGAGGAGGGAAATGAGGGAAAACACAAGGGGAAGCACAAGAGGAACACTCAAACTAACAAGAACAAGTCATACATGTGCTAGATACTCGGGTACAGAGAACGATACACGAATCCACGAATAACTAAGGACGATACAAGGGTAGCCGGTTCTTCTTCGTGAGGAGGTCTTGAATCCACAAGGGGATCTTCCCGTAAAGGGGTCTTGAATCCAAGGTGGAGCTTCTCCGAAGAGGGGCCGCGGTCTCTCTCAAGGAGTAGATCCGATATGGATGAGCGAAGCTCTATCTCTGAGTATGAGCTAAACCAACGCTGACCCTAGAAATTCATACGGGATAGAGTATATATAGTCTAGGTGACGAAAGGGTACACGGGCCTCGGCCCAAGTGGCTGCGCGTAGGCAGGGCTGGAAGTTCCGGGCACCGGATGTTTCAGGGAGGGTCCGGCCTAACCAGAGATTTGGCGCGGTGGAGATGTCCTGGCATCCGAGGGTCGGAAGGTCTGGGTAGACCAGAGGTTCTGGGCGCCGAAAGGTCTGGGATGGGGTCCGGGCTAACTCGAGAGTTCGCACGCCTGGGCAGGTCGAAGTCATCGGCGGCCGGAAGGTCCGGGGGCCGGAAGTTCTGGGCTCTGGCCGGAAGTTCCGGGCTGTCGAGAGTGTTGACGCCTGTCTCTTCTTCTACAGTCCTCGGCTCCGAGTCTTGAGCATTGTACCTGATGACACATAGTATCTCGGACTTAGGCAGTAGCCATGTCTCACTTGAAGAGGGGGAAAACTCAAGTAGGAGTGATGTCACCTCGGATTGAATAGCACGTGCCCTAGCCCTTGTTATTCGTCCACTTGGAGCTTGGATAGTTGAGGTGGCATCCATGGGGATGGTCGTGGAATGCTGCGCATCATCTCCCCTCCCATGGGGAAGATTCGTCCTCGGATCGAGTTCTTCATCACCATGGAAGGGAGAGAGATCTTTGATGTTGAAGATGTCGCTCATGTTGTACTTGTCGCGCGGGAGGTCGATCTTGTAAGCGTTGTCGTAGTAGCATGCGAGCACCTTGAAGGGTCCATCTGCTCGTCGTCGAAGCTTAGACTTGCGTTCTTGTGGAGAGCGCTCCTTGCGAAGGTGTAGCCACATGAGATCACCAATGTTGAAGACCATAGGTTTCCTGTTGACGTTGAGCTTTGTTGCAAGGCGTTGTACTTGGTGCTCGATGGTGTTTCTTGTATCTTCATGCACCTTCTTGAGATGGGTCACTCGTGCACTTGCGTCCAAATTGATTCGCTCTTGGAGTGGAAGAGGTAGAATATCCAATGGTGACAAAGGGTTGAATCCATAGACGACCTCGAAAGGGGACTTGTCGGTTTGCTGGATGTGCAGACCGCACAGGTTGGGGTGGATGTGCTCTCTATTTGGCACAAAAAATTGGACTTGCCGGTTGTTGAGTGTCTTGCTCGGTTGTAGGCGAACTCAGCGATGGGTAGACACTCCTCCCACTCCTTGATGTTCTTCTTGACGAGTACTCGAAGTAGAGCGGAGAGTGTGCGGTTTGTCACCTCCGCTTGGCCGTCGGTTTGAGGATGGTACGCCGTGGAAAAGAGTAGCTTGATTCCAAGCTTGCCGCACAGGGTCTTCCAAAAGTAGCTAAGGAACTTGACATCGCGGTCCGAGACAATTGCCTTTGGCACACCATGTAGACGCAATATTTCCCTACAAAAGAGATTAGCAACATGTGAAGCATCGTCTATCTTGTGACAAGGAATAAAATGTGCCATTTTGGAGAAACGGTCCACAACGACAAATATGGAATCTTTCCCATTGCGAGTCCTAGGCAAACCATGTACAAAGTCCATGCTAATGTCTTCCCAAGGCTGGTATGGAATTGGTAAAGGCATATAGAGACCATGAGATTGTGCTTTGGACTTAGCTTTGCGACATGTAGAACACCGGTTGGTGTAATGATTGACATCCTGAAACATCTTAGGCCAAAAGTAGCTTTTCGAGAGTGTGGCGAACATCTTGTCGTGTCCGAAATGTCCCATTAAGCCTCCTCCATGAGATTCCTGCAAAAGCAACAAATGAAGAGAGGACTCGGGAATACAAAGTTTGCTAGCTCTCATAAGGTAGCCATCTTTGATGTAATAGCGTTCCCAAGATGTATTCGACAAACACTTGGCATAAGGAATGGAAAAAGTTGCATCATGCTCATATAAGTCTTTGATATGCTCGAAGCAATGACATCTAACTCAAGTTGCGTGACAAGCATGCAAATGCGGGAAAGTGCATCCACTACTATGTTTTCTTTACCCTTGATGTACTTGATGACATAGGGAAAAGACTCAATAAATTCACTCCATTTAGCATGACGCTTGTTCAACTTAGTTTGTCCCTTAAGATACTTGAGAGTCTCATGATCGGTATGAATGATAAACTCATGGGGACGAAGGTAGTGTTCCCATTGATGCAAAACACGGACTAAAGCATATAGCTCTTTGTCATAGATGGGATAATTGAGTTGCGCTCCGGAAAGTTTCTCACTAAAGTAAGCTACGGGGTGCTTCTCTTGCGTTAACACACCTCCTATTCCATTACCACTAGCATCGCAATGAATTTCAAAAGGCTTGTCGAAGTTGGGTAAAGCAAGGACGGGAGCATGAGTAAGCAAATTCTTAAGCTCATTGAATGCGGTATCTTGGGATGGTCCCCAAACAAAAGGCGCATTCTTCTTGCTCAAAGCGTGCAAAGGCGAAGCAATGTTGCTAATATCCTTTACAAAGCGACGATATTCTTCTTGCTCAAAGCGTGCAAAGGCAAAGCAATGTTGCTAATATCCTTTACAAAGCGACGATAGAAACCCGCAAGGCCAAGAAAACTACGCACTTGATGCAAGTTGGTTGGTTGCAGCCAAGTCTGAGTAGCATTAATCTTGGACTCATCAACATGAACACCCTTAGAAGAAACAACAAAACCCAAGAAAACGAGCTTATCAACACCAAAAAGGCATTTCTCCATATTAGCATAGAGTCACTCTTTTCCAAGAGTTTGCAAAACGGTGCGGACATGGGTGACATGCTCTATAATAGATTTGCTAGACACAAGAATGTGATCGAAGTAAACCACAACAAATATACCAATGTAAGGGCGAAAGACATGATTCATAAGGCGCATAAAAGTGACCGGTGCTTCCGAGAGATCCATAGGCATGACTAACCACTCATACAAACTAAACTTGGTTTTGAAGGCGGTTTTCCATTCATCACCCTCTTGTATGCGGATTTGATAGTAACCACTTTTAAGATAAATTTTAGAAAATATAGTGGCACCGATAAGCTCATCAAGCATATCATCTAGGAGTGGAATGGGATACCTATAGCGAACGGTGATAGCATTTATAGGTTGATGCGGAGCATCCCAAGGTCATCCCCATGGACCTACCATTGTCTCATCAAGTGCCTACCAGACCCGTGACTCGATCACGTGCAAGAGCCCTTGGAACCGAGGTGTCATCTCTCCTCTCACAATTCCACTTCGATGCGCAGAAGCATGGCTACTACCTCATATGGATACCTTGTGCATACTCAGGTACAATGGAGAAGCTAAGGAGCAAGGACAAGAAGAAGAGGAAGATGTACGAGAAGACAGAGAAGAAGAGGAAGATGTACGAGAAGACAGAGAAGAAGAAGGGCTGCAGAAAAATTCCCAGCCACTGGACGACCGGCCGAGACCGGACGTTTGGCGCCTGAAGCGTCAGCCGAGCCCCAGCCAGCGGACGTGTGGTCCAGACCGAACGACTGGTGCCCCTGCACCCGAGGCAAATGAGCGGACGTCTGGCCCCGACCGGACGACCGGCGCGACCGCACCCGAGCCGAAGTCAGCGGAAGTCCGGAGCCTCCGGACGTCCGGCACCCCCATCACAGAGCGGAACCAGCGGACGACCGGAGGACACCGGACGTCCGGCAGCTCCTGAGACACCGGACGACCGGTCCCCAGCGGACGTCCGGTACCTGTCTGCGCACAGTGTTCGGGCCCGAGGCCCATGTACCCCTTCACTTCGCCCCCATTTGCACTTAGACTATAAATCGACCCCCCATTCATCCTAGCTAGGGTTAGCGTTGGTTTAGCTCATTTGATAAATAGAGCTATGCTCATCCATATCGGATCTACTCCACGAGAGAGACCGCGGCCTCTACGGAGAAGATCCACCTTGGATTCAAGACCTCCTTGCAGAGAAGATCCCTTCGGATTCAAGCCCCCTTTCTAAGGGAAGATCCCCTTGTGGATTCAAGACCTCCTCACGGAGAAGAACCGGTTACCTCTTGTATCGTCCGTTGTTGACTTTGGATCTTGTATCTCTCTTTGTGTTTCGAGGATCTAGCACATGTGTGATCATACTTGTTGGTTTGAGTGTTCTCTTGTGTTCCCGTTGTAATTTTCCCCTTGTTTCCCTCCTCGTGTTCTTCGCGTTCTTCGCGGGATCCGCTCCTTTCGTGAAAGATCGGGCCACTAGGGTTCTACCCTACATCATAGGTCTACAATCGGAGCATATGCGAAAACTACCATCACGTTTTGGCACAAGAATGACCGGAACGACACAAGGTGATGAGGACATGACTACCTTGGATACGACCAAAAATATTGCATACATGCATATTTGTCAAGTGATTTCTAATGCAAACTATTCAATAATCTATTTATGTTATCCAGAAACAAAAATACTTCACACACTTTTGTGTTTTGTGTAATTGCAGGTGTATGGGACATTTGTACAATCCACATATGAAGATAAGGGAAAAGGAGAAGTTTAGGTTATGTTCAAAAAGTCCTCTCACGTCACTTTTGGGCCAAGAGAATATAGAGTCCAAGTCTCTCACGTTCTGGATTCAGATTCGGACTGCACAGACATACCTGCCTCAAAAGGCCAACAACTTTTTCATACGGACTCCGAATTGGGTGATTTCTTTTTTGTTGGAAACTAGATTTCGTGCTCTTTCCAACCCAATTGTATTCACCTTCAAATTCGTCAGGAGCATTCAGTTATAGATGAAACAATCCGACATTGCAGCAGAATCTGAGTCAAACTACAAGCCCAAAGGTGTTGCATCACCTTCACTTGGGCCCATGAGCCTTGTACGACCTAGAGTTAGTTTTAGGCTGCCTTGGGACGTCCTCCCACCTCCTTGGCCGCCACCCCTTGCTCCTATATAAGTAGATCCATCTAGTTGCTTTTTGCTTGGGATTTGTTTAGTTAAAAGTTAGCCATTGCAACTTCGTGTACTTCGTTTGTGTCCAACGACCAGACCAAGACCGCTTCCGGATCCCCACCATTATCAATACTTCATATATATTTGTGATATTCAGATTGCTTTATCATATTCTTGCTCGTTCTTAGATTGCTTGCAGGAATAGACCTTCGTGGTCAGGCTGACCGTGCTTCCAGCATCGTCAGTAACCTCAGGAGATTGGTTTAGCGGTTGCTAAGGCGCAACGTTGTGCACGTTTGTAGTCGGATCGTCAAAGTCGTCTCCACCAAATCCATAGTTATCATCTCATCGAAAGATCGGGACCCTCGCCTCTATCAAGTGATATCAGTTTTTAGGTTGCTCGATGAGAAATTCTAGTTTTCCTACATTAGATTTATTTTCTTACCTATTGTCCAAGCAAAAGCCACAAAAAAGCTAGATCTATTCACCCTTTGTCCAAGCCAGTCTTAGCCTTTGCAATTTTCTTTTCATTGCTTGCATAGTTGAATTATCGGTTGCATCGTCGTGTCGTGTTGCTGGTCTTAGTGTCTTGTTCGTTTAGAGTTTCGAGTTCTGTTCACATTAGTCACGCCGCTGCTGCATCGTTATCCCTTTCGCTGTCCACCACCCATTCATCAATTTCCACCACGTGCTACCCATCGTTCATTGTCTAAATCATAGTTGAGGTCGTTCACATCTTCCCTAGATCCAATCTGCATCTTATCTAGTTTGTTTTGGAAAGAGGGAGAGAGAAAAAACAAAAAAAGAGAAAAGAAATAAAAAAGTTAGAGAAAAAAAAGAGAGAAAGAAAAAAAGTGTGAGGAAAAAAAAGAGAAAAAAAAGAAAAAAATGCAAAAAAGTGAAAAAAAGAGAAAAAAATTTAGAGTGTGCTCCTCCCTTGTTTACGTGCAGCGCCGTGATTTTGTTAGTGTTCTAGGCTCGCGTCTCTAGTACGGTCTAGCCTAGGATCAGCACAGTACCGTCGTTGAGCGTTTATTCAACATTGCATCTCTGAATTGATTATTGCTAATCTTTTGCTACCATATATAGCCAACCTAGCTCCACATATTTCTACACCGTGTATATGTACGTTCCCCTGGCAATCGCTTTACACAATCTTCAGAGTTATTTGACACCGCTGGTTGCCTGTCACCACTTGCTGCTTGGTAAGAACTTGTAATATATTGATATTTGCTTTACTATGAACGCTTTACCACCACACCCTAGTAGTTCATAGGAACATTATTCTTAAATTTTGTTTCTTGTTTCTACTAATCATGACAGGTTCCGAAGATAGAAGTTCTTGGACGACGGACACATCTTCACCATCACGAGAGTTGGGACAACACACACAAGCACATGATCAGGTTATCTTTTTACCGTCATTTGAGGGTAGATTTAATCCTACTACTTATCTAGCTTGGGAGCTTGAAGTAGAACAAGTTTTTAGTCACCATGACTTTTCTGAATTTGAGCGAGTGCAAGCAGCCACTAGAGCATTTACTGGTTTTGCTTCTGTTTGGTGGAGTGTACATTGTAAGAAAAACATTGATAACCAACCCACAACTTGGAAAGTTTTGAAAGCTATAATGAGACAACAATTTTTCCCTCCTTACTATCGTCGTGAATTGCTTCGCAAATTTGAACAATTTAAACAAGGCAACACCACTGTTCATGCTTACTACCAAGAGTTCAAATCTTATATGCATCATTGTGACATAGAAGAATCTGAGAATGATACAATGAATAGATTCTTTGGTAGTTTGAACCATGATATTCAGGCAAGATTTCAGTATATTCCTCCTTGCATTACTGGTATGTATGTCCGTGCTTGTATCTTTGAGAGACAGATACAGGAGGATGCATTAGGTGACTACAACAACTACTATTCCAGTTCATGCTCACCACCGCTGGTTGGTTCCTCCACCGTTGCAACTCAGATTATGAGTGCGACATCATCTCAAGGGTATGGTACATTGTCAACGTCCGTACATACATCAGCTACATCTTTGCGACAAGGTAACAGTAAAGGTATTGATGATATAACTTCACATGAGAATGATGCATGCCTAGTTAACTTGAATGCGTCATGTATTGAGTTACCTGTTGATTTGAGCACACCACCTATTTTAGAGAATCTTGTTACTGTCATGAATGCGTCATGTGATCAAACAACTGAAATAGCAACAATTTTGAGTGCACCCATTGAATTAACTGTTGATGCAAAAGAACCAATGTTTAATCATTTTGATATTACCTCCAATCTTGGTGATGATTATGTGTCCAATGACTTATTGCATGTTTGCTTATTTAAGCATGTTGTAGCATGTAAATTTGATGCAAGTAAGGTTTATTCACCAAAGTTGGGATGGTTTAATGATGAACATTGCCAATCTTTTGAAATGAATAAGAGCTTCACTTATATGTGTAAACTGAGTTGCAATATTTTCATGCCTTATACTTCTTGTGATAATTTTTTGGCTTTAGGTTTTTTGAACTATGAAAGTTACTTATGCATACATGTGTCATATGTGCAAAAATCAAGGGAAGTTAAAATGGATGACATGTACATATACAACATGTACACCTTGTCTCTTTTGTTAGCCACATTTCAAATTAAGCAACGCCGAGGACGGCTTTGTTTTCAAAAAGGGGAGCATGATGAGGACATGACTACCTTGGATACGACCAAAAATATTGCATACATGCATATTTGTCAAGTGATTTCTAATGCAAACTATTCAATAATCTATTTATGTTATCCAGAAAGAAAATACTTCACACACTTTTGTGTTTTGTGTAATTGCAGGTGTATGGGACATTTGTACAATCCACATATGAATATAAGGGAAAAGGAGAAGTTTAGGTTATGTTCAAAAAGTCCTCTCACGTCACTTTTGGGCCAAGAGAAGATAGAGTTCAAGTCTCTCACGTTCTGGATTCAGATTCGGACTGCATAGACATACCTGACTCAAAACGCCAACAACTTTTTCATACGGACTCCGAACTGGGTGATTCTTTTTTTTGTTGGAAACTAGATTTCGTGCTCTTTCCAAACCAATTGGATTCACCTTCAAATTCGTCTGGGGCGTTGAGTTATAGACGAAACAATCTGACATTGCAGCAGAATCCGAGTCAAACTACAAGCCCAAAGGTGTTGCATCACCTTCACTTGGGCCCATGAGCCTTATACGTCCTAGAGTTAGTTTTAGGCTGCCTTGGGACGTCCTCCCACCTCCTTGGCCGCCACCCCTTGCTCCTATATAAGTAGATCCATCTAGTAGCTTTTTGCTTGGGATTTGTTTACTTAAAAGTTAGCCATTGCAACTTCGTGTACTTCGTTTGTGTCCAACGACCAGACCAAGACCGCTTCCGGATCCCCACCATTATCAATACTTCATATATATTTGCGATATTCAGATTGCTTTATCATATTCTTGCTCGTTCTTCGATTGCTTGCAGGAATAGACCTTCGTGGTCAGGCTGACCGTGCTGCCAGCATCGTCAGTAACCTCAGGAGATTGGTTTAGCGGTTGCTAAGGCGCAACGTCGTGCACGTTTATAGTCGGATCGTCAAAGTCGTCTCCACCAAATCCATAGTTATCATCTCATCGAAAGATTGGGACCCTCGCCTCTATCACAAGGGCTCAAACTTTCACGCACATGTCCATGGTCTATGAGATGCTTTACTTGCCTTTGTATTTCTTTTGTGTCGTCGGGGTTGACGCGGTAGGGAGCTTTCTTTGGAAGTGGCGCTCCGGGGATGAGGTTGATGCGGTGCTCAATGCCTCGAAGTGGAGGTAGTCCCGGAGGTAGCTCATCGGCGAAACCATCTTGCAATTCCTGCAAAAGAGAAGACAACACTAGAGGAAGAGTGTGAGAGGTGTTAGTTTGTGGTGCATTGTCCTTGCACACGAGGACGTAGTGTAGGACACTAGATGGGTTCTCACACACTTCTCTCATCTCACGTTTGGTGGCAAATAGAACTAGGTTCTTGTTTTCGCTCATCGTGGAGGCACTCGATTTTGGCTTGTGGCGCTCACTCTCGTTTTGGTGGCTCGCTCTCTCACTATGATCTCCACGATGGGTGGCTTTCTTGTCGGTGATCAATTGACTTGGCGACATTGGACGGAGGATGTACTCCTTGCCCTTCATCTTGAAGATGTAGTGGTTCGTTCGGCCGTTGTGGACGACTCCTCTATGGAATTGCCATGGCTTTCCAAGGAGAAGAAGACAAACGGTCATTAGAACGATGTCGCACTCCAAGGTGTTTTCGTAGGCGCCGATCTTGAAGGAGACTTGTACTCGGTGCTCGACTTGGATAGTGCCAGAATCACTAAGCCATTGCACTTTGTATGGATGTGGATGCTTCGTCTTGGGTAATTGGAGCTTGGAGCAAAGTTCTTCACTGGCGAGATTGTGACAACTCCCTCCATCGATGATGACCTTGACAGATCGTCCATTGATGCCGGCCTTGTTGTGGAATATGTGGCATCGTTGGTCTTCTTCACAAAAGACTTGTTCTTCTTCATTGTTCACTTGGTGGTGCATGGCGACGTGCTTGAGGGCTTCCATTTCGCCGTCGCTCATGGAGTCATACGTGCCATCGTCATTGAAGACCATGGTTAGCTTGTTGGTGCACTCGTAGGACTTGTGGCCTTGGCCTCCGCAAGTGAAACACTTGAAGGAACTCATCTTGATGGTCTCATCTGTTGGGGTTGATGATGATGAAGCTCTCGGCTTGAAGTTGCCCGTAGTAGGGTTGCTTGCAGTTGGCGAAGCTTTCTTGGATGTTGACTTGTCAATGTTGGAAGTAGAAGGTCTTGTATTTGGTGTTGGAGTCGTTGAAGCTTGGTTGTTGGAGAAGCCGTAGGACTTGGATGAGAACTTGGCATACTTGAAATCATCTTGCAGTTGGCGTTCTGCTTTGGTAGCTTGGTGCACTAGCTCAATGAGATTTTAGTATGGTTGGAAGTCGGCGATCTTCTTGATAGGTTGATTGAGTCCATTAAAGAAACGTGCCATTGTTTGCTCATCATCTTCCGTGACATTATCTTGTATCATGGAAATCTCCATCTCCTTGTAGTACTCTTCAATGCTCTTGGTTCCTTTCTTGAGTTGTTGGAGTTTCTTGAAGAGATCGCGGTTGTAGTAAGTAGGTACGAAGCATGCTCTCATGACATCCTTCATTTGCGCCCAAGTAGTGATGGGTGGTTCACCTCTTGCCTCTCGGCGCTCAGTGACTTGTTCCCACCAAATGAGCACATAGTCTTGGAACTCAAGGGATGCCATTGCGATCTTCTTCTCTTCGTCATAATTGTGCAAACGGGAAATCTTGTCAACTTTCAATGCCCATGAAAGGTACTCTTCGGGATCGTTGCTTCCGTTGAACTTGGGCATGGTGAACTTGAGCTTGCCGTAGCGTTGCTCTCATTGTGTTGGGGTCGGGGATGATGACGCCCATGTTGTAGATGATTGTTCAACTCGTGGTGCTCTTGATGCGGAGGGTTGATATCCTCATGTTGCTCTTGTTGTGGAGGATTTCCATTGTCTTCATGCTCTCGATGAACTTGATGGTGTTGGCGAGCTTGTGGAGGATCTTCGCGAGCTCGAAGAGGAACTTGACGATGCACGCGAGCGTGAAATCTTTGTTCTTGAATTTCTTCGCGATGTGCTTCTTCTTGTTCACAGGCTTGTCGGCTTCGATCGGCAATGGCTCGACTCGAATCGCATAGAGCTTGTTGCGCCGCAAGTGCTTGAGCATCACAGAGTTGTTGTGCTTGATGTTGTGCCTCGGCATCTTGGGCATTTTGGTGTAGACTCGCTCGCTCTTCCTCTTCATGTTGGTGTTGACGTTGCCATTCTCGTGCAAGCGCAAAGGCTTCTTGAGTTTGACGTTGTCGGTGCTCTTGAGAGTCGGTGTCACTTAGGGGATTGAGGTTTGCTTGACGGTCCGCGCGCGCGGCTCGACGAAGATTGTTTGATGTCGGTGTACTTGAGCCGGAGAGGGTGAAGTCGGAGTGGCGGCTTGAACGGCTCCTTCTTGAAGTGGAAGACGAGCTGTTAAGCAACAAAGCACGAATTTCGTCCATCCTTGCATCATTCTCTTGCTTGTGATCGTCGAGCTTGTGGTTGAAGTAGTCCTTTGTACGTTGCTCGGAAAGTCGCAAGTCGGCGCCAAGGTTGTAGATGCGTTCACTCATCGCTTGTTGCTCTTGATGCAAAGCACATTGTGCACCAAAGAGGTGACTCTTGGTGACGAAGGAGTTCATGTCGTCGTCTTGTTCCATGAAGAGTGGGTTGGTAGAAGTAATTGGCATATCCATCATTCCAAGACAAATGTGAGTGGTAGAAAGAAAGGAACGAGTACCAAATGTACCTTGACCAAAGTTGAAAGTGGATCGAGGATCACTCCAATGTAGGACAAGGAAATAGCACAATTTGTATGAGTTCTTGTCGGTTTATCACACCTACACAAGTAAAAGCTTTTGGTGGAGCTTGGTTAGGATGGTGGAAGAAAATTTGATGCAATTGTAAGTGAGCTTCAGTAATGTTGGAAAAGATTCGCAAGATGCCATGTAACATGTAGACCAAGCATATAAGGTACACGGAAACACACACGCAAAAAGATAAGTGGGGTTGTGCAACCAAGGGTGAGCCAAAATGTGGAATCCATGAAAATGCTCTTGTTGCACAACACTAGAGAGACGCTAGCACGATTGCACGATAGGCGGATACAAGAACTTGTGCACAACCTACTTAGCAAAAATGCAATGACTTCTATCCCAAATACTTTGTATGCAAGGTGTTGCTATGATATGATCCAAGATGATCGAGTATGACAATCTTAATGTTGTATGATGCTATGGTTCTTGCTTAAAAGCTCTTTGTGTATCTTTCCTCTTTGCTTAAAAGCTTGGTTGGCTCTTTGATGTTTGAGCTCTTTTCTCATGCAATGTTTGACAAACCAAGATAGCAAGTGAGTATGCAATGACAAGTTTGTGAGACAAGAGATGATACTAATATAGGCAACAATGATGTATGTATGTATGCTATGGGAAGTATGATCACTAATGTGCACAAGTCTTGTTGCCGGCAACATTCAATGGCTAGTCTCGATGGGTAAGCAACACAAAGGAGTAAGGCTATGATGACTATCAATGTAATGGAAAGAATGATATGTCCAATACCAAGATTGGGTTACCGGTCTTGCTTCTGGTATGGTGTCAAAATGGTGGCATGAATACCAAGTCGTAGTCGAGGTGGTCATTGTTAATGACGCGTCCGTGGCGAAGATGAGCAGCGGTGATGTCGATGTCGAACCGTACCTGGATAGCCGAAACACAAAAGGATACGGTACCGCAACTCAAATTCTCAAACCTCAAAGTAGCAATTGTGTTGGAGAGCGAAACGGTCCAAAAATGGTGGGTTATGCGGAAGTGGTGGAGGTATGCGGAAATATATATGGTATATGGTGAGCCCCGGAACAAAATTTGGTTTAAAATTGGGTGGAGTTGTGGAAGTAGTGCGAACTTTCTGTCGAAGCCGGAAGTTCCGGGCAAGACGGAGGGTCCGGGGTCCGGAGGTTCCGGGGAAGGCCGGAAGGTCCCGGGGCCGGAATGTCCGGGCTGGACCGGAAGTTCCGGTGGTCGTGATTCTGCCAAGAACAGAGACTTCGGGATCATGGATTTGGGCGGAAAAACTTGGGGGAAAATCCCAAATCCGAAGGGGAAAAAGAAGAAATTGGAGGAAAAGAAGGGTGGGGAGGCTAGATCTACGAGCCACACACAAAATTCACGGATCAAAACCAACAAAATCTCAACACACGAGCAAATCACAAAAAAAATTTGGGGCTATTTTTGGTGGGGATTTTCGGATTAGGATGAAAAACAACAAAATTAGGCTAGAAACACAACGGGGAGGCTCCGAAATCATGATCAACCTTGCTCTAGATACCAAGATGATGTAGGGTGGAACCCTAATCGCCCGATCTTTCACGAAAGGAGCGGATCCCACGAAGAACGCGAAGAACACGAGGAGGGAAACGAGGGAAAACACAAGGGCAAACACAAGAGGAACACTCAAACTAACAAGAACAAGTCACACATGTGCTAGATCCTTGGATACATAGAACGATACACGAATCCGCGGAAAACTAAGGACGATACAAGGGTAGCCGGTTCTTCTCCGTGAGGAGGTCTTCAATCCACAAGGGGATCTTCCCGTAAAGGGGTCTTAAATCCACGGTGGATCTTCTTCGAAGAGGGGCCGCGGTCTCTCTCAAGGAGTAGATCTGATATGGATGAGCGAAGCTCTATCTCTGAGTATGAGCTAAACCAACACTGACCCTAGAAAGTCGTACGGGATAGAGTATATATAGTCTAGGTGACGAAAGGGTACACGGGCCTCGGCCCAAGTGGCTGCGCGCAGGCACGGCCGGAAGTTCCGGGCACCGGAGGTTCCGAGGATGGTCCGGCCTAACCAGAGAGTTGGCGCGGTGGAGATGTGCTGGCATTCGGGGGCCGGAAGGTCCGGGCAGACCGGAGGTTCCGGGCGCCGGAAGGTCCGGGACGGGGTCCACGCTAAACTAGGCTAGATGATATGCTTGATGAATTGAGTGGCTCTATAATATTCTCCAAAGTTGATTTGCGTAGCGGATACCATCAAATTCATATGAAATCGGGAGATGAATGGAAAACAACATTTAAAAGTATGTTTGGATTATATGAGTGGTTAGTCATGCCTTTTGGGTTAACTAATGCACCTAGTACTTTCATGAGGTTAATGAACGAAGTTTTATGTGCTTTCATTGGACGATTTGTGGTAGTTTACTTTGATGACATATTGATTTATAGCAAATCTTTGGAGGAACATTTGGAACACTTACGTGCTGTTTTTATTGCTCTATGTGATGCATGTTTGTTTGGTAACCTTGGAAAGTGCACCTTTTGCACCGACCGAGTATCTTTTCTTGGCTATGTTGTTACTCCATAGGGAATTGAAGTTGATAAAGCCAAGATTGAAGCTATTGAGAGTTGGCCGCAGCCCAAAACGGTAACACAAGTGAGGAGTTTCCTTGGCCTCGCTGGTTTCTATAGGCATTTTGTGAGAGATTTCAGCACCATTGCTGCACCTCTCAACGATCTTGCAAAGAAGGATGTGCCTTTTGTTTGGGCTACCGCACAGGAAGAAGCCTTCACGGTATTGAAAGATAAGTTGACACATGCTCCTTTACTCCAACTTCCTGATTTTAATAAGACTTTTGAGCTTGAATGTGATGCTAGTGGAATTGGATTAGGAGGTGTGTTATTACAAGATGGCAAACCTGTTGCATACTTTTCTGAAAAATTGTGTGGGCCTAGTCTGACCTATTCTACTTATGACAAAGAATTATATGCTCTTGTTCGGACCATAGAAACATGGCAACATTATTTATGGCCCAAGGAATTTATTATACATTCTGATCATGAATCTTTGAAACACATTAAAAGTCAAGCAAAACTGAACCGTAGACATGCTAAATGGGTTGAATTCATTGAGACTTTTCCTTATGTCATTAAACACAAGAAGGGTAAAGAAAATGTTATTGCTGATGCATTGTCTCGTCGTTATACTATGCTTTCACATCTTGACTTTAAAATATTTGGTTTGGAGACCATCAAAGATCAATATGTGCATGATGCTAAATTTAAAGATGTATTGCATAATTGTAAGGAAGGGATAACTTGGAACAAGTTCGTTCTTAACGATGAATTTGTGTTTCGTGCTAACAAGCTATGCATTCCAGCTAGCTCTGTTCATCTTTTGTTGTTGCAGGAGGCGCATGGAGGAGGATTAATGGGACACTTTGACATCAAGTAGACGGAGGATATACTTGCTACACATTTCATTTGGCCAAAGATGAGACGGGATGTTGAGCGTTTTGTTGCTCGCTGCACTACATGTCAAAAAGGTAAGTCACGACTCAATCCTCATGGTTTATATATGACTTTGCCTGTACCTAGTGTTCCTTGGGAGGATATATCTATGGACTTTGTTTTAGGTTTACCTCGAACAAACAAGGGGAGGGATATCATATTTGTTGTCGTGGATAGGTTCTCGAAAACGGCACACTTTATACCATGTCATAAAAGCGATGATGCTGTTAATGTTGCTGATTTGTTCTTTCGTGAAATTATTCGGTTGCATGGTGTGCCAAATACTATTGTTTCAGATCATGATACTAAATTTCTTAGCCACTTTTGGAGATGTTTATGGGCTAAGTTGGGGACTAAGCTGCTTTTTAGTACTACTTGTCACCCCAAACTGATGGACAAACTGAAGTAGTCAATAGAACATTGTCTACTATGCTTAGGGCTGTTTTGAAGAATAACAAGAAAATGTGGGAAGAATGCTTGCCTCATATTGAATTTGCTTATAATCGTTCATTGCATTCTACTACTAAGATGTGCTCTTTTGAAATTGTGTATGGTTTCCTACCTCGTGCACCTATTGATTTGTTGCCTCTTCCATCTTTGAAGAAGGTTAATTTTGATGCTAAAGAACGTGCTGAATTGATTTTAAAAATGCATGAGTTAACTAAGGAAAACATTGAGCGTATGAATGCTAAATATAAACTTGCTGGAGATAAGGGTATAAAACATGTCGTGTTTGCACCTGGAGATCTTGTTTCGTTACATTTGCGTAAGGATAGATTTCCTAATTTGCGCAAATCAAAGATAATGCCACGTGCTAATGGTCCTTTTAAGGTGTTAGAGAAAATAAATGATAATGCATATAAACTTGAGCTGCCTGCAGATTTTGGGGTTAGTCCCACTTTTATCATTGCATATTTGAAGCCTTATTTGGGTGAGGACGATGAACTTTCGTCGAGGACGACTTAATTTCAAGAAGGGGAGGATGATGAGGACATCAATACCATTGTTACACCCACAGCCCATGCTGCTATACATATTGGACCAATTACTAGAGCTCGCGCACGCCAATTGAATTATCAGGTACTTTCGTTTCTTGGTAACGATTCTAATGTTCATGAGAATATGATGCTGCCTAAATTGGATACATTTGTCTTGCTTACAAATGAAGGGCCTAGCTTGGACAAGAAAGATGAACCTTGGAACAAGTTCAAGCATGGAGATGATGGCATGCGCAAGGGGATCGAGAATGGAGTTACAAGTGATGATTTCAGGACTTTGAAGCCACCATAAGGAGTGCATGAAGCCTTGGATGAAATATACAAGATGCCACATCATAAATTTCATCCAAAGGCTATTTAGAAATTACATGGGCCTGGCCCAATAATAAGGTGAAGCATTTTAGGTGTTGCGTCACCTTTTTATTGGGCCAGGCCCATGTAGTTTCGAAATACTTAAGTATAGGCTGTTTTTAGAGTCCGTATGTGTGGGGAGACAAGATTTAGGGTTGGTTTCGGACCCCTCCTCCAAGGGCCACGAAATTCCCCCCTCTTCGTCCATATATACAGCCCTTAGGGCATCGTTTAGACTTTGGGTTTTGTTTAGAATAAAAGTTCGCCATAGCTGCAACTTCGCGTACTTCGTTTGTGTCCAACGACCAAACCAAGACGTCACAGAACCCCACCTTGATCAATAAAGCTTTCATCTTATATTCACAATATCCAGATTTCAATCTCAGTTTCTTGCTTGTTCTTCATTTGCTCGCAGGAAATAAACCCTCGTGGTCAGGTTAATCGTGCTCCGGCGTGGTCAATAACCCTCGGAAGTTGGTTTAGCGATTGCTAAGGCGTGACGTCTTCACACGTTCGTAGTCGGATCGTCAAAGTCGACTCCCATGGAAAATGATATCTATCTCATCGAAACATCGGGACACCTTCGCCTCTATCAATGGGGATGACCTTGGGATGCTCCGCATCAAGTTTGGGGTTGACAAGTAGTACTAAAAAGCAGTTTAGTCCGCAACTTAGCCCATAAACATCTCCAAAAGTGGCTAAGAAATTTAGTATCACGATCCGAACCAATAGTATTTGGCACACCATGCAAGTGAATAATTTCACGAAAGAACACATTAACACCATTAACAGCATCATCGCTTTTAAGACATGGTATAAAGTGTGCCATTTTCGAGAACCTATCCATGACAACAAATATGTTATCCGTCCCCTTCTTTGTTCGAGGTAAACCTAAAACAAAGTCCATAGATATATCCTCCCAAGGAACACTAGGTACACGCAAAGGCATATATAAACCATGAGGATTGAGTCGTGACTTAGCTTTTTGACATGTAGTGCAGCGAGCAACAAAACGCTCAACATCCCATCTCATCTTTGGCCAAAAGAAATGCGTAGCAAGTATATCCTCCGTCTTCTTGACGCCAAAGTGTCCCATTAATCCTCCTCCATGCGCCTCCTACGACAACAAAAGACGAACAGAGCTAGCTGGAATGCATAGCTTCTTAGCACGAAACACAAATCCATCGTTAAAAACAAACTTGTTCCAAGTTCTCCCTTCCTTACAATTCTGCAATACATCTTCAAATTCAGCATCATGCACCTATTGATCTTTGATGGTCTCCAAACCAAATATTTTAAAGTCAAGTTGTGAAAGCATAGTATAACGACGAGACAATGCATCTGCAATAACATTTTCTTTACCCTTCTTGTGTTTAATGACATAAGGGAAAGTCTCAATGAATTCAACCCATTTAGCATGTCTACGGTTCAGTTATGCTTGACTTTTAATGTGTTTAAATGATTCATGATCAGAATCTATAACAAATTCCTTGGGCCATAAATAATGTTGCCATGTTTCTAAGGTCCGAACAAGAGCATATAATTCTTTATCATAAGTAGAATAGCTCAGACTAGGCCCACTCAATTTTTCAGAAAAGTATGCAACAGGTTTGCCATCTTGTAATAACACACATCCTAATCCAATTCCACTAGCACCACATTCAAGGTCAAAAGTCTTATTAAAATCAGGAAGTTGGAGTAAAGGAGCATGTGTCAACTTATCTTTCAATACCGTGAAGGCTTCTTCCTGTGCGGTACCCCAAACAAAAGGCACATCCTTCTTTGTAAGCTCGTTGAGAGGTGCAGCAATGGTGCTGAAATCTCTCATAAAACGCCTATGGAAACCAGCAAGGCCAAGGAAACTCCTCACCTGTGTGACCGTTTTGGGCTGCGGCCAACTCTCAATAGCTTCAATCTTGGCTTTATCAACTTCAATTCCCTGTGGAGTAACAACATAGCCAAGAAAAGATACTCGGTCGGTGCAAAAGGTGCACTTTCCAAGGTGACCAAACAAGCGTGCATCACGTAGAGCAATAAAAACAGCACGTAAATGTTCCAAATGTTCCTCCAAAGATTTGTTATAAATCAATATGTCATCAAAGTAAACTACCACAAATCGTGCAATGAAAGCACATAAAACTCTGTTCATTAACCTCATGAAAGTACTAGGTGCATTAGTTAACCCAAAAGGCATGACTAACCTCTCAGATAATCCAAACTTAGTTTTAAATGCTGTTTTCCATTCATCTCCCAATTTTATACGAATTTGATGGTATCCACTATGCAAATCAACTTTGGAGAATATTGTAGAGCCACTCAATTCATGAGGCATATCATCTAGCCTAGGAATAGGATGGCGATAATGAATAGTCATAGGCGACGTGCCATCCTTTTTCGGCACTAAAATGATACGAACAGCACAAGGACTAAGGGATTCGCGTATATAACCTTTGTCGAGCAGTTCTTGTACTTGACGCATAATCTCTTTCGTATCCTCTGTATTTTGTATGCTATGGTGCACAGTTGGGTAATGATGCACCGAGAATTAAGTCAATTTGATGCTCAATCCCTCGAATAGGTGGTAATCCCGGTGGCACGTCTTGTGAAAAGACGTCAGCGAACTCCTGCAAAATGTTAGTCATAGTAGGAGGCAAAGAGGAAGGCACGTCCTCGAATGAAAATAATGCCTCTTTGCACACAAAAGCATAGCAAATAGATTTGCTAAAATCTAAATCATCAATATCAGATTTGGTGGTAAGTAAACATGCACTTTTCAATTTAATTTCAGAAGCAACACAAGATGGTTTATTATTAGGCTGCATTTGTTGCTCAAATTCTTTTGCCACAATCTGATTTTCACTTTTATTTTTCTCCTGTTTTGCTTTATTAGCTCTATTAATATCATCTTTCAAAATGGAATGAGGAGTCATAGGAAGCAAAATAATATTTGTATCCTTATGAACAAGAGTATACTGATTGTTTCTACCATGGTGTACAGAATTTTTATCAAATTGCCATGGTCGACCAAGTAATAAAGAACATGCTTCCATAGGTACCACATCACAATCAACATAATCAGCATATGTAGAGATACTAAAATGCACACGAACAGTATGTGTTACCTTAACCTTGCCGCTGTTGTTGAACCATTGGATGTAGTAAGGATGTGGATGTGGTCTTGTGGTGAGAGATAGCTTCTCCACCATCTCCATGCTAGCCAAGTTATTGCAGCTCCCTCCATCTATGATGACGTGAACAGAATGTTCCTTCACAACTCCCTTTGTATGAACAAATTATGCCTCTGATTTTGCTCAGCTTGTGTAACCTGCACACTCAAAACACGTTGAGCAACTAAACATTCATACCTGTCAGCATCTTCAGCAGCCATGTATTGCATCTCATGATCAGAATCATCTCCACCGTGTTCTTCATGTGTAATAAGAGCCAAAGTCTCCTCATCATAGTCACTAGCGGACTCATACCCACCATCCTCAGTAGCAATCATCACACGTTGAGATTGGCATTCTCTCCCAAAATGTCCTCTTCCCTTACAACGATGACAAACAATATCACTTGTGTGCCCTGTTGATGCCATGGAAGAAGAAGAGCTCTGCGCAGGTCTGGCAGGTGTGCTCTTGGCTGAGAGTGGTGGTTGTGCCTGCTTTCTTGTATCACGGCTGGAGGTGACACTTGATGGAGGTTCTGGTGGAGTGGAAGTAGAGGATGCACATGGTGTCCATGATGAAGATCGACCTGCAGAAAAGTTAGTTCGCGCCAATGCCTGTCGATCCTGCACTTCACGTTCAGCTTTACAAGCAAGATGGAATAAATGAGTGATATTAGTATACTCCTTATACTCTAGAATGGTCTGATTCTCTCTATTTAATCCACCCATAAAACGTGCAAGCATAGCTTCATTCTCCTCAACAATACCACATCTAATCATGCCAGTTTGTAATTCCTGATAATATTCTTCTAAAGAATTTTTCCCTTATCTTAAACGCTGCAATTTTTGAAGTAATTCACGTTGATAATATGGTGGAACCCAACGAGTACGCATAGCAGTTTTCAAAGCAGCCCAAGTAGCTGGAATAGGATATAATCTACAGTGTTCAGACCACCAAACACATGCAAAGCTAGTGAAAGCACAAACAGCAGCAGGAACACGTCTCTCTTCAGGATATTGTAAACATGTAAATCGTTGTTCATGTATCTAACTCACAAGTAAGATATATATCAGGAACATATCTACCCTCAAATGGTGAATTATTCAATTTAAGTTTAGGAAGATGGTCATGTACCTCAGGTGGTAGTGCAGCCCTATCGTTGTGATGATATGCATGAGGACGACCTGGTGGTGGTGGTGCTGGTGGTTGCATGTAGTTCTGATTTTGGTCAACCTCATCCTCGTAATGGTCCTCCACCTCTGCAGTAGCAGCAGTAGCGGCAAAAGCATCAACAGCGGCACCAGAATTTTGCCCAGGGTCAATGGGAACACGCTGTGCTCGTCCCACTTGATTTGGAAAGCAACGTTGTTGTTGTTGTTGGAGAGGTGCGTTAGGGGCAGCCGGTGGTGGTGGTGGAAGATGCGCGAGAAATTCATTAAACTTGTTATCGAGCTTTGTTTCGAACGCCTTCTCCATGCCATCTATCTTCTCCATGGCCTCTTCAAATCTGTTTAGCACATCTTGCAGCTGTCCACTCATCATTTGCTGAAATTTATCATGCAACTCCTTATTCATCATGTTCTCCCAGTCAGTCTCGTCGGCTTGTGATCCTGCCATGGTTAGCAGCAATAGAAACACACAAGAATATGATCCTACAGACTACTAACAAGAGGTGGTGGTGGATGTCACAAATCCGTCAAGCAAATCTCAAATTCTTACCAGTTGTTACCCAGCAGCAGGCGGTGATCAGCAACCGTCGTAGTCAAAACTCTCAAAGCTTGGATAGAGTGATTACCAGGGAGAGTCAAACGCAAGACGTAGATGTATGTGGAGCTAGGAAGGTTTATAATATGGTAGCAAAAAGGGTTAGCAATAATCAATTCAGAGATGCAAAGTTGAATAAACGCTCAACGACGGTACTATGCTGGTCCTAGGCTAGACCGTGCTAGAGACGCGAGCCTAGAAGACTACCAAAATCACGGTGCTGCACGTAAACAAGGGAGGAGCACGCCCACAATTTTTTTTCACTTTTTTTGAGTTTGGAACTATTTTTCTTCTGCGGGTAGCACGAAAGTTCGGGAGTCCTACTCTGTAATAACTCAGAGTATCGCGTGATCTGGAAATCGAAAACAATGCATTAATTACTAGACTCAGACTAGGACTGGTGGCGGAGATGAATCTGGTGGAATCTCGGACTGGCGGCAGCGATGAATCTGTTGGAAATCGGACTAGTGGCGGATATATGTTGCAGGTGGACTTGGATTGGCGTGATGGCGGCGGATATGTGGTGGCGTATATGGACTCGGATTGGTGGTGACTATGGCAGCGACGATGAACTTGGTGTGGTGGTGGTCTATGGCAGCAGCGATGATGATGATGCGGTGGTGATATATGGCAGCGGCGACGTGTGATAGAGGCAAAGGTGTCCCGATGTTTCGATGAGATAGATATCATTTTCTGTGGGAGTCGACTTTGACGATCGACTACGAACGTGTGGAAACGTCGCGCCTTAGCAATCGCTAAACCAACTTCCGAGGGTTATTGACCACACCGGAGCACGATCAACCTGACCACGAGGGTCTATTACCTGCGAGCAAACGAAGAACAAGCAATAAACTGAGATTGCAATCTGGATATTGCGAATAAAAGAGGAAAGCTTTATTAATGAAGGTGGGGTTCTGTGACGTCTTGGTTTGGTCGTTGGACACAAACGAAGGACGCGAAGTTGCAGCTATGGCGAAATTTTAGTCTAAACAAAACCCAAAGTCTAAACGATGCCCTAAGGTCTGTATATTTGGATGAAAGAGGGGGAATTTCGTGGCCCTTGGTGGAGGGGTCCGAAACCAACCCTAACTCTTGTTTCCCCACACATACGGACTCTAAAAACAACCTATACTTAAGTACTTCGAAAATACATGGGCCTGGCCCAATAATAAGGTGACGCGGCACCTAGAATAGCTTCTGGATGAAATTTATGAAGTGGCATCTTGTATATTTCGTCCCATGCTTCATGCACTCATTATGGTGGCTTCAGAGTCCTGGAATCATCACTTGTAACTCCGTTCTTGTTCCCCTTGCGCATGCCATCATTTCCATGCTTGAACTTGCTCCAGGGTTCATCTTTCTTGTCCAAGCCAGGCCCTTCATTTGTCAGCAAAACAAATGTATCCAATTTAGGCAACATCATATTCTCATGAACATTAGAATCGTTACCAAGAAACGGAAGTACCTGATAATTCAATTGGCGTGTGCGAGCTCTAGTAATTGGTCCAGTATGTATAGCAGCAGGGGCTGTGGGTGTAACAATGGTATTGATGTCCTCATCATCCTCCCCTTCTTGAAATGAAGTCGTCCTCGAGGAAAGTTCATCCTCCTCACCCAAATAAGGCTTCAAATCTACAATGTTAAAAGTGGGACTAACCCCAAAATCTGCAGGCAGCTCAAGTTTATATGCATTATCATTTATTTTCTCTAACACCTTAAAACGACCATCAACACGTGGCATTAGCTTTGATTTGCGCAAATTAGGAAATCTATCCTTACGCAAATGTAACCAAACAAGATCTCCAGGTGCAAACACAACATGTTTTCTACCTTTATCACCATCAAGTTTATATTTAGCATTCATACGCTCAATGTTTTCCTTAGTTCACTCATACATTTTTAAAACCAATTTAGCATGTTCTTTAGCTTCAAAATTAACCTTCTCCAAAGATGGAAGAGGCAACAAATCAATAGGTGCACGAGGTAGGAAACTATACACAATTTCAAAAGGGCACATCTTAGTAGTAGAATGCAATGAACGATTATAAGCAAATTCAATATGAGGCAAGCATTCTTCCCACATTTTTTTGTTATTCTTCAAAACAGTCCTAAGCATAGTAGAAAATGTTCTATTGACTACTACAGTTTGTCCATCAGTTTGGGGGTGGCAAGTAGTACTAAAAAGCAGTTTAGTCCCCAACTTAGCCCATAAACATCTCCAAAAGTGGCTAAGAAATTTAGTATCACGATCTGAAACAATAGTATTTGGCACACCATGCAAGCGAATAATTCCACGAAAGAACAAATCAGCAAAATTAACAGCACCATCGCTTTTATGACATGGTATAAAGTGTGCCATTTTCGAGAACCTATCCACGACAACAAATACGCTATCCCTCCCCTTCTTTGTTCGAGGTAAACCTAAAACAAAGTCCATAGATATATCCTCCCAAGGAACACTAGGTACAGGCAAAGGCATATATAAACCATGAGGATTGAGTCGTGACTTAGCTTTTTGACCTGTAGTGCAGCGAGCAACAAAACGCTCAACATCCCGTCTCATCTTTGGCCAAAAGAAATGTGTAGCATGTATGTCCTCTGTCTTCTTCATGCCAAAGTGTCCCATTACTCCTCCTCCATGTGCCTCCTGCAACAACAAAAGACGAACGGAGCTAGCTGGAATGCATAGCTTGTTAGCACGAAACACAAATCCATCATTAAGAACGAACTTGTTCCAAGTTCTCCCTTCCTTACAATTCTGCAATACATCTTTAAATTCAGCATCATGCACATATTGATCTTTGATGGTCTCCAAACCAAATATTTTAAAGTCAAGTTGTGAAAGCATAGTATAACGATAAGACAATGCATCAGCAATAACATTTTCCTTACCCTTCTTGTGTTTGATGACATAAGGAAAAGTCTCAATGAATTCAACCCATTTAGCATGTCTACGGTTCAGTTTTGCTTGACTTTTAATGTGTTTCAAAGATTCATGATCAGAATGTATAACAAATTCCTTGGGCCATAAATAATGTTGCCATGTTTCTAAGGTTCGAACAAGAGCATATAATTCTTTATCATAAGTAGAATAGTTCAGACTAGGCCCACTCAATTTTTCAGAAAACTATGCAACGGGTTTGCCATCTTGTAGTAACACACCTCCTAATCCAATTCCACTAGCATCACATTCAAGCTCAAAAGTCTTATTAAAATCAGGAAGTTGGAGTAAAGGAGCATGTGTCAACTTATCTTTCAATACCGTGAAGGCTTCTTCCTGTGCGGTACCCCAAACAAAAGGCACATCCTTCTTTGTAAGCTCGTTGAGAGGTGCAGCAATGGTGCTGAAATCTCTCACAAAACGCCTATAGAAACCAACGAGGCCAAGGAAACTCTTCACTTGTGTGACCGTTTTGGGCTGCGGCCAACTCTCAATAGCTTCAATCTTGGCTTTATCAACTTCAATTCACTGTGGAGTAACAACATAGCCAAGAAAAGATACTCGGTCGGTGCAAAAGGTGCACTTTCCAAGGTTACCAAACAAACGTGCATCACGTAGAGCAATAAAAACAGCACGTAAATGTTCCAAATGTTCCTCCAAAGATTTGCTATAAATCAGTATATCATCAAAATAGACTACCACAAATCGTCCTATGAAAGCACGTAAAACTTCGTTCATTAGTCTGATGAAAAAGTAGGTGCATTGGTTAACCCAAAAGGCATGACTAACCATTCCAATAAACCAAACTTAGTTTTAAATGTCGTTTTCCATTCATCTCCCAATTTCATATGAATTTGATGGTATCCACTATGCAAATCAACTTTGGAGAATATTGTAGAGCCACTCAACTCATCAAGCATGTCGTCTAGCCTAGGAATAGGATGACGATAACGAATAGTAATATTATTAATGCCTCTACAATCAACACACATACGCGAAGTACCATCCTTTTTCGGCACAAAAATGATAGGAACTACACAAGGACTAAGGGATTCACGTATATAACCTTTGTCGAGCAGTTCTTGTACTTGACGCATAATCTCCTTCGTCTCCTCTGGATTGGTATGGTATGGTGCACGGCTGGGTAATGATGCACCGGGAATTAAGTCAATTTGATGCTCAATCCCTCGAATAGGTGGTAATCCCGGTGGCACGTCTTCTGGAAAGACGTCAGCGAACACCTGCAAAATGTTAGTGACAGCAGGAGGCAAAGAGGAAGGCACGTCCTTGAATGGAAATAATGCCTCTTTGCACACAAAAGCATAGCAAACAGAATTGCTAAAATCTAAATCATCAATATCAGATTTGGTGGCAAGTAAACATGCACTTTTCAATTTAATTTCAGAAGCAACACTAGATGGTTTATTATTAGGCTGCATTTGTTGCTCAAATTATTTTGCCAGAATCTGATTTTCACTTTTATTTTTCTCCGGTTTTGCTTTGTTAGCTCTATTAATATCATCTTTCAAAATGGAATCAGGAGTCATAGGAAGCAATGTAATATTTTTATCCTTATGAACAAGAGTATACTAATTGTTTCTACCATGGTGTACAGAATTTTTATCAAATTGCCATGGTCTACCAAGTAATAAGGAACATGCTTGCATAGGTACCACATCACAATCAAAATAATCAACATATGTAGAGATACTAAAATGCACACGAACAGTACGTGTTACCTTAACCTTGTCGCTGTTGTTGAACCATTGGATGTAGTAAGGATGTGGATGTGGTCTTGTGGCGAGAGATAGCTTCTCCACCATCTCCATGCTAGCCAAGTTATTGCAGCTCCCTCCATCTATGATGACCCGAACAGAATGTTCCTTCACAACTCTGATGTAGGATGGAACCCTAGATGGCCGATCTTCCACGAAAGGAGCAGATCCCTACGAGGAACACGAAGAACACGAGGGGGAAAACTAGGGGAAACACAAGAGAAACACTCAACCAACAAGAAATAGATCACACATGTGCTAGATCCTCGAAACACAAAGAGAGATACAAGATCCAAAGTCAACAACGGACAATACACGGTAACCGGTTCTTCTCCGTGAGGAGGTCTTGATGGGGCCACCCAAGAGGGGGTCTTGAATCCAAGGGGATCTTCTCCGTAGAGGGGACGCGGTCTCTCTCGTGGAGTAGATCCGTAATGGATGAGCGTAGCTCTATCTCTCAAATGAGCTATCACAATGCTAACCCTAACTAGGAGGAGGTGGAGGAGTATATATAGTCTAGGTCCACGAAGGGGTAAGTGGCAGAGGGATACATGGGCCTCGGGCCCGACCTCTGTACGCAGACAGGTACCGGACGTCCGCTGGGGACCGGTCGTCTGGTGGCTCGTGGGCTTCCGGATGTCCGGTAGTCGCCGGACTTCCGCTCACTTTGGCTCGGTTGAGGTGGCACCGGACGTCCGGTAGTTGGCGGTCGTCCGGTCGCCGGTCGTCCGGAGTCGTTGGTCTTCTGCTGAATGGGCTTGGATGTAGATGTGTCGGTCGTCCGGTGGGGGCCGGACGTCCGCTTGCTGGGAGGGGCCGGTCGTCCGGTGTCGTCCGGACGTCCGCTCGCTGGAGCTTCTTCGACAACTCTTCTTCTTGCGTCTTCGTTTCCATGCTTCCCTTGCGGATGGTGTAGTTGTACACTTGCACTCGCACTCCTCCTCGCCATCCGTAGTGTTCCGGCAATACCTATGCATGTACGCGAGTGGAGTGTCAAGTAGTATACCATCCTCAAAGGGGACAAGTGAACACGCATAAAGGAGATGATTCACCTTCGTGTATGTGAAGTGGATGTTGAACATGTCACTTGCCAAATGGACCCTTGACATGGTGATGTCCGTAGGATACTCCGCATCAAACTCCCTTTGTATGGAACAGATTATGCCTCTGATTTTTCTCTGCTTATGCAACCTGCACACTCAAAACACGTTGAGCAACTAAACATTCATACCTGTCAGCATCTTCAGCAGCCATGTATTGCGTTTCATGATCAGAATCCTCTCCACCGTGTTATTCATGTGTAATAAGTGCCAAAGTCTCCTCATCATAGTCACTATCGGACTCATACCCACCATCCTCAGTAGCAATCATCACACGCTGAGATTGGCATTCTCTCACAAAATGTCCTCTTCCCTTACAACGACGACAAATAATATCACTTGTGTGCCCTGTTTGATGCCATGGAATAAGAAGAGCTCTGCGCAGGTCCGGCAGGTGTGCTCTTGGCAGATAGTGGTGGTGGTGCCTGCTTTCTTGTATCACGGCTAGAGGTGGCACCTGATGAAGGTGCTGGTGTAGTGGAAGTAGAGGATGCACGTGGTGTCCATGATGAAGATCGACCTGTAGAAAAGTTAGTTCGCGCCAATGCCTGTCGATCCCGCACTTCACGTTCAGGTTTACAAGCAAGATGGAATAAACGAGTGATATCAGTATACTCCTTATACTCTAGAATGGTTTGAATCTCTCTATTTAATCCACCCATAAAACATGCAAGCATAGCTTCATTCTCCTCAACAATACCACATCTAATCATGCCAGTTTGTAATTCCAGGTAATATTCTTCTACATAATTTTTTCCTTGTTGATGTGGAGCATCCCACGACCATCCCCATGGATGCCACCTCAACTATCAAAGCTCCAAGTGGACCAATGACAAGGGCTAGGGCACGTGCTATTCAATCCGAGGTGACATCACTCCTACTTGAGTTTTCCCCCTTTTCAAGTGAGACATGGCTACTGCCTAAGTCCGAGATACTATGTGTCATCAGGTACAACGCTCAAGACTCGGAGCCGAGGACTGTAGAATAAGAGATAGGCGTCAACACTCTGGACAGCCCGGAACTTCCGGCCAGAGCCCGGAACTTCCGGCCCTCGGACCTTCCGGCTGACCCGGAGCTTCCGGCTGCCGATGACTTCGACCAGCCCAGGCGTGCCAACTCTCGGGTTAGCCAGGACCCCGTCCCGGACCTTCCGGCGCCCGAAACCTCCGGCCGGCCCGGACCTTCCGGCCCCCGGATGCCAACACATCTCCACCGCACGAACGCTCTGGTTAGGCCGGACCCTCCCCGGAACCTCCGGTGCCCGGAACTTCCGGCCCTGCCTGCGCGCAGCCACTTGGGCTGAGGCCCGTGTACCCTTTCGTCACCTAGACTATATATACTCTATCCCGTACGACTTTCTAGGGTTAGCGTTGGTTTAGCTCATACTCAGAGATAGAGCTTCGCTCATCCATATCTAATCTACTCCTTGAGAGAGACCGCGGCGCCTCTTCGGAGAAGATCCACCGTGGATTCAAGACCCCTTTACGGGAAGATCCCCTTGTGGATTCAAGACCTCCTCACGGAGAAGAACCTGCTACCCTTGTATCGTCCTTAGTTGTCCGTGGATTCGTGTATCGTTCTATGTACCCAAGGATCTAGCACATGTGTGACTTGTTCTTGTTAGTTTGAGTGTTCCTCTTGTGTTTCCCCTTGTGTTTTCCCTTGTTTCCCTCCTCGTGTTCTTCGCGTTCTTCGCGTGATCCGCTCCTTTCGTGAAAGATCGGGCCGCTAGGGTTCTACCCTACATCATCTTGGTATCTAGAGCAAGGTTGATCACGATTTCGGAGCCTCCCCGTTTTGTTTCTAGCCCAATTTTGTTGTTTTTCGTCCTAATCCGAAAATCCCCACCAAAAATAGCCCCAAATGTTTTTTGTGATTTGTTCGTGTGTTGTGATTTTGTTGGTTTTGATCTGTGAATTTTGTGTGTGGCTCGTAGATCTAGCCTCCCCACCCTTCTTTTCCTCCAATTTCTTCTTTTTCCCCTTCGGATTTGGGCTTTTCCCCCAAGTTTTTCCGCCCAAATCCACGATCCCGAAGTCTTTATTCTTGGCAGAATCACGACCACCGGAATTTCCGGTCCAGCCCGGACATTCCGACCCCCGGACCTCCGGACTTCCCCGGAACCTCCGGACCCTGAACCCTCCGTCTTGCCCAGAACTTCCGGCTTCGATAGAAAGTTTGCACTACTTCCACAACTCCACCCAAAATTCCACCAAATTTTGTTCCGGTGCTCACCATATACCATATATACTTCAACATACCTCCACCACTTCCGCATAACCCAACTATTTTTAGACCGTTTCGCTCTCCGACACAATTGCTACTTTGAGGTTTGAGAATTTGAGTTGCGGTACCATATCCTTTTGTGTTTCGGCTATCTAGGTACGGTTCTACATCGACACCACCGCTGCTCATCCTCGCGACGGACGCGTCATCAACAAAGACCACCTCAACTACGACTTGGTATTTGTGCCACCATTTTGACACCATACCGGAAGCAAGACCAGTAACCTAATCTTGGTATTGGACATATCATTCTTGCCATTACATTGATAGCCATCATAGCCTTACCTTTGCGTTGCTTACACATCGAGACTAGCCATTGAGTATTGCCGGCAATGAGACTTGTGCACATTAGTGATCATACTTCCCATAGCATACATACATCATTGTTTCCTATATTGGTATCATCTCTTGTGTCACAAAGTTGTCATTGCATACTCACTTGCTATCTTGGTTCGTCAAGCATTGCATGAGAAAAGAGCTCAAACATCAAAGAGCCAACCAAGCTTTTAAGCAAAGAGGCAAGATAAGCAAAGAGCTTTTAAGCAAGAACCTTAGCATCATATAACATTAAGATTGTCATACTAGATCATCTTGGATCATATCATAGCAACACCTTGCATACAAAGTATTTGGGATAGAAGTCGTTGCATTTTTGCTAAGTAGGTTGTGCACAAGTTCTTGTATCCGCCTATCATGCAACCGTGCTAGTGTCTCTCTAGTGTTGTGCAACAAGAGCATTTTCGTGGATTCACATTCTGGCTCACCCTTGGTTGCACAACCCCACTTATCTTTTTGCGTGTGTGTTTCTGTGTACCTTATATGCTTGGTCTACTTGTTACATTGCATCTTGCGAATATTTTCCAACATTATTGAAGCTCACTTACAATTGCATCAAATTTTCTGCCACCATCCTAACAAAGCTCCACCAAAAGCTTTTACTTGTGTAGGTGTGATGATGTAGGGTGGAGACCCTAATCGCCCGATCTTTCATGAAAGGAGAGGATCCCGGGGAAAACACAAAGAACACGAGGATGAACGGAAGGAAAACACAAGAGGAAATCACTAAACCGACACGAATAAGTCACACATGGGCTAGATCCTCGAGAACATAGAACGATACACGAATCCACGGACAACTAGGGAAGATACACGGTAACCAGTTCTTCTCCGTGAGGAGGTCTTGAATCCACAAGGGGATCTTCCTTTAGAAAGGGGTCTTCAATCCAAGATGGATCTTCTCCGAAGAGGGGCCGCGGTGTCTCTCGTGGAGTAGATCCGATATGGATGAGCAATGCTCTATCTCTCAAATGAGCTAAACCAATGCTAACCCTAGCTAGGATGAATGGGGGGTCTATTTATAGTCTAATTGCAAATGGGGGCGAAGTGAAAGGGTACATGGGCCTCGGGCCCGAACACTGTGTGCAGACAGGTACCGGACGTCCGCTGGGGACCGGTCGTCCGGTGTCTCAGGACCTGCCAGACGTCCGGTGTCCTCCGGTCGTCCGCTGGTTCTGCTTTGTGATGGGGGTGCCGGACGTCCGGGAACGTCGGTCTTCCGCTGACTTTGGTTCGGGTGCAGGTGTGCCTGTCGTCCGGTCTGGACGGGACGTCCGCTCGTTTGCTTCAGGTGTCGGGGCACCGGTCGTCCGGTCTGGACCGGATGTCCGCTGGCTGGGACTTGGCTGATGCTTCAGGCGCCGGACGTCTGGTCCCGGCCAGTCGTCCGGTGGCTGGGACTTTTCTGGCAGCCCTTCTTCTTCTCCGTCTTCTCGTCCATCTTCCTCTTCTTCTTGTCCATGGTCCTTAGCTTCTCCATTGCACCTGAGTATGCATAAAGTATCCTATGAGGTAGTAGCCATGCTTCATGTGCATCGAAGTGGAATAGTGAGAGGAGAGATGTCACCTCGGTTTCAAGGGCTCTTGCACGTGATCGAGTCATGGATCCGGTAGGCACTTGATGAGACGATGGTAGGTCCGTGGGGATGACCTTGGGATGCTCCGCATCATCTCCCCTCCCTTGGGGAAGATCCGTCCTCGGATCAAAATCTTCATCACCATGGAAGGGAGAGAGATCTTTGACGTTGAAGATGTCGCTCACGTTGTACTTGTCACGTGGGAGGTCGATCTTGTAAGCGTTGTCGTTGTAGCGTGCAAGCACCTTGAAGGGTCCATCCTCTCGTGGTCGAAGCTTTGATTTGCGTTCTTGTGGTAAGTGGTCCTTGCGAAGGTGTAGCCACACTCGATCACCAATGTTGAAGACCATAAGTTGCTTGTTGAAGTTGAGCTTGGTCGCAAGGCGTTGAACTTGGTGCTCGATGGTGTTTCTTGTATCTTAATGCATCTTCTTGAGATGTGTCACACGCGCACTTGCGTCCAAATTGATGCGCTCTTGGAGTGGTAGAGGAAGAATATGCAATGGTGACAATGGGTTGAATCCGTAAACGACCTTGCAAGGAGACTTGCCGATTGTTGAGTGTCTTGCTTGGTTGTAGGCGAACTCGGCGATAGGTAGGCACTCCTCCCACTCCTTTATCTTCTTCTTAATAAGTACTCGAAGTAGAGCGGAGAGTTTGCGGTTTGTCACCTCTGTTTGGCCATCGGTTTGAGGATGGTAAACCGTGGAGAAGAGTAGCTTGACTCCGAGCTTGGCGCATAGGGTCTTCCAAAAGTAGCTAAGGAACTTGACGTCGTGGTCCGAGACAATTGTCTTTGGCACACCATGGAGACGCAATATTTCCCTACAAAAGAGATTAGCAACATGTGAAGCATCCTCTATCTTGTGACAAGGAATAAAATGTTCCATTTTGGAGAAACGGTCCACAACGACAAATATAGGATCTTTCCCATTGCGAGCTTTTGGCAAACCAAGTACAAAGTCCATGCTTATGTCCTCCCAAGGTTGGTATGGAATTGGTAAAGGCATATAGAGACCATGAGATTGAGCTTTGCACTTAGCTTTGCGCCATGTAGAATACCGGTTGGTGAAATGATTGACGTCCCGAAACATCTTTGGCCAAAAGTAGCTCTTCGAGAGCGTGGCGAACGTCTTATCGTGTCCAAAGTGTCCCATCAAGCCTCCTCTGTGTGATTCCTGCAAAAGCAACAAACGAAGGGACGACTTGGGGATGCAAAGTTTGTTAGCTCTCATAAGATAGCTGATGTAGGGTAGAACCCTAGTGGCCCGATCTTTCACGATAGGAGCGGAATCCCGCGAAGAACACGAAGAGCACGAGTTCGAAAGAGAGGGAAAACACAAGGGGAACACAAGAGAAACACTATACCAACAAGAATAAGTCACACATGTGCTAGATCCTCGAATACATAAGAGAAGATACACGATCCATGGACAACTAAGGACGATACAACAGTAGCTGGACTTCTCCGTGAGGAGGTCTTGAATCCAAGGGGGGATCTTCCCTTAGAAAGGGGGCTTGAATCCAAAGGGATCTTCTTTGAAGAGGCCGCGGTCTCTCGCACGGAGGAGATCTGATATGGATGAGCGTAGCTGTATCTCTCAAATGAGCTAAACCAATGCTAACCCTAGTACGGAGCTAAGGGACAAGTATATATAGTCCAAGGGGTAAGTTAGGGATACATGGGGTGAAACCCCTTTCACTCCGCACAGGCAGGGCGATAGTACCGGTCATGGGGGCGGTTGGACCGCTGGACGCTCAGGTACGGGTTCCTAGAGGTGCTTCCGGATGTGCTCAGCGGTTGTACCAGTGCTTGGGGCGGTTGTACCGGTCAGGTGGTTGTTACGGGGATAAACCAGTGCTGCACCGGCCTTGCACCGCTCGATCACAGAAGCTTGGCCGGTTGTTGAGCAGTGGTCGAGCGGTTGCACCGCTTGTGGGCCTTCAGCGGTAGTACCGCTTGGTGTGGGCGGTAGTACCGCTCGGGCTATAGCAGCTGGCTCTCCTTCCCTTGGTATGCTCTCCATGGTCCTTAGGCTCTCCATGGTCTCCTCGAATGGACCTGAGTATGCATAAGGTCCGCGCTTGAGGTAGCATCCATGTCTTACATGCAGAAAGGGAAGATTCGGAAAGGAGCGAGTTCACCTTGTGTCCAATGGCGTATGCTTGAGGTCTCAACATGTGGGCACTAGGGGACTTGGGGAGAAGTCGTAGTGTACATGGGGATGATCATAGGATGCTCCGCATCATCTCCCCTCCCTTGGGAAAGATCCGACCTCGGATCGAAAACCTCATCACCATGGGAACGGTTGTCGTGGACGGACTTGTAGTTGGATGGAGTGGAAGACGTTGCGCAATCCAAGTACTCCAAGGTGTCGCTGGAGTGGTATACATGCAAAAAGAGCAAACACAAACGACACTAGGAAATACAATGGTTAGAGCACACAAAGTGTCCATCATGTAAGAATGAGTCCATGCAACAAGATTGAGCATTACAAGGTGCATGAAGCTTATCCACAAGAGATGGAATGGTGTGCAAAGCATTCATGGGAGCAAAAGCATTCATTGCACACACAAAGGTGTTGTTAATATGATCAATGCAACCATGATGCAAAATGATGTCATAGAGGGACGATTTATCAATACCAAGATGATGTAGGGTAGAACCCTAGTGGCCCGATCTTTCACGATAGGAGCGGAATCCGGCGAAGAACACGAGGTGGAAAGAAAGAGAAAACACAAGGGGAACGCAAGAGAAACACTAGACCAACAAGAATAAGTCACACATGTGCTAGATCCTCGAATTCATAAGAGAAGATACATGATCCACAGACAACTAAGGACGATACAAGGGTAGCCAGTCTTCTTCGTGAGGAGGTCTTGAATCCACAGGGGGATCTTCCCTTAGAAAGGGGGCTTGAATCCAAAGGGATCTTCTCCGAAGAGGCCGCGGTCTCTCGCATGGAGGAGATCCGATATGGATGAGCGTAGCTCTATCTCACAAATGAGCTAAACCAATGCTAACCCTAGTACGGAGCTAAGGGACAAGTATATATAGTCCAAGGGGTAAGTTGGGGGATACATGGGGTGAAACCCCTTTCACTTCGCACAGGCAGGGCGGTATTACCGGTCATGGGGGTGGTTGTACCGCTGGACGCTCAGGTACGGGTTCCTGGAGGTGCTTCCGGATGTGCTCAGCAGTTGTACCGGTGCTTGGGGCGGTTGTACCGATCAGGTGGCTGTTACGGGGATAAACCAGTGTTGCACCGGCCTTGCACCGCTCGATCACAGAAGCTTGGCCAGTTGTTGGGCGGTGGTCGAGCGGTTGCACTGCTTGTGGGCCTTCAGCGGTAGTACCGCTTGGTGTGGGCGGTAGTACCGCTTGGTGTGGGCGGTATTACCGCTCGGGCTGTAGCAGTTGGCTCTCCTTCCCTTGCTCCCGCGCACACTTGGCCTTGGTCCTTAGGCTCTCCATGGTCTCCTCGAATGGACCTGAGTATGCATAAGGTCCGCGCTTGAGGTAGCATCCATGTCTAACATGCAGAAAGGGAAGATTCGGAAAGGAGCGAGTTCACCTTGTGTCCAATGGCGTATGCTTGAGGTCTCAATATGTGGGCACTAGGGGGCTTGGGGAGAAGTCGTAGTGTACATGGGGATGATCATAGGATGCTCCGCATCAATAGCCTTCTTTGATGTAATAGCGTTCCCATGATGTATTCGACAAACACTTAGCATAACGAGTGGCAAAAGTTTCATCATGCGCATACAATTCTTTGATATGCTCGAAGCCAATGACATCTAACTCAAGTTGCGTGACTAGCATGCATATGCGGGAAAGAGCATCCGCGACGATGTTTTCTTTACCCTTGATGTACTTGATGACATAGGGAAAAGACTCAGTGAATTCACTCCATTTAGCATGACGCTTGTTCAACTTAGTTTGACCCTTGAGATACTTGAGGGTCTCATGATCGGTATGAATGATAAACTCATGGGGACGAAGGTAATGTTCCCATTCATGTAAAACGCGGACTAAAGCATATAGCTCTTTGTCATAGATGGGATAGTTGAGTTGTACTCCGGAAAGTTTCTCACTAAAGTAAGCTATGGGGCGCTTCTCTTGCGTTAACACACCTCCTATGCCATTACCGCTAGCATCGTAATGAATCTCAAAAGGCTTGTCGAAGTTGGGTAAAGCAAGCACGGGAGCATGAGTAAGCAAATTCTTAAGCTCATTGAATGCGGTATCTTGGGATGGCCCCCAAATAAACGGCACATTCTTCTTGCTCAAAGCATGAAAAGGAGAAGCAATGGTGCTAAACTCCTTCACAAAGCGACGATAGAAACCCGCATGACCAAGAAAACTACGCGCTAGATGCAAGTTGGTTGGTTGCGGCCAAGTCTTCATAGCATTGATCTTGGACTCATCTACATAAACACCCTTAGAAGAGACCACAAACCCAAGAAAACGAGCTTATCAACGCCAAAAAGGCATTTCTCCATATTATCATAGAGACGCTCTTTCCTAAGAGTTTGCAAAACGGTGCGGACATGGGTGACATGCTCTTGGATAGATTTGCTAAACACAAGAATGTCATCGAAGTAAACCACAACAAATATACCAATGTAAGGGAGAAATACATGATTCATAAGGCGCATAAAAGTGCCCGGTGCTTCCGAGAGACCATAGGCATGACTAACCACTCATACAAACCAAACTTAGTTTTGAATGCTGTTTTCCATTCATCACCCTCGTGTATGCGGATTTGATAGTAACCACTCTTAAGATCAATTTTGGAAAATATAGTGGCACCACTAAGCTCATCTAGCATATCATCTAGGCGTGGAATTGGATACCTATAACGAATGGTGATAGCATTGATAGGTCTACAATCGGAGCACATGCGAAAACTACCATCACGTTTTGGCACAAGAATGACCGGTACGGCACAAGGGCTCAAACTTTCACGCACATGTCCATGGTCTATGAGATGCTTTACTTGCCTTTGGATTTCTTTGGTTTCTTCGGGGTTGACGCGGTAGGGAGCTTTGTTCGGAAGCAGTGCTCCGGGGATAAGGTCGATGCGGTGCTCAATGCCTCGTAGTGGAGGTAGTCCCGGAGGTAGCTCATCGGGGAAAACATCTTGAAATTCCTGCAAAAGAGAAGACAACACTAGAGGAAGAGTGTGAGAAGTGTTCGTTTGTGTTGCATTGTCCTTGCACACGAGGACGTAGTGTAGGACACTAGATGGGTTCTCACACACTTCTCTCATCTCAGTTTGGTGGCAAATAGAACTAGGTTCTTGTTTTCGCTCATCATGGAGGCACTCAATTTGGGCTTGTGGCGCTCACTCTCTTTTTGGTGGCTCACTCTCTCACCATTCTCTCCACGATGGGTGGCTTACTTATCGGCGATCACTTGGCTTGGAGACATAGGTCGTAACACAAACTCCTTTCCTTACATCTTGAAGCTATAGTGGTTTGTACGCCCATTGTGGACGACTCCTCTATCGAATTGCCATGGCCGTCCAAGGAGAAGATGGAAAACAGTCATTGGGATGACGTCGCACTCCAAGGTGTCTTCGTAGGCGCCGATTTTGAAGGAGACTTGTACTCGGTGCTCGACTTGGATAGTGCCGGAGTCACTAAGCCATTGCACTTTGTATGGATGTGGATGCTTCGTCTTGGGCAATTGGAGCTTGGAGCAAAGATCTTGACTTGCGAGATTGTGACAACTCCCTCCATTGATGATGACCTTGACAGATCGTCCATTGATGCCGGCCTTGGTGTGGAATATGGTGCATCTTTGGTCTTCTTCTTGGTGATGTTGGAGAGTCAAGACTTTGGAGACAACAAGTGCGGGACTTGAGTCTTCATCACAAAAGACTTGCTCTTCTTCATTGTTCACTTGGCGGTGCATGGCGACTTGCTCAAGGGCTTCCATTTCTCCTTCGCTCATGGAATCATAAGTGCCATCGTCGTTGAAGATCATGGTGCGCTTGTTGGTGCACTCATAGGACTTGTGGCCTCGGCCTCTGCAAGTGAAACACTTGAGGGAACTCGTCTTGACGGTCTCATCGGTAGGGGTTGATGATGATGAAGCTCTCGGCTTGAAGTTGCTTGTAGTAGGCAAAGCTTTCTTGGAAGTCGACTTGTCGATGTTGGAAGTAGACGGTCTTGTAGTCGGTGTTGGAGTCGTTGAAGCTTGGTTATTGGAGAAGCCATATGACTTGGATGAGAACTTGGCATACTTGAAATCATCTTGCACTTGGCGTTCCGCTTTGGTAGCTTGGTGCACGAGCTCGATGAGATTTGAGTATGGTTGGAAGTCGGCGATCTTCTTGATAGGATGATTGAGTCCATTCAAGAAACGTGCCATAGTTTGCTCATCATCTTCCATCACATTGGCTCTTATCATTGCAATCTCCATCTCCTTGTAGTATTCTTCAACGCTCTTGGTTCCTTGCTTGAGTTCTTGGAGTTTCTTGAAGAGTACGCGGTTGTAGTAGGTAGGCACGAAGCGTGCTCTCATGACACCCTTCATTTGTGCCCAAGTAGTGATGGGTGGATCACCTCTTGCCTCGCGACGCTCAATGACTTGTTCCCACCAAATGAGGACATAGCCTTGGAACTCAAGGGATGCCATCACGATCTTCTTCTCTTCTTCATAATTGTGCAAACGGAAGATCTTGTCAACTTTAAATGCCCATGAAAGGTATTCTTCGGGATCGTTGCTTCCGTTGAACTTGGGCATGGTGAACTTGAGCTTGCCATAGCGTTGCTCTTAATTGTGTTGGGGTCGGGGATGATGACGCCCATGTTTTAGATGATTGTCCAACTCGTGGTGCTCTTTACATGGAGGGTTGTTAACCTCGTGTTGCTCTTGTCACGGAGGATTCCCATTTTTTTCATGCTCTTGATGAACTTGACGGTCTTGGTGAGCTTGTGGAGGAACGCGTCGAGCTCGAGGGGGAACTTGACGATGCAGGCGAGCTTGAAATCATCGTTCATGAAGCTCTTCGCGAAGTGCTTCCTCTTCTTGACAGGCTTGTCGGCCTCGGTGGGCAACGGCTCGACTCGGTGGGCAACGGCTCGGTGGTCCCGAAGCGGATTGAGGTTTGCTTGACGGTCTGTGCGCGCGGCTCGACAAAGAGTGTTCGATGTCAGTGCACTTGAGTCGGAATGGCGACTTGAACGGCTCCTTCTTGAAGTGGAAGAAGAGCGGTTGAGCAACAAAGTGCGAATCTCGTCCATCCTTGCGTCATTCTCTTGCTTGTGATCGTCGAGCTTGTGGTCGAAGTAGTCCCTTGTACATTGCTCGGAAAGTCGCAAGTCGGCGGCAAGGTTGTCGATGCGTTCACTCATAGCTTGTTACTCTTGATGCAAAGCACGTTGTGCACCAAAGAGGTGACTCTTTGTGACGAAGGAGTTCATGTCTTCGTCTTGCTCCATGAAGAGTGGGATGGTAGAGGTACTTGGCCTATCCATCATTCCAAGACAAATGTAAGTGGTAGAAAGAGAAGAACGAATACCAAATGTACCTTGACCGAAGTTGAAAGTGAATCGATGATCACTCCAATGTAGGACAAGGAAATAGCCCAGTTGGTACGAGTTCTCGTCGGTTTCTCACACCTACACAAGTAAAAGATTATGGTGGAGCTTGGTTAGGATGGTGGCACAATTTTTAATGTGAATGTAAGAAAGATTCTATAATGTTGGAGAAGATTCGCAAGATGCAATGTAACAAGTAGACCAAGCATATATGGTACATGGAAACACACGCGCAAAAAGATAAGTGGGGTTGTGCAACCAAGGATGAGCCAAAATGTGGAATCCACACAAATGCTCTTGTTGCACAACACTAGAGAGACGCTAGCACGATTGCACGATAGGCGGATAAAAGAACTTGTGCACAACCTAGTTAGCAAAAATGCAACGACTTCTATCCCAAATATGTTTTATGCAAGGTGCTTCTATGATATGATCCAAGATGATCGAGTATGACAATCTTAATGTTGTATGAATGCTATGGTTCTTGCTTAAAAGCACTTTGCTTATCTTTCCTCTTTGCTTAAAAGCTTGGTTGGCTCTTTGATGTTTGAGCTCTTTTCTCATGCAATGCTTGACGAACCAAGATAGCAAGTGAGTATGCGATGACAACTTTGTGACACAAGAGATGATACCAATATAGGCAACAATGATGTATGTATGTATGCTATGGGAAGTATGATCACTAAAGTGCACAAGTCTCGTTGCCGGCAATACTCAATGGCTAGTCTCGATGGGTAAGCAACGCAAAGGAGTAAGGCGATGATGGCTATCAATGTAATGGAAAGAGTGATATGTCCAATACCAAGATGAGGTTACCGGTCTTGCTTCCGGTATGGTGTCAAAATGGAGGCACGAAGACCAAGTCATAGTCGAGGTGGTCGTGGTTGATGACACGTCCGTGGCGAAGATGAGCGGCGGTGATGTCGATGTCGAACCATACCTAGATAGCCGAAACACAGAAGGATACGGTACCGCAACTCAAATTCTCAAAACCAAAGGCGACCAAAATCGTCGGAGTAGGTAGCAGTTAAGTGGTGGTGTGGGTTGGGATATTGGAACGGTTTGCGGAAGTTGGAGGTGGTGTAGTGGATGATGTGGTGGAAGTAGCGGTCGTCTGGAAGTGGACGAATGTCCGGTCGCCGGTCGTCCGGTGAGGTCGGACGTCCGGTGCTTCCTGGGTAGCCGGACATCCGGTGAAGTGATGGTTGTCCTGTGGTCGGGGTCAAAGCGAAAATTTCAGATCCGGGAGGTGACTTTGGGGATTTTGGGAGGGATTTCGAGGTCGAAATGGTGGGGGAAGGCGAGATCCACTTGCAACACATCAAATTCACTGATCAAATCCAACAAAACATCATCAAAACTCACAAAACACAAGAAACATTTTTGGCTATTTTTGTGGGGATTTTCGGATTGGGACGAAAAACAACAAAATCAAGCTAGAAAAATGAAGAGGGGGGCTCTGAAATCGTGATCAACCTTGCTCATGATACCAAGATGATGTAGGGTGGAGACCCTAATCACCCGATCTTTCACGAAAGGAGCGGATCCCGGGGAAAACACGAAGAACACGAGGATGAACGGAAGGAAAACACAAGAGGAAATCACTAAACCGACACGAATAAGTCACACGTGGGCTAGATCCTCGAGTACATAGAACGATACACGAATCCACGGACAACAAGGGATGATACACGATAACCGGTTCTTCTCCGTGAGGAGGTCTTGAATCCACAAGGGGATCTTCCCGTAGAAAGGGGTCTTGAATCCAAGATGGATCTTCTTCGAAGAGGGGCCGCGGTCTCTCTCGTGGAGTAGATCCGATATGGATGAGCAATGCTCTATCTCTCAAATGAGCTAAACCAATGCTAACCCTAGCTCGGATGAATGAGCTAAACCAAGTGCAAATGGGGGCGAAGTGAAAGGGTACATGGGCCTCGGGCCTGAACACTGTGCGCAGACAGGTACCGGACGTCCACTGGGGACCGGTCGTCCGGTGTCTCAGGAGCTGCCGGACGTCCGGTGTCCTCCGGTCGTCCGCTGGTTCCGCTCTGTGATGGGGGTGCCAGACGTCCGGAAACGTCGGTCTTCCGCTGACTTTGGTTCAGGTGCATGTGCGCCGGTCGTCCGGTCTGGACCGGACGTCCGCTCATTTGCTTCGGGTGTCGGGGCACCGGTCGTCCGGTCTGGACCAGATGTCCGCTGGCTGGGACTCGGCTGATGCTTCAGGCGTCGGACGTCCAGTCCCGGCCGGTCGTCCGGTGGCTGGGACTTTTCCGGCAGCCCTTCTTCTTCTCCGTCTTCTCATCCATCTTGCTCTTGTTCTTGTCCTTGCTCCTTAGATTCTCCATTGTACCTGAGTATGCACAAAGTATCCATATGAGGTAGTAGCCATGCTTCATGTGCATCGAAGTGGAATTGTGAGAGGAGAGATATCACCTCGGTTTCAAGGGCTCTTGCTGAGACGATGGTAGGTCCATGGGGATGACCATGGGATGCTCCGCATCATGTGAGAAACCGACAAGAACTCGTACCAATTGTGCTATTTCCTTGTCCGACATTGGAGTGATCCTCGATCCACTTTCAACTTCGGTCAAGGTTCATTTGGTACTCGTTCTGCTCTTTCTACCACTCACATTTGTCTTGGAATGATGGATAGGCCAAGTACTTCTACCAACCCACTCTTCATGGAGCAAGACGACGACATGAACTCCTTCATCACCAAGAGTCACCTCTTTGGTGCACAACGTGCTTTGCATCAAGAGCAACAAGCGATGAGTGAACGCATCGACAACCTTGCCGCCGACTTGCGACTTTCCGAGCAACGTACAAAGGACTACTTCGACCACAAGCTCGACAGTCTCAAGTAAGAGAATGACGCAAGGATGGATGAAATTCATGCTTTGTTTCTCAACCGCTCGTCTTCCACGTCAAGAAGGAGCCGTTCAAGCGGCCACTCTAACTTCACCCTCTCCGGCTCAAGTACACCGACATCGAACACTCTTCGTCGAGCCGCACGCGCCGACCGTCAAGCAAGCCTCAATCCCCTAAGAGACACCGACTCTCAAGAGCGCCGACAACGTCGAACTCAAGAAGCCTTTGCGCTTGCACGAGAACGGAAACGTCAACGCCAACATGAAGAGGAAGAGCGAGTGCGTCTACACCAAAACGCCCACGATGCTGAGGCACAACGTCAAGCACAACAACTCCGTGACGCTGAAGCACTAGCGGCGCAATAAGCTCTACGCGATTCGAGTCGAGCCATTGCCGACCGAAGCCGACAAGCCCGTGAACAATAAGAAGCACATCGCGAAGAAATTCAAGAACAAAGATTTCACGCTCGCGTGCATCATCAAGTTCCTCTTCGAGCTCGCGAAGATCCTCCACAAGCTCGCCAACACCATCAAGTTCATCAAGAGCATGAAGACAATGGAAATCCTCCACGACAAGATCAACATGAGGACAACAACCCTCCACGCCAAGAGCACCACGAGTTGAACAATCATCTACAACATGGGCGTCATCATCCCCGACCCCAACACAATGAAGAGAAACGCTACGGCAAGCTCAAGTTCACCATGCCCAAGTTAACCGGAAGCAACCATCCCGAAGAGTGCCTTTCATAGGCATTGAAAGTTGACAAGATTTTCTGTTTGCACAATTATGACGAAGAGAAGAAGATTGCAATGGCATCCCTTGAGTTCCAAGACTATGTGCTCATTTGGTGGGAATAAGTCATTGAGCGCCCAGAGGCAAGAGGTGAACCACCCATCACTACTTGGGCGCAAATGAAGGATGTCATGAGAGCACGCTTCGTACCTACCTACTACAACCGCGATCTCTTCAAGAAACTCCAACAACTCAAGCAAGGAACCAAGAGCGTTGAAGAGTACTACAAGGAGATGGAGATTGCCATGATACAAGCCAATGTCATGGAAGATGATGAGAAAATAATGGCACGTTTCTTGAATGGACTCAATCATCCTATCAAGAAGATCGCCGACTTCCAACCATACTCAAATCTCATCGAGCTAGTGCACCAAGCTACCAAAGCGGAACACCAAGTGCAAGATGATTTCAAGTATGCCAAGTTCTCATCCAACTCCTACGGCTTCTCCAATAACCAAGCTTCAACGACTCCAACACCGACTACAAGACCTTCTACTTCCAACATCGACAAGTCGACTTCCAAGAAAGTTTCGTCAACTACAAGCCATCCTCCTACGAGCAACTTGAAGCCGAGAGCTTCATTCTCATCAACCCCAACCGATGAGATCATCAAGACGAGTTCCTTCAAGTGTTTCACTTGCGGAGGCCGAGGCCACAAGTCCTACGAGTGCACCAGCAAGCGAACCATGGTCTCCAACGACGATGGCACGTATGACTCCACGAGCGACAGCGAAATGGAAGCCCTCGAGCATGTCGCCATGCACCGCCAAGTGAACAATGAAGAATGATAGACGCAAAGGTGTCCCAATGTTTCGATGAGATGGTGGCTATCGTTTCTGTGGGAGTCGACCTTGACGATCCGACTACGACCATGCGAGACGTCGCGCCTTAGCAATCGCTAAACCAACTTCCGAGGGGTTATTGACCACGCCGGAGCATGATCAACCTGACCACGAGGGTCTGTTTCCTGCACGCAAACGAAGAACAAGCAAGAAACTGGGAATGCAATCTGGATATTCCAAACATAAGATGAAAGCTTTATTGATCAAGGTGGGGTTCTGTGACGTCTTGGTCTGGTCGTTGGACACAAACGAAGTACGAGAGGTTGCATCTATGGCGAACTTTTAATCTAAACAAAACCCAAAGTCTAAACGACGCCCTAAGGGCTGTACATATGGAGGAAGAGGGGGGAATTTCGTGGCCCTTGAGGGTGGGGTCCGAAACCAACCCTAACTCTTGTTTCCCCACACATACGGACTCTAAAAATAGCCTATACTTAAGTATTTCGAAATTACATGGGCCTGGCCCATTAATAAGGTGACGCAGCACCTAGAATAGTCTATGGACGAATATTATGAAGTGGCATCTTGTATATTTCGTCCAAAGCATCATGCACTTCTTATGGTGGCTTCAAAGTCCTGAAATCATCACTTGTAACTCCGTTCTTGATCCCCTTGCACATGCCATCAACTCCATGCGTGTTCTTTCTCCAATGTTCATCCTTCTCCAAGCTAGGCCCTTCATTTGTAAGCAAAACAAATGTATGCAATTTAGGCAGCATCATATTCTCATGAACATTAGAATCATTACCAAGAAACGAAAGTACCTGGTAATTTAACTGGCGTGCGCGAGCTCTAGCAATTGGTCCAGTATATGTAACAGTAGGGGTTATGGGTGTAACAATGGTATTGATGTCCTCATCCTCCTCCCCTTCTTGAAATGAAGTCGTCCTTCTCCAAGCTAGGCCCTTCATTTGTAAGCAAAACAAATGTATGCAATTTAGGTAGCATCATATTCTCATGAACATTAGAATCATTACCAAGAAACGAAAGTACCTGGTAATTTAACTGGCGTGTGCGAGCTCTCGCAATTGGTCCAGTATATGTAACAGTAGGGGTTATGGGTGTAACAATGGTATTGATGTCCTCATTCTCCTCCCCTTCTTGAAATGAAGTCGTCCTCGACGGAAGCTCATCTTCCTCACCCAAATAAGGCTTCAAATCTGCAATGTTAGAAGTGGGACTAACCCCAAAAAGGCAGGTAGCTCAAGTTTATATGCATTATCATTTATTTTCTCTAACACCTTAAAAGGACCATCAACACGTGGCATTAGCTTTGATTTGCGCAAATTAGGAAATCTACTTTACGCAAGTGTAACCAAACAAGATCTCCAGGTGCAAACACAACATGTTTTCTACCCTTATCTCCAGTAAGTTTATATTTAGCATTCATACGCTCAATGTTTTCCTTAGTTAACTCATGCATTTTTAAAATCAATTTAGAACATTCTTTAGCATCAAAATTAACCTTCTCCAAAGATGGAAGAGGCAACAAATCAATAGGTGCACGAGGTAGGAAACCATACACAATTTCAAAATGGCACATCTTAGTAGTAGAATGCAATGAACGGTTATAAGCAAATTCTACATGAGGCAAGCATTCTTCCCACATTTTCTTATTATTCTTCAAAACAGCCCTAAGCAAAGTACACAATGTTCTATTGACTACTTCAGTTTGTCCATCAGTTTGGGGTGACAAGTAATACTAAAAAGCAGTTTAGTCCCCAACTTAGCCCATAAACATCTCCAAAAGTGGCTAAGAAATTTAGTATCATGATTGGAAACAACTGTATTTGGCACACCATGCAACGTTAACAGCATCATCGCTTTTATGACATGGTATAAAGTGTGCCATTTCCGAGAATCTATCCACGACAAAAAATATGCTATCCCTCCCCTTCTTTGTTCGAGGTAAACCTAAAACCTCCCAAGAAACACTAGGTACTGGCAAAGGCATATATAAACCATGAGGATTGAGTCGTGACTTAGCTTTTTATCATGTAGTGCAGCAAGCAACAAAGCGCTCAACATCCCGTCTCATCTTTGGCCAAAAGAAATGTGTAGCAAGTATATCCTCCGTCTTCTTCGCGCCAAAGTGTCCCATTAGTCCTCCTCCATGCGCCTCCTGCAACAACAAAAGACGAACAGAGCTAGCTGGAATGCATAGCTTGTTAGAACGAAACACAAATCCATCATTAACGACGAACTTGTTCAATGTTCCACCTTGTTTACAATTCTGCCATCAATCTTTAAATTCAACAGCATGCACATATTGATCTATGATGGTCTCCAAACCAAATATTTTAAAGTCAAGTTGTGAAAGCATAGTATAACGACGAGACAATGCATCAGCAATATAATTTTCTTTACCCTTCTTGTGTTTAATGACATAAGGGAAAGTCTCAATGAATTCAACCCATTTAGCATGTCTATGGTTCAGTTTTGCTTGACTTTTAATGTGTTTCAAAGATTCATGATCAGAATGTATAACAAATTCTTTGGGCCATAAATAATGTTGCCAAGTTTCTAAAGTCCGAACAAGAGCATATAATTCTTTATCATAAGTAGAATAGTTCAGACTAGGCCCAATCAATTTTTCAAAAAAGTATGCAACAGGTTTGCCATCATGTAATAACACACCTCCTAATCCAATTCCACTAGCATCACATTCAAGCTCAAAAGTCTTATTAAAATCAGGAAGTTGGAGTAAAGTAGCATGTGTCAACTTATCTTTCAATACCGTGAAGGCTTCTTCCTGTGCAGCAATGGTGCTGAAATCTCTCACAAAATGCCTATAGAAACCAGCGAGGCCAAGGAAACTCCTCACTTGTGTGACCGTTTTAGGCTGCGGCCAACTCTCAATAGCTTCAATCTTGGCTTTATCAACTTCAATTCCCTGTGGAGTAACAACATAGCCAAGAAAAAATACTCGGTCGGTGCAAAAGGTGCACTTCCCAAGGTTACCAAATAAATGTGCATCACGTAGAGCGATAGAAACAACACGTAAATGTTCCAAATGTTCGTCCAAAGATTTGCTATAAATCAGTATATCATCAAAATAGACTACCACAAATCGTTCAATGAAAGCACGTAAAACTTCGTTCATTAGTCTCATAAAAGTACTAGGCGCATTAGTTAACCCAAAAGGCATGAGTAACCACTCATATAAACCAAACTTAGTTTTAAATGTTGTTTTCCATTCATCTCCCAATTTTCATACGAATTTGATGGTAGCACTACGCAAATCAAGTTTGGAGAATATTGTAGAGCCACTCAATTCATCAAGCATATCATCTAGCCTGGGAATAGGATGACGATAACAAACAGTAATATTATTAATGCCTCTACAATCAACACACATACGTGACGTACCATCCTTTTTAGGCACTAGTATAATAGGAACAGCACAGGGACTAAGAGATTCGCGTATATAACCGTTTTCGAGCAGCTCTTGTACTTGACGCATAATCTCCTTCGTCTCCTCTGGATTGGTACAGTATGGTACACGGTTGGGTAGCGAAGCACCGGGAATTAAGTCAATTTGATGCTCAATCCCTCGAATAGCTGGTAATCCCGGTGGCACGTCTTGTGGAAAGACGCCAGCGAACTCCTGCAAAATGTTAGTGACAGCAGGGGGCAAAGAGGAAGGCACGTCCCCGAATTAAAATAAGGCCTCTTTGCACACAAAAGCATAGCAAACAGATTTGCTAAAATCTAGGTCATCAATATCAGATTTGGTGGCAAGTAAACATGCACTTTTCAATTTAATTTCAGAAGCAACAGTAGATGGTTTATTATTAGGCTTCATTTGTTGCTCAAATTCTTTTGCCACAATCTGATTTTCACTCTTATTTGTCTCCTGTTTTGCTTTATTAGCTCTATTAGTATCATCTTTCAAAATGGAATCAGGAGTCATTGGAAGCAAAGTAATATTTTTATCCTTATGAACAAGAGTATACTGATTGTTTCTACCATGGTGTACAAAATTTTTATCAAATTGTCATGGTCTACCAAGTAATAAGGAACATGCTTGCATAGGTACCACATCACAATCAACATAATCAGCATATGTAGAGATACTAAAATGCACACAAATAGTACGTGTTACCTTAACCTTGCCGCTATTATCAAACCATTGGATGTAGTAAGGATGTGGATGTGGTCTTGTGGTGAGAGATAGCTTCTCCTCCATCTCCATGCTAGCCAAGTTATTGCAGCTCCCTCCATCTACGATGACGCGAACAGAACGTTCGTTCACAAATCCCTTTGTATGGAACAAATTATGCCTCTGATTTTGCTCAGCTTGTGTAACCTGCACACTCAAAACATGTTGAGCAACTAAACATTCATACCTGTCAGCATCTTCAGGAGCCATGTATTGTGTCTCATGATCAGAATCGTCTCCACCATGTTCGTCACGTGTAATAAGAGCCAAAGTCTCCTCATCATAGTCACTAGCGGACTCATACCCACCATCCTCAGTAACAATCATCACATGCTTAGATGGGCATTCTCTCGCATAATGATCTCCACCCTTGCAACGTCAAAAAATAATATCATGTGTTTGCCCTGTTGATGCCATGGATGAAGAAGAGCTCTTTGCAGGCCCAGAAGGTGTGCTCTTGGCAGATAGTGGTGACTGTGCCTGCTTTATTGTATCATGGTTGGAGGTGGCAGCTGACGGAGGTGCCGGTGTAGCAGAAAAGTTAGTGTCCAGGATGATGCACATGGTGTCCAGGATGAAGGTCGACCTGCAGAAAAGTTAGTCCGCGCCAGTGCCTGTCGATCCTGCACTTCACGTTCAGCTTTACAAGCAAGATGGAATAAACGAGTGATAGTAGTATACTCCTTATACTCTAGAATGGTCTGAATCTCTCTATTTAATCCACCCATAAAACATGCAAGCATAGCTTCATTCTCCTTAACAATACCACATCTAATCATGCCAGTTTGTAATTCCTGATAATATTCTTCTATATAATTTTTTCCCTGTCTTAAGCGCTGCAATTTTTGAAGTAATTCCCATTGATAATATGGTGGAACCCAATGAGTACGCATAGCAGTTTTCAAAGCAGCCCAAGCAGCAGGAATAGGATATAATCTACAATGCTCAGACCACCAAACACATGCAAAACTAGTGAATGCACAAACAGCAGCAGGAACACGTCTCTCCTCGGGATATTGTAAACATGTAAATCGTTGTTCAGTTTCTAACTCCCAAGTAAGATATATATCAGGAACATATCTACCCTCAAATGGTGGAATATTCAATTTTAGTTTAAGGAGATGGTCATGATCTCGTACCTGAGGGTGAGCCCTACCATTGCCATTATTTGCATGTGGACGACCTGGTGGTTGCTGTGCTGGTGGTGGCATGTAGTTCTGATTTTGATCAATCTCATCCTCGTAATCTCCCACATAATCCTCCTCCTCCACATCAGCAGCAGGAGCCACAAAAGTATCAACATCAGCACCAGAAGTTTGGCCAGGCTGAAGAGGGACATGGGTCGCTCGGCGGAGGGCTGTTTCCCGACGTGGAGGTAGTCGGTGTTGTTGCTGTTGTTGCAGAGCTGCGGCAGGAGCAGCCGGTGGTGGTGGTGGAAAACGCGAAAGAAATTCTGCAAACTTGTTATCGTGCTTTGTTTCAAACGTCTTCTCCATGCCATCTATCTTCTCTATGGCCTCTTCAAATCTGTTTAGCACATCTTGCACCTGTCCACTCATCATTTGCTGAAACTTATCATGAAGCTCCTTGTTCGTCAAGTTCTCCAAGTCAGTCTCGTCGGCTTGTGATCCTAGCATGGTTATTAGCAATAGAAACACACAAGAATATGATCCTACAGACTACTAACAAGTGGTGGTGGTGGCGGGTGTCACAAATCCGTCTAGCAAATCTCAAATTCTTACCAGTTCTTACCTAGCAACAGGCGGTGATCGGCAACCGTTGTAGTCAAAACTCTCAAAAGCTTGGATAGAGCGATTGCCAGGGAGAGTCAAACGCACGACGTCCATGTATGTGGAGCTGGGAAGGCTTATAGTATGGTAGCAAAAAGGGTTAGCAATAATCAATTCAGAGATGCAAAGTTGAATAAACGCTCAACGACGGTACTGTGCTGGTCCTAGGCTAGACCGTGCTAGAGACGCGAGCCTAGAACACTAACAAAATCACGGCGCTGCACGGAAACAAGGGAAAAGCACACTCTAGAATTTTTTTTCGCTCTGTTTTTTTTTGCGCTCCTCTTTTTTTTGGTGAAAAATCACTATAATGGCGAGTGTCTCAAAGCTCTTCCCAGGTCAAACTGACAGGATGGGTACGAATTTTTTTTGACATTTTTTTTTCGGAAATCAGGGCAGCGACGACGAAAAAGTGCGACAAAAAATCACTATGATGGCGAGTGTCTCATAAGACTCAGAATAGCCTAATAATAGGATAGGGAAAAAAATCCGGTCGCCGAAATTTTGGCCTAAAAACTTCTCGGGGGTCTCCAGACTCTTTTTTTTCCGAGACCTACGCAGGCAAGGAAACACGAATCGGAATTTAGATGGATCTCAAAAACAAACCTAATATGAGAAGAACTCGGATTGGTGGTGGATATATGGTGGTGGTATATGGCAGCGGTGGTGGTATATGGTAGCGGTGGTGGTATAGGGATACAGATTGGTGGTGGTATATGGATACGGATTGGTGGTGGTATATGGATACGGATTCAGAGCGGTGGCGGATAAGCAATGGTGGTAGATGGCAAGGCGATGATGATGGTGCGGCGGCGGCGTGACAACTTATGACCAGGACTCGAAACTCTAAAAGACTAGACGCTAAGACCAGCAACTTGACACGACGATGCAACCATAAATTCAACAAAGCAACAACCCTAAAAAGATTATGCAAAGGCTCAGATTGGTTCGGATATGATGAACTAACCCTATTTTTTGTGGCTTTTTTGTGGACTATAGGTATGAAGAACAGACTCGATCTAATCTACGAAAAACTGTAAAATCTCACCGAGCAACCTGGAAATCTGATACCACTTGATAGAGGCAAAGGTGTCCCGATGTTTTGATGAGATGGTGGCTATCGTTTCTGTGGGAGTCGACCTTGACGATCCGACTACGAATGTGCAAGATGTCGTGCCTTAGCAATTGCTAAACCAACTTCCGAGGGGTTATTGACCACGCCGGAGTACGATCAACCTGACCACGAGGGTCTGTTTCCTGCAAGCAAACGAAAAACAAGCAAGAAACTAAGATTGCAATCTGGATGTTGCGAATATAAGATGAAAGCTTTATTGATCAAGGTGGAGTTCTGTGACGTCTTAGTTTGGTCGTTGGACACAAACGAAGTACGAGAGGTTGCAGCTATGGCAAACTTTTAGTCTAAACAAAACCCAAAGTCTAAATGACGCCCTAAGGGTTGTACATAAGGAGGAAGAGGGGGGAATTTCGTGGCCCTTGAGGGTGGGTTCCGAAACCAACCCTAACTCTTGTTTCCCCACACATACGGACTCTAAAAATAGCCTATACTTAAGTATTTCGAAATTACATGGGCCTGGCCCATTAATAAGGTGATGCAGCACCTAGAATAGTCTATGGACGAATATTATGAAGTGGCATCTTGTATATTTCGTCCAAGGCTTCAAAGTCCTGAAATCATCACTTGTAACTCCGTTCTTTATCCCCTTGCGCATGCCATCAACTCCATGCGTGTTCTTGCTCCAATGTTCATCCTTCTCCAAGCTAGGCCCTTCATTTGTAAGCAAAACAAATTTATCCAATTTAGGCAGCATCATATTCTCATGAACATTAGAATCATTACCAAGAAACGAAAGTACCTGGTAATTTACTTGGCATGCGCGAGCTCTAGTAATTGGTCCAGTATATGTAACAGTAGGTGCTGTGGGTGTAACAATGGTATTGATGTCCTCATCAAAGAAGAACAAGTCTTTTGTGATGAAGACTCGAGTTACGCACTTGTTATCTCCAAAGTCTTGACTCTCCAACATCACCAAGAAGAAGACCAATGATGCCACATATTCCACACCAAGGCCGGCATCAATGGACGATCCGTCAAGGTCATCATCGATGGAGGGAGTTGTCACAATCTCGCAAGTGAAGAACTTTGCTCCAAGCTCCAATTACCCAAGACGAAGCATCCACATCCATACAAAGTGCAATGGCTTAGTGACTCTCGCACTATCCAAGTCGAGCACCGAGTACAAGTCTCCTTCAAGATCGGCGCCTACGAAGACACCTTGGAGTGCGATGTTGTTCCAATGACCGTTTGTCATCTTCTCCTTGGACGACCATGGCAATTCGATAGAGGACTCGTCCACAACGGCTGAACGAACCACTACATCTTCAAGATGAAGGGCAAGGAGTACATCCTTCGTCCAATGTCGCCAAGTCAAGTGATCGCCGACAAGAAAGCCACCCATCATGGAGATCATAATGAGAGAGCGAGCCACCAAAACGAGAGTGAGCGCCACAAGCCAAAATCGAGTGCCTCCATGATGAGCGAAAACAAGAACCTAGTTCTATTTGCCACCAAACGTGAGATGAGAGAAGTGTGTGAGAACCCAACTAGTGTCCTACACTACGTCCTCGTGTGCAAGGACAATGCACCACAAACTAACAACTCTCACACTCTTCCTCCAGGACTACCTCCACTTCAAGGCATTGAGCACCGCATCGACCTCATCCCCGGAGCACCACTTCCAAACAAAGCACCCTACCGCGTCAACTCCGACGAAACAAAAGAAATACAAAGGCAAGTAAAGCATCTCATAGACCATGGACATGTGCGTGAAAGTTTGAGCCCTTGTGCCGTTCCGGTCATTCTTGTGCCAAAACGTGACGGTAGCTTTCGCATGTGCTCCAATTGAAGACCTATCAATGCTATCACCGTTCGCTATAGGTACCCCATTCCATGCCTAGATGATATGCTTGATGAGCTTAGCGGTGCCACTATATTTTCCAAAATTGATCTTAAGAGTGGTTACTATCAAATCCGCATACAAGAGGGTGATGAATGAAAAACCGCCTTCAAAACCAAGTTTGGTTTGTATGAGTGGTTAGTCATGCCTATGGGTCTCTCGGAAGCACCGGGCACTTTTATGCGCCTTATGAATCATGTCTTTCGCCCTTACATTGGTATATTTGTTGTGGTTTACTTCGATGACATTCTTGTGTTTAGCAAATCTATTATGGAGCATGTCACCCATGTCTGCACCGTTTTGCAAACTCTTAGAAAAGAGCGACTCTATGCTAATATGGAGAAATGCCTTTTTGGTGTTGATAAGCTCGTTTTCTTGGGTTTTGTTGTTTCTTCTAAGGGTGTTCATGTTGATGAGTCCAAGATTAATGCTATTAAGACTTGGCCGCAACCAACCAACTTGCATCAAGTGCGTAGTTTTCTTGGCCTTGCGGGTTTCTATCGTCGCTTTGTAAAGGAATTTAGCACCATTGCTTCGCCTTTGCATGCTTTGAGCAAGAAGAATGCGCCTTTTGTTTGGGGACCATCCCAAGATACCGCAATCAATGAGCTTAAGAATTTGCTTACTCATGCTCCCGTGCTTGCTTTACCCAACTTCGACAAGCCTTTTGAAATTCATTGCGATGCTAGTGGTAATGGCATAGGAGGTGTGTTAACGCAAGAGAAGCGCTCCGTAGCTTACTTTAGTGAGAAACTTTCCTGAGCGCAACTCAATTATCCCATCTATGACAAAGAGCTATATGCTTTATTCCGCATTTTGCATGAATGGGAACACTACCTTCGTCCCCATGAGTTTATCATTCATACCGATCATGAGACTCTCAAGTATCTTAAGGGACAAACTAAGTTGAACAAGCGTCATGCTAAATGGAGTGAATTTATTGAGTCTTTTCCCTATGTCATCAAGTACATCAAGGGTAAAGAAAACATACTAGCAGATTCTCTTTCCCGCATTTGCATGCTTGTCACGCAACTTGAGTTAGATGTCATTGGCTTCGAGCATATCAAAGACTTATATGAGCATGATGCAACTTTTTCCATTCCTTATGCCATGTGTTTGTCGAATACATCTTGGGAACGCTATTACATCAAATATGGCTACCTTATGAGAGCTAACAAACTTTGTATTCCCGAGTCCTCTCTTCGTTTGTTGCTTTTGCAGGAATCTCATGGAGGAGGCTCAATGGGACATTTCGGACGCGACAAGACGTTCGCGATGCTCTCGAAGAGCTACTTTTGGCCTAAGATGTTTCGGGATGTCAATTTTTTAACCAACTGGTGTTCTACATGTCGCAAAGCTATGTCCAAAGCTCAATCTCATGGTCTCTATATGCCTTTACCAATTCCATATGAACCTTGGGAAGACATTAGCATGGACTTTGTCCTTGGTTTGCCTAGAACTCGAAATGGGAGAGATTCTATATTTGTCGTTGTGGACCGTTTCTCAAAAATGGCACATTTATTCCTTGCCACAAGATAGACCATGCTTCACATGTTGCTAATATCTTTTGTAGGGAAATTTTGCGTCTCCATGGTATGCCAAAAACCATCGTCTCGGACTGCGACGTCAAGTTCCTTAGCTACTTTTGGAAGAGCCTATGCGCCAAGCTCGGAATCAAGCTGCTCTTTTCCACGGCGTACCATCCTCAAACCGACGGCCAAACAGAGGTGACAAACCGCACACTCTCCGCTCTACTTCGAGTACTCATGAAGAACATCAAGGAGTGGGAGGAGTGTCTACCCATCGCCAAGTTCGCCTACAACCGAGCAAGACACTCAACAACCGGCAAGTCCCCTTTCGAGGTCGTATACGGATTCAACCCTTTGTCACCATTGGATATTCTACCTCTTCCACTCCAAGAGCGAATCAATTTGGACGCAAGTGCACGAGTGACCCATCTCAAGAAGGTGCATGAAGATACAAGAAACACCATCGAGCGCCAAGTACAACGCCTTGCGACCAAGCTCAATGTCAACAAGCAACCTATGGTCTTTAACATTGGTGATCTCGTGTGGCTACACCTTCGCAAGGAGCGCTTTCCACAAGAACGCAAGTCTAAGCTTCGACCTCGAGCATATGGACCCTTCAAGGTGCTTGGACGCTACAACGACAACGCTTACAAGATCGACCTCCCGCGCGACAAATACAACATGAGCGACATCTTCAACATCAAAGATCTTTCTCCCTTCCATGGTGATGAAGAACTTGATCCGAGGACGGATCTTCCCCAAGGGAGGGGAGATGATGCGGAGTGGGCACGTGCTATTCAATCCGAGGTGACATCACTCCTACTTGAGTTTTCCCCCTCTTCAAGTGAGACATGGCTACTACCTAAGTCCGAGATACTATGTGTCATCAGGTACAACGCTCAAGACTCGGAGCCGAGGACTGTAGAAGAAGAGACAGGCGTTAACACTCTAGATAGCCCGGAACTTTCGGCCCCCAGACCTTCCGGCCGACCCGGAGCTTCCGGCCGCCGATGACTTCGACCATGATAGAGGCAAAGGCACGAGCTCTAGTAATTGGTGTGCCGCCTACCAAGAAACTAAAGTACCTGATAATTCAATTGGCGTGCACGAGCTCTAGTAATTGGCCCAGTATGTATAGCAGCAGGGGCTGTGGGTGTAACAATGGTATTGATGTCCTCATCAGACCAGCCCAGGCGTGCCAACTCTCGGGTTAGCCCGGACCCCGTCCGGACCTTCCGCTGCCCGGAACCTTCGGCCTTCCCGGACCTTCGGGCCCCCGGATGCCAGCACATCTCCACCGCGCCAACCCTCTGGTTAGGCTAGACTCTCCCCGGAACCTCCGGTGCCCGGAACTTCCGGCCCTGCCTGCGCGCAGCCACTGGACCGAGGCCCGTGTACCCTTTCGTCACCTAGACTATATATGCTCTATCCCGTACGACTTTCTAGGGTTAGCGTTGGTTTAGCTCATACTCTGAGATAGAGCTTCGCTCATCCATATCGGATCTACTCCTTGCGAGAGACCGTGGCCCCTCTTCGGAGAAGATCCACCATGGATTCAAGGCCCCTTTACGGGAAGATCCCCTTGTGGATTCAAGACCTCCTCACGGAGAAGAACCGGCTACCCTTGTATCGTCCTTAGTTGTCCGTGGATTCGTGTATCGTTCTAAGTACCCGAGGATCTAGCACATGTGTGACTTGTTCTTGTTAGTTTTAGTGTTCCTCTTATGTTTCCCCTTGTGTTTTCCCTCGTTTCCCTCCTCGTGTTCTTCACGTTCTTTGCGGGATCCACTCCTTTCGTGAAAGATCGGGCCGCTAGGGTTCTACCCTACATCACTTGTCTTAAATGCTACCATTTTTGAACTAATTCACGTTGATAATATGGTGGAACCCAACGAGTACGCATAGCAATTTTCAAAGCAGCCCAAGTAGCTGGAATAGGATATTATCTACAATGCTCAGACCACCAAACACATGCAAAACTAGTGAATGCACAAACAGCAGCAGGAACACATCTCTCCTCGGGATATTGTAAACATGTAAATCGTTGTTCGGTTTCTAACTCCCAAGTAAGATATATATCAGGAACATATCTACCCTTAAATGGTGGAATATTCAATTTTAGTTTAGGGAGATGGTCATGATCTTGTACCTGAGGGTGAGCCCTACCATTGCCATTATTTGCATGTGGTCGACCTGGTGGTTGCTGTGCTGGTGGTGGCACGTAGTTCTGATTTTGATCAACCTCATCCTCGTAATCTCCCACAAAATCATCCTCCTCCGCATCAGCAGTAGGAGCCACAAAAGTATCAACAGCAGCACCAACAGTTTGGCCAGGTGCAAGAGGGAGACGGCTCGCTCGGCGGAGGGCTGTTTCGTGATGTGGAGGTAGTCGTTGTTGTTGTTGTTGTTGTAGAGGTGCGTTAGGTGCAGCCAGTGGTGGTGGTGGAAGACGCGCAAGCAATTCATTAAACCTGTTATCGAGCTTTGTTTCGAACATCTTCTCCATGACATCTATCTTCTCCATGGCCTCTTCAAATCTGTTTAGCACATCTTGCACCTCTTCACTCATCATTTGCTGAAATTTATCATGCAACTCCTTATTCGTCTTGTTATCCCAGTCAGTCTTGTTGGCTTATGATCCTGCCATGGTTAGCAATAATAGAAACACACAAAATATGATCCTACAGACTACTAACAAGAGGTGGTGGTGGCACAAATCCATCAAGCAAATCTCAAATTCTTACCAGTTCTTACCCAGCAGCAGGCGGTGATCGGCAACCGTCGTAGTCAAAACTCTCAACGCTTGGATAGAGCGATTACCAGGGAGAGTCAAATGCACGACATAGATGTATGTGGAGCTGGGATTATGGTAGCAAAAAGGGTCAGCAATAATCAATTCAGAGATGCAAAGTTGAATAAACGCTCAACGACTATACTGTGCTGGTCCTAGGCTAGACCGTGCTAGAGACGCGAGCCCAGAACACTAACAAAATCACGGCGCTGCACGTAAACAATGGAGGAGCACACTCTGATTTTTTTTCTATTTTTTCAATTTTTTTGCACTTTTTTCCTCTTTTTTTTGCTCCGCAACTATTTTTTCAGAAAAGTGTACAAATGGTCTAAAAACTGCCTAGCCAGAATTTTCCAGACTTAGTTTTTTTGAGTTTGGAACAATTTTTCTTCTGCGTGTAGCACGTAATCTCGGGAGTCCTACTCTGTCACGACTTGGAGTATGGCGTGATCTGGAACTCGAAAACAAAGCAACAAATACTGGACTCGGACTAGGACTTGTGGCGGAGATGAATCTGGTGGAACTCGGATTGTCGTGGTATATCTGGACTCGGATTGGTGGTGGTATATGGCGATGGTATATCTGGACTCGGATTGGTGGTGGTATATGGCGATGGTATATGTGGACTCGGATTGGTGGTTGTATATGGCAACAGCGATGTATATGGTGGGGTGGTGGTATATGGTAATGATGATGACGATGGTGCGGCGGCGGTGTGACAACCTGTGAACAGAACTCGAAACTCTAAGGGACTAGACGCTAAGACCAGGAACTCGACACGACGATGCAACCACAAATTTAACAAAGCAAAACTCTAAAAAGACTATGCAAAGCCTCGGATTGGTTCGGATATGATGACCTAACCCAATTTTTTTTGCCTTTTTCGTGGACTATAGGTATGAAGAAGAGACTCGGCCTAAACTATGAAAAACTGTAAAATCTCATCGAGCAACCTGGAAATCTGATTCCACTTGATAGAGGCAAAGGTGTCCCGTCTTTCGATGAGATGGTGGCTATCGTTTTAGAGGAAGTCGACTTTGACGATCCGACTACGAACGTGCGAGGACGTCGCGCCTTAGCAATCGCTAAACCAACTCAGAGGGGTTATTGACCACGCCAGAGCATGATCAACCTGACCACGAGGGCCTGTTTCCTGCAAGCAAACGAAGAACAAGCAAGAAACTGAGATTGCAATCTGGATATTGCAAATATAAGATGAAAGCTTTATTGATCAAGGTGGGGTTCTCTGACGTCTTGGTTTGGTTGTTGGACACAAACGAAGTACGCGAAGTTGCAGCAGTTGCAGCTATGGCAAATTTTTAATCTAAGCAAAACCCAAAGTCTAAACGACGCCCTGAGGGCTGTATATATGGAGGAAGAGGGGGGAATTTCGTGGCCCTTGGAAGAGGGGTCCAAAACCAACCCCAACTCTTGTTTCCCCACACATACGGACTCTAAAAACAGCCTATACTTAAGTATTTCGAAAATACATGGGTCTGGCCCAATAATAAGGTGACGCAACACCTAAAATAGCCTTTGGACAAAATTTATGAAGTGGCATCTTGTATATTTCGTCCAAGGCTTCATGCACTCCTTATGGTGGCTTCAAAGTCTTGAAATCATCACTTGTAACTCCGTCCTGGATTCCCTTGCGCATGCCATCATCTCCACGCTTGAACTTGTTCCAAGGTTCATCTTTCTTGTCCAAGCTAGGCCCTTCATTTGTAAGCAAGACAAATGTATCCAATTTAGGCAGCATCATATTCTCATGAACATTAGAATCGTTACCAAGAAACTAAAGTACCTGATAATTCAATTGGCGTGCGCGAGCTCTAGTAATTGGTCCAGTATGTATAGCAGCAGGGGCTGTGGGTGTAACAATGGTATTGGTGTCCTCATCATTGCGAGGATGAGGTTGATCAAAATCAGAACTGCGTGCCACCACCAGGACAGCAACCACCAGGTCGTCCACATGCAAATAATGGCAATGGTAGGGCTCACCCTCAGGTACAAGATCATGACCATCTCCCTAAACTAAAAATGAATATTCCACCATTTGAGGGTAGATATGTTCCTGATATATATCTTACTTGGCAGTTAGAAACTCAGCAATGATTTACATGTTTACAATATCCCGAGGAGAGACGTGGTCTTGCTGCTCTTTGTGCATTCACTAGTTTTGCATGTGTTTGGTGGTCTGAGCACTGTAGATTATATCCTATTCCTGCTACTTGGGCTGCTTTGAAAACTGCTATGCGTACTCGTTGGGTTCCACCATATTATCAACGTGAATTACTTCAAAAATTGCAGCGTTTAAGACAAGCAAAAAATTTGATAGAAGAATATTATCAGGAATTACAAACTGGCATGATTAGATGTGGTATTGTTGAGGAGAATGAAGCTATGCTTGCACGTTTTATGGGTGGATTAAATAGAGAGATTCAGACCATTCTAGAGTATAAGGAGTATACTAATATCACTCATTTATTCCATCTTGCTTGTAAAGCTGAACGTGAAGTGCAGGATTGACACACATTGGCACGAAGTAACTTTTCTACAGGTCGATCTTCATCATGGATACCACGTGCATCCTCTACTTCCACTACACTAGCACCTCCATCAGGTGCCACCTCCAGCCGTGATACAAGAAAGCAGGCACAACCACCACTATCGGCCAAGAGCACACCTCCCGGGCCTGCGCAGAGTTCTTCTTCTTCCATGGCATCAACAGGGCACACAAGTGATATTATTTGTCGTCGTTGTAAGGGAAGAGAACATTTTGCGAGAGAATGCAAATCTCAGCATGTGATGATTGCTACTGAGGATGGTGGGTATGAGTCCTCTAGTGACTATGATGAGGAGACTTTGGCTCTTATTACACGTGAAGAACACGGTGGAGATGATTCTGATCATGAGATGCATTACATGCCTGCTGAAGATGCTGACAGGTATGAATGTTTAGTTGCTCAACGTGTTTTGAGTGTGCAGGTTACACAAAAATCAGAGGCATAATTTGTTCCATACAAAGGGATTTGTGAAGGAACGTTCTGTTCGCGTCATCATCGATGGAGGGAGCTGCAATAACTTGGCTAGCATGGAGATGGTGGAGAAGCTATCTCTCACCGCAAGACCACATCCACATCCTTACTACATCCAATGGTTCAATGTAACATCCCAAATTTTCAATTTGGAATGTTATACATTAGGTCATCATGCATATCATATTTTATTTTGCTTTTGGTTTTGATCCTAGAAAATCCTAAGCAACTCAAGGACCCACGGAGAGAGTTGGGGATTTCGTTATTTACATATTTGAGTTTCCTCAAATTTTGTAAACAGGATCATTTGATTTTATTTATTTTATCATCAATTATTTCTATTACAAAAATATGTGAGAGGTCATAAAATGACTTTCCCAAAATATAGAAATATTGAGGATTTAATAAAAAAATCAAATAAGATTTATTTCGGAGTTTTTCGGTATTTTATTTGAATTTAGGAAAAATACGCGTTTTTCAAAATTGTATTTAGGGCCCAAATAAATGTTCACTTTTTCGGGCTTGATTTTAGAAGCCCGGGAAAATTTATTTCGGGATTTCTGGAGTCCGTTTAGTATTTCTTTCTATTTTTCTTCCGAGCGGAATTATTTAAAAAAAACGTGGAACCGACTATGGGTCGTACTCGGCCAGGACACCGCCGGCCGAGGCCTTTATAAGGCGCTGCCCCAGCCCGAGAGCCCAGCCCCGCGCCCCGAAAACCTAGCCCCAGCCCCAGCCCCAGCCGCCGCCACCGCCGCCGCCAGCCGCGCGTCGGCCGAGGTTCGCCGCCGCCTCGACTTCCGTGTCGTTTAAAAAAAATTCTGTTCGTCGTTTTTCTTTTTTCGTCGGATTTTCCGCGGTTATTTTCTGATCGCGTTTTTTGATCCGATTTTTGTTTTGGTATAACTTGTCGCTCATTTATCGGAATCAGGCGATTCAAGCGCCTAGAGTTTCGTCTCGAAACCCTCTTTCCGAAAATCAACTTAAACAAGTTTTTGCTACTATAAAATTTGACTTAGATCCAGATTACTAGAACGAAGTTGTATTCTTCCGCCATTTGTTTTCTTTTGTTTCGTTCAATTTGATTCTTTTTACAAACCAGGGTTCTTAAGTTGAACTTTCTGGTTAGATCTTCTATTTGGGTTTTACCCGTCCATTAGATGAGTACTTATTGTATGCTTTTTGTTTTTCTGCGATAGAATACCCAGAGTGTGCCGCCTATTACTTTGAATCTCTAGGTTTCGCGGATCATCAGCAAGGCAAGTAACACTTTGATCATACCTTTTTCTACAACCCAGTTTTATTGCATTAGATCAATCTTCACACATTGCATGATTAGGATCTAAATAAATTGTGGGATGGGAAGTAGATGAGGTAGTACCTATTACCTGTTTATTTTCAAACCTTTGGGAGTTACTTCGACGTTTGCTTATTATGCCATGCTATGCTAGTAGACGTGGATTGGGTGAGTGATATCCATGACAGATGTGAGATTGTTAATTAATGGTTTATCTAAGGTGGCAACCTAAACACACATCTGGGTGGATTGAGGCACCTGGGGATTCCAGGACTTGCCTGTTTTTCTTTTGGACCGCCACCCAGGCCCAAAGGGATCATGAGATTATTCATACTAGAAACTTCCGTGTGAAGCCACATGCCATTATGGGCTCTGGCATAGTTGACTAGATTGTGCGAACTCTTACAGTGGTAGACTAGCAGATGTAGGGGATGTAGGTGGTACGGTCTACCCGATCGTAAGGTGCTAGCGCTTCTGAAAGACTATGTCTTGGTCATCCGTTTCTCAAACACCATGTAGTGCGAGAAATCCAACGGAGGCGATCGAGTCTTGTGGGGAAAAGTGCACAAACCTCTGCAGAGTGTAACAAACTAATCATGGTTAGCCGTGTCCCCGGTTATGGACATCTTGAGTATCTAGTACTTGGATTATCATGTGAATCTCAACATGTTACTCTAAAATTAATTTTGTTGGGTTAATGATGTTACTTAATTGGGATTGAGGATGCTATCAACCATTCTCAATGTTTAACAACCACCATGATAGTAATTAAATTTATTCCTTTGAAGTAGGGAAAAATTGGCTTTACGCAAAAACAGTAACCATAGAGCTTTCCACCAGCCAAATATGCATATAGTATAGCTGTTGCATTCCTTTACTCTCTATGTGTTACCTTGCCAGCATATTCCATGTGCTGACCCGTTTCCGGGCTGCAACGTTAGTGTTGCAGGCTTTTCAGATGATGATTAAGGAGTTTTAGGTCGTGGTTCTATATTCAGTGATGCCGTTGGAGTTGATGGACTCACTTATCTTCCAAGCCTTCCGCTGTTATCGTTATTAGACGGCCTTAAGCCATATTTATTGTAATAAGTTCTCTTTTGAGACACTCGATGTAATAAGTGTGTGATTGCTACTCTGCTATAAATCCTCCGAGTACTGTGTGGTGTCAGCATTACTAATCCAGGGACGACATCGGAGCACAGAGACCAGACTGTTTGAGGTCTGGTCGCTACAGAGATGGTATCAGAGCACACGCTGACTGTAGGACACGACCACTAAGCTAAAGACCTAGATCACTACTCCCTCTCTTCTCTTCTGACTTCTCATCTTTTCTACTCTTTAGGATGGCGGATGCAAGGAACAAGTTCACCCAACCGGATGAAGATACACCCTTTGGACGCCACTTGAAGGAAGTCACTAGATACCTGAACATAGGAATACCAAGCTTCACGGGAACCTACAATGCCACTTTACCTGAAGAAGAGCGCTAGATGATACAAGTTCAAGTTCTAGGAAGGACGTTCATGCCAGTCACTGAGCCCATAGAGTTTTCTTTTGATGCACCAAGTTGGAGTCTAGGAAAGAGTATGGCAGCTCACATCGCCATGTGACGCATTGGAGAAGTCTACCGCAAGGATCTCAAGGATACTATCTACCAGATTTGTGGGCGCCGAGATGAACACTGGGAGATGATCAGCACCAGGAAAGATAGATCAATTACAGCGTTTATTCAGGAGTTAAACCAGCACATTCGACGACAGGAGAATCAGATGTGCGCCGACATGATAGATCTGAAGAAGGCTAAGACTAGAATCAAGGAACTGGAGGAAGAACTCAAGGCTACACGCGAAGATTATGAAGAAGAAATTGAAGTATTGGTGGAGAAGAATGGCGATCTGATCAAGAAGATTGGAATATTTATGGGAGGCCCGACACCAGTAGATGAAGACGAAGAACCCAAGGAGATTAGCCCGGAAGACTACATCATCATCGACGGCACCGACTCGGAACAAGATAGTAGCAATGACGACTATGTTGATGAAGCAGGAGCAGATATCATGGAGTCTACAACCGTAGAATATTTCTAGTAGACCACCTCATCAGTAGTAGTAGTCAACCATGTAAATATAGTAGTCCGAGCACTTTGCGATAGCTAGATCGATTGAATGCCTTTGTTTGTTGTTTGAGTGAAGTGAATTGTTTGTTTTTGCCTCATGTGCATATGGGTAGTGTTTTCCTCTTTAGACCCCCTCTATTCTTATATCTCGTCTTTTCTAAACCCTCAGATGCCTCCGAGACGTGACCCCGGATTTACCTTTCCGCCGGAGCTCACTTAGTTGATCCAGCAGCAGAACACCCTGATGCAGTTGTTAGTCAGAATCAGGGGAACAACAACAACAACCCACCACCACCACCACCTGTTGACCACTTAGCGCATTTTCTTAGGCTGAATCCGCTGGTGTTTTCCAGTAGCACCGAGCCGATAGTAGCAGATGATTGGCTCCGCAAGATAGCTAGGGAGTTGACCACAGTAGGATGCACAGATGCAGAGAAGGTGAAGTTTGCCGCACATCAGTTAGAAGGACCCGCAGCATCCTGGTGGGAGAATTTCACAGCCACTTTCCCAGTCGACACTGTCACATGGGACCTGTTTCAGCAGGCTTTTCGTACTGCCCATGTTTCAGAAGGAGCAATGGCCATGAAGAAGCGTGAGTTCCGTAACTTGCGCCAAGGAGGACGGACAGTTGGCCAGTATGTGGAGGAGTTTAGTAAACTAGCACGTTATGCCCCAGATGACGTTGCTACGGATGCAGCTAAGCAGGAGAAATTCCTGGAAGGACTGAATGATGAGTTGAGTATGCAGTTGATGGTAGCCACCTTCAACAACTACCAGGAGTTGGTAGATCGTGCTCTTATGATTGAAGGGAAGAAACAGCAAATTGAGAACCGCAAGAGGAAGTATGGACAAGGAAAGTATAATTCAGGAGCTCAGCAGAAGCCACATTTTACCCCTAGACCGGGAGGACATTTTCAGCATACCCATGGAGTAGGTAGCTCGCACAATCACAATGGCACCAAGAATGGTAATGGGAATGGAGGAAGCAATGGACAGAACCGCAGCACCCCATCAACCCCAGCCAAGAAGGACTTGAGCCACGTCACTTGCTATAAGTGTTCGAAGCCAGGACATTATGCAAATGACTGTCCTGAGGGACAAAATGGCAATGGAAGCTCTGGAAAGAAGCCGAACCCTTTCAACAGGGGACAGGTGAACCACGTTAGCGTGGAGGAGGTTGAAGCTCAGCCCGATGCAGTAATAGGTAAGTTTTTGGTTAAGTCATTTACTGCACTCGTTCTTTTCGATACTGGTGCATCGCATTCATACATCTCAAGGGGATTTGTGGATAAGTATAACCTGCCAACCCAAGCCCTTAGGTCACCCATGTTAGTAACCTCGCCAGGAGCAGAGTATATGGCTAGACTATGGTGTGATCGGTTACCATTAAGGATTGGTAACTATGTTTTTCCCTCATACCTAATAGTATTGGAATCCCAAGGATTGGATGTGATATTAGGCATGGATTGGTTATCAAAGTATGAAGGGAATATTGAGTGTGCTAGTAAGACAATTTTGCTTACCACACCAGAAGGGAGAAGGATCAAGTACGTTCCCGGCATGTACCAAAGAGGACCCAAGTAAATTGCCTAACAAGAGTTGTGCAGGAGGAAGTACCAGTGGTAAAGGATTTTCCTGACGTATTTCCCGAAGAGTTGCCAGGCATGCCACCGGATAGAGACATTGAGTTTTTAATCGAGCTTTTGCCAGGCACTGGGCCAATATCGAAGAGACCATATAGGATGCCAGCAAAAGATTTGGTGGAGATTAAGAAGCAGATTAAGGAGTTACTGGATAAAGGTTACATTCGCCCAAGTTCTTCGCCTTGGGCATCACCAGTACTTCTAGTGGAGAAGAAGGATGGATCGTTAAGGATGGTTGTTGATTATCGTGGATTGAACGAAGTAATAATCAAAAACAAGTACCCGCTACCAATGATAAATGATCTGTTTGATCGATTGCAAGGAGCTAAAGTGTTTTCCAAGATCGATTTGCGATCAAGGTACCATCAATTGAAGATTCGAGAGCAGGACATACCTAAGACAGCTTTTACCACCAGGTATGGGCTGTATGAGTATACCGTTATGTCATTTGGAATGACTAACGCGCCTGCCTATTTTATGAACATGATGAACAAAGTGTTTATGGAGTTTTTGGATAAGTTCGTCGTAGTGTTCATTGATGATATCCTGGTATATTCGAAGAATGAAGAGGAACATAAGGAGCATTTGCATTTGGTACTTGGAAAGCTCAGAGAACACCAATTATATGCCAAGTTTAGCAAATGTGAGTTATGGTTGAAGGAAGTAGGATTCCTCGGACATGTTATATCTGGAGAAGGTATAGCAGTAGATCCCGCTAAAGTTGAAACTATGACCAAGTGGGAAGCCCCAACAATAGTTGGAGAGATCCAGAGTTTTCTTGGACTCGCAGGATACTACCGGAGATTTATTGAGAACTTCTCAAAGATTGCGAAGCCTATGACGGAGTTGCTGAAGAAGGATACTAAGTTCAAATGGACTGAGGAGTGTGAGGCTAGTTTCCAGGAGTTGAGGAAACGCTTGGTTACCTCACCGGTGTTGATTTTGCCAGATCAAACCAAGGATTATGAGGTGTATTGCAACGCTTCACGTCGAGGACTCTGAGCAGTGCTTATGCAAGAAGGGAGAGTTGTTTCATATGCTTCACGACAACTGAAGCCCCATGAGTTGAATGATGCTACGCATGATTTGGAGTTAGCAGCCGTAGTGCATGCCTTGAAGACATGGAGACATTTCCTCATTGGAAATCATTGTGAGGTGTACACGGATCATAAGAGTTTGAAGTACATTTTCACACAGAAGGAGTTGAACCTCAGACAAAGGAGATGGTTGGAGTTCATCAAGGATTATGATATGAAATTGCATTATCATCCCGGGAAGGCTAATGTAGTAGCTGATGCATTAAGCCTCAAGAGCCATGTCAATATGTTAATGACGGGAGAAATACCCAAGGAGTTAGCAGAAAATCTTCGTGAACTATGTTTGGAAATAGTTCCGAGAGGCTATGTAGCATCATTGGAAATTCAGTTAACTTTGATGGACAAAATCAGGGAAGCTCAGAAAACTGACAAGGAGATTGCTTCCATAAAGGGGAAAATGAAAGGAGGAAAAGCTAACGGATTTCGTGAGGATGAGCACGACACCCTATGGTTTGAAGACCGTGTTTTTGTACCCAATGACCCGGAGATCAGGAAGTTGATTTTGCAAGAGGCACATGATTCACCGTATTCGATTCACCCAGGAAATACCAAGATGTATTTGGATTTGAAGGATATTTTCTGGTGGACCAGAATGAAGAAGGATATAGTGGAGTATGTAGCAGTTTGTGACGTATGTCAGAGAGTAAAGGCAGAGCATCAGAAGCCAGCAGGATTGTTGCAACCATTGCCGATACCCGAATGGAAGTGGGATAAGCTAGGCATGGATTTTATCACGGGATTACCAAGGACTCATTTGGGTTGTAGTTGATCGATTGACGAAGGTAGCTCATTTCATCCCAGTAAAGACCACTTACACCAGTACTAAGTTGGCGAAAATATACATGACCAGGATCGTATGTTTGCATGGATTTCCAAGGAGCATCGTATCTGATAGAGGAACCCAGTTTACCTCAAAGTTCTGGAAGCAGTTGCATGAGACTTTGGGTACTAGGCTAGAATTTAGTACAGCTTTTCATCCGCAGACAGATGGACAAACCGAGAGAGTCAATCAAATTTTGGAGGATATGCTGAGAGCTTGTGCGCTAGATTATGGATCTAGTTGGGACGATAATTTGCCATATGCAGAGTTCTCTTACAATAAGAACTATCAGACCAGTTTGAAGATGGCCCCTTTCAAAGCTCTGTAGGGAAGGAGGTGCAGGACACCGTTGTCGTGGGATGGAGTTGGAGACCGTCAGTTGTTTGGACCTGACTTGATTAAAGAGGCTGAGCATCAGGTGAAGTTGATTCGCGATAGGCTCAAGGTAGCCCAGTCCAGGCAGAAGAGCTACGCAGATTCTAAACGCAAGGAGACAGTTTACAAAGTCGGAGACAGAGCTTATCTTCGAGTATCCCCACTTCGAGGGATTAAGCGCTTTGGAGTTAAGGGGAAGTTAGCGCAACGATTTGTAGGGCCATATCGAGTTTTGAAGCGTATGGGAGAAGTGGCCTACAAGTTGGAATTGCCCGAAGGATTGTCAGGAGTTCACGATGTGTTCCACGTTTCTCAGTTGAAGAAGTGTCACGCGGAGATGGCCGACATACCTTTGAGAGACACAGTGCCATTAGAAGCAATTCAGTTGGATAACAATTTGACCTATGAGGAGAAACCAGTCAAGATCCTCGAGGTTGCCAGTCGAGTCACTCGCAGCAAGGTTATCAAGTTTTGCAAAGTTCAGTGGAGCCACCACACGGAGGATGAAGCCACCTGGGAGTGAGAGGAAGATTTGCTCAAGGACCACCCTCACCTATTTTCTAGCCAACCCAAATCTCGAGGGCGAGATTCATCTTAAGGGGGGTAGGTTTCTAACATCCCAAATTTTCAATTTGGAATGTTATACATTAGGTCATCATGCATATCATATTTTATTTTGCTTTTGGTTTTGATCCTAGAAAATCATAAGCAACTCAAGGACCCACGGAGAGAGTTGGGGATTTCGTTATTTACATATTTGAGTTTCCTCAAATTTTGTAAATGGGATCATTTGATTTTATTTATTTTATCATCAATTATTTCTATTACAAAAATATGAGAGAGGGAATAAAATGACTTTCCCAAAATATAGAAATATTGAGGATTTAATAAAAAAATCAAATAAGATTTATTTCGGAGTTTTTTGGTATTTTATTTGAATTTAGGAAAAATGCGCGTTTTTCAAAATTGCATTTAGGGCCCAAATAAATGTTCACTTTTTCGGGCTTGATTTTAGAAGCCCGGGAAAATTTATTTCGGGATTTTTGGAGTCCGTTTAGTATTTCTTTTTATTTTTCTTCCGAGCGGAATTATTTAAAAAATGCGGAACCGACTATGGGCCGTACTCGGCCAGGACACCGCCGGCCGAGGCCTTTATAAGGCGCTGCACCAGCCCGAGAGCCCAGCCCCGCGCCCCGAAACCCTAGCCCCAGCCCCAGTCCCAGCCCCAGCCGCCGCCGCCGCCACCAGCCGCCGCCGGAGCCGCGGGTCGCCCGAGGTTCGCCACCGCCTCGACTTCCATGCCGTTTAAAAAAAACTCTATTCGTCGTTTTTCTTTTTTCGTCGGATTTTCCGCGGTTATTTTCTGATCGTGATTTCTGATCCGATTTTCGTTTTAGTATAACTTTTCGCTCATTTATCGGAATCAGGCGATTCAAGCGCCTGGAGTTTCATCTCGAAAGCCTCTTTCCGAATAATCAACTTAAACAAGTTTTTGCTACTGTAAAATTTGACTTAGATCCAGATTACTAGAACAAAGTTGTTTTCTTCCGCCGTTTGTTTTCTTTTGTTTCGTTCGATTTGATTCTTTTTGCAAACCAGGGTTCTTAAGTTGAACTTTCTGGTTAGATCTTCTATTTGAGTTTTTCCCGTGCATTAGATGAGTACTTATTGTATGCTTGTTGTTTGTCTGCGATAGAATACCCGGAGTGCGCCGCCTGTTACTTTGAATCTCTTGGTTTCGCGGATCATCAGCAAGGCAAGTAACACTTTGATCATACCTTTTTCTACAACCCAGTTTTATTGCATTAGATCAATCTTCACACATTGCATGATTAGGATCTAAATAAATTGTGGGATGGGAAGTAGATGAGGTAGTACCTATTACTTGTTTATTTTCAAACCTTTGGGAGTTACTTCTACGTTTGCTTATTATGATATGCTATGCTAGTAGACGTGGATTGGGTGAGTGATATCCATGACAGATGTGAGATTGTTAATTAATGGTTTATCTAAGATGGCAACCTAAACACACATCTGGGTGGATTGAGGCACCTGGGGATTCCAGGACTTGCCTATTTTTCTTTTGGACCGCCACCCAGGCCCAAAGGGATCATGAGATTATTCGTACTAGAAACTTCCGTGTGCAGCCACATGCCATTATGGGCTCTGGCATAGTTGACTAGGTTGTGCGAACTCTTACAGTGGTAGACAGCAGATGTAGGGGATGTAGGTGGTATGGTCTACTCGATCGTAAGGTGCTAGCGCTTCTGAAAGACTATGTCTCGGTCATCCGTTTCTCAAACACCATGTAGTGCGAGAAATCCAACGGAGGCGATCGAGTCTTGTGGGGAAAAGTGCACAAACCTCTGCAGAGTGTAACAAACTAATCATGGTTAGCCGTGTCCCCGGTTATGGACATCTTGAGTATCCAGTACTTGGATTATCATGTGAATCTCAACATGTTACTCTAAAATTAATTTTGTTGGGTTAATGATGTTACTTAATTGGGATTGAGGATGCTGTCAACCATTCTCAATGTTTAACAACCACCATGATAGTAATTAAATTTATTCCTTTGAAGTTGGGAAAAATTGGCTTTACGCAAAAACAGTAACCATAGAGCTTTCCACCAGCCAAATATGCATATAGTATAGCTGTTGCATTCCATTACTCTCTATGTGTTACCTTGCCAGCATATTCCATGTGCTGACCCGTTTCCGGGCTGCAACGTTAATGTTGCAGACTTTTCAGACGACAATTAAGGAGTTTTAGGTCGTGGTTCTATACTCAGTGATGTCGTTGGAGTTGATGGACTCACTTATCTTCCAAGCCTTCCGCTGTTATCGTTATTAGATGGCCTTAAGCCATATTTATTGTAATAAGTTCTCTTTTGAGACACTCGATGTAATAAGTGTGTGATTTCTACTTTGCTATAAATCCTCCGAGTACTGTGTGGTGTTAGCATTACTGATCCAGGGATGACACCGGAGCATAGAGATCAGACTGTTTGAGGTCTGGTTGCTACATTCAACAACAGCGGCAAGGTTAAGGTCACACGTACTGTTCGTGTGCATTTTAGTTTCTCTACATATGCTGATTATGTTGATACTGATGTGGTACCTATGCAAGCATGTTCCTTATTACTTGGTACACCATGGCAATTTGATAAAAATTATGTACACCATGGTAGAAACAATCAGTATACTCTTGTTCATAAAGATAAAAATATTACTTTGCTTCCTATGACTCCTGATTCCATTTTGAAAATGAGATTAATAGAGCTAATAAAGCAAAACAGGAGAAGAATAAGAGTGAAAATCAGATTGTGGCAAAAAAAATTGAGCAACAAATGAAACCTAATAATAAACTATCTAGTGGTGCTTCTGAAATTAATCTGAAAAGTGCATGTTTACTTGCCGCAAAATCTGATATTGATGATCTAGATTTCACCAAATCTGTTTGCTATGCTTTTGTGTGCAAAGAGGCATTATTTTCATTCAAGGACGTGCCTTCCTCTTTGCCTACTATCACTAACATTTTGCAGGAGTTCGCTGACGTCTTTCCACAAGACGTGCCACCGGGATTACCACCTATTCGAGGGATTGGGCATCAAATTGACTTAATTCCCGGTGCTTCGCTACCCAACCGTGTACCATACCGTACCAATCCAGAGGATACGAAGGAGATTATGTGTCAATTACAAGAACTGCTCGACAAAGGTTATATACGCGAATCCCTTTGTCCTTGTGTTGTTCCTATCATTTTAGTGCCGAAAAAGGATAGTACATCGCGTATGTGCGTTGATTGTAGAGGCATTAATAATATTACTATTCGTTATCGTCATCCTATTCCTAGGCTAGATGATATGCTTGATGAATTGAGTGGCTCTACAGTATTCTCCAAAGTTGATTTGCATAGTGGATACCATCAAATTCGTATGAAATTGGGAGATGAATGGAAAACAGCATTTAAAACTAAGTTTGGATTATATGAGTGGTTAGTCATCCCTTTGGGGTTAACTAATGCACCTAGTACTTTCATGAGGTTAATGAACGAAGTTTTACGTGCTTTCATTGCACGATTTGTCGTAGTTTACTTTGATGACATATTGATTTATAGCAAATCTTTGGAGGAACATTTGGAACATTTATGTGCTGTTTTTATTGCTCTACGTGATGCACGTTTGTTTGGTAACCTTGGAAAGTGCACCTTTTGCACCGACCGAGTATCTTTTCTTGTCTATGTTGTTACTCCACAGGGAATTGAAGTTGATAAAGCCAAGATTCAAGCTATTGAGAGTTGGCCGCAGCCCAAAACGGTCACACAAGTGAGGAGTTTCCTTGGCCTCGCTGGTTTCTATAGGCGTTTTGTGAGAGATTTCAGCACCATTGCTGCACCTCTCAACGAGCTTACAAAGAAGGACGTGCCTTTTGTTTGGGGTACCACACACGAAGAAGCCTTCATGGTATTGAAAGATAAGTTGACACATGCTCCTTTACTCCAACTTCCTAATTTTAATAAGACTTTTGAGCTTGAATGTGATGCTGGTGGAATTGGATTCGGAGGTGTGTTATTACAAGATGGCAAACCTGTTGCATACTTTTCTGAAAAATTGAGTGGGCCTAGTCTGAACTATTCTACTTATGATAAAGAATTATATGCTCTTGCTCGGACCTTAGAAACTTGGCAACATTATTTATGGCCCAAGGAATTTCTTATACATTTTGATCATGAATCATTGAAACACATTAAAAGTCAAGCAAAACTGAACAGTAGACATGCTAAATGGGTTGAATTCATTGAGACTTTCCCTTATGTCATTAAACACAAGAAGGGTAGAGAAAATGTTATTGCTGATGCATTGTCTCGTCGTTATACTATGCTTTCAAACTTGACTTTAAAATATTTGGTTTGGAGACCATCAAAGATCAATATGTGTTGATGATGCTGAATTTAAAGATGTATTGCAGAATTGTAAGGAAGGGAGAACTTGGAACAAGTTCATTCTTAACGATGGATTTGAGTTTCGTGCTAACAAGCTATGCATTCCAGCTAGCTCCGTTCGTCTTTTGTTGTTGTAGGAGGCACATGGAGGAGGACTAATGGGACACTTTGGCATGAAGAAGACGGAGGCCGTACTTGCTACACATTTCTTTTGGCCAAAGATGAGACGGGATGTTGAGCGTTTTGTTGCTCGCTGCACTACATGTCAAAAAGCTAAGTCACGACTCAATCCTCATGGTTTATATATGCCTTTGCCTGTACCTAGTGTTCCTTGGGAGGATATACCTATGGACTTTGTTTTAGGTTTACCTCGAACAAAGAAGGGGAGGGATAGCATATTTGTTGTCATGGATAGGTTCTCGAAAATGGCACACTTTATACCATGTCATAAAAGCGATGACGCTATTAATGTTGCTGATTTGTTCTTTCGTGAAATTATTCGCTAGCATGGTGTGCCAAATACTATTGTTTCAGATCGTGATACTAAATTTCTTAGCCACTTTTCGAGATGTTTATGAGCTAAGTTGGGGACTAAACTGCTTTTTAGTACTACTTGTCACACCCAAACTGATGGAGAAATTGAAGTAGTCAATAGAACATTGTGTACTATGCTTAGGGCTGTTTTGAAGAATAACAAGAAAATGTGGGATGAATGCTTGCCTCATATTGAATTTTCTTATAACCGTTCATTGCATTCTACTACTAAGATGTGCCCTTTTGAAATTGTGTATGGTTTCCTACCTCGTGCAACTATTGATTTTTTGCCTCTTCCATCTTCGGAGAAGGTTAATTTTGATGCTAAAGAACGTACTGAATTGATTTTAAAAATGCATGAGTTAACTAAGGAAAACATTGAGCGCATGAATGCTAAATATAAACTTGCTGGAGATAAGGGTAGAAAACATGTTGTGTTTGCACCTGGAGATCTTGTTTGGTTACATTTGCGTCAGGATAGATTTCATAATTTGCGCAAATCAAAGCTAATGCCACGTGCTGATGGTCCTTTTAAGGTGTTAGAGAAAATAAATGATAATGCATATAAACTTGAGCTGCCTACAGATTTTGGGGTTAGTCCCACTTTTAACATTGCAGATTTGAAGCCTTATTTGGGTGAGGACGATGAACTTTCGTCAAGGACGACTTCATTTCAAGAAGGGTAGGATGATGAGGACATTAATACCATTCTTACACCCACAGCCCCTGCTGCTATATGTACTGGACCAATTACTAGAGCTCGCGCACGCCAATTGAACTATCAGGTACTTTCATTTCTTGGTAACGATTCTAATGTTCATGTGATGTAGGGTAGAACCCTAATCGCCCGATCTTTCACGAAAGGAGCGGATCCCACGAAGAACACGAGGAACACGAGGGGAAAACGAGGGAAATCACGGGGGGAAACACAAGAGAATCACTCAACCAACAAGAAATAGTCACACATGTGCTAGATCCCCGAATACATAAGAGAAGATACACGATCCACGGACAACTAAGGACGGTACAAGGGTAGCCGGTCTTCTCCGTGAGGAGGTCTTGAATCCACGGGGGGATCTTCCCTTAGAAAGGGGGCTTGAATCCAAAGGGGATCTTCTACGAAGAGGCCGCGGTCTCTCGCAAGGAGGAGATCCGATATGGATGAGCGTAGCTCTATCTCTCAAATGATCTATCACAACGCTACCCTTCAAATGGTGGAGGTGGAGGAGTATATATAGTCTAGGGCCACGAAGGGGTAAGTGAAGGGGTACATGGGCCTCATCCCGCAACTGGACACAGCCAGGTACCGGACGTCCGCTGGGGACCGGTCGTCCGGTGGCTCGTGGGAGGCCGGACATCCGGTAGGGGCCGGTCGTCGGCTCGTTCTGGCTCGGATGCTGGTGTAGCGGATTTCCAGTCGGGACCTGTCATCCGGTCGCCGGTCGTCCGGTGGCGTCGGACGTCCGCTAGTTTGGCTCGGGTGCAGGGACACCGGTCGTCCGGTGGATCTTCAGGCGCCGGACGTCCGAACCCGACCGGTCATCCGGTGGCTGGAGTTTCTTCGACAGCTCTTCTACTTGCGTCTTCGTTTCCACGCTTCCCTCGCGGATGGTGTAGGTGTTCCTTGGAGCTTGCACTCCTCCACGTCGTCCGCAGCGTTCCGACAATACCTATGCATGCACACGGGAGAAGTGTCAAGTAGTGTACCATCCTCGAAGGGGTCAAGTGAGCACGTGTAAAGGATATGATTCAACTTTGTGTATGTGAAGTAGAGGTCACACGTGTCACTTGCCAAACTGACTCTTGACATGGTGATGTCCGTAGGATTCTCCGCATCATCTCCCCTCCCTTGGGAAAGATCTGACCTCGGATCGAAAATCAAATCACCATGGGAAAGAGATGGCTTCTCCGTGTAGGAGTGGGCGTTCACCAAGTAGTCGTCATCTTCAAGCTTGAAGTGGGCACTCTCCAATGTCGCACCATCTTGGGATTCCTTCAAAATGAGCAAGGACAACAAACACTTGGAATAATGAATTTGGTTATCGTTAATGCAAAACCAAGCATTCAAGAGGCGATTCACCAAACAAGTGTCTTCATCACGCAAAGCATATGGTGTGACAAAGGATTGTGACATGGCATATAAGCGCATAAATTGAGCACAAGCAAAGATATCAAGGGGACAAGCATGTAAATGGTTGTCATCAACTGCATGAAGTGAGCAAGTATGAATCATTGGTGATGCAACAAGACAAGCAATCATAGGAATCAAGTTCTGCAAGCTAGTGGTGCAAAGATGCAACATACTAGAGGAAAGCATGGCAATCATGTCATGTGAGCAAATAATAGTCATAGGCAATGTACATGACATATCGCAAGCACGAACACAAAGCAAGATCATAATATCATCATAGGCATGGGGCACAAAGCAAACATGGCAATAACAAGCAATGTCTCCACCAAGCTTGCAAATACACATACAAGTATGAGAATCAATCATCATGTGTAATGCAAAGCATGGGTCATGAATGCATGGCAAAAGCATAGTAATGAGCATATCATGCAAAGTGATCATGGCAAGATGGGCATAGAATATGTAGTGGAGAATAACCCATAGCCAAGTGAGGGTCATGTAGAAGAAATGCGCGAAGTCTTTGCGCGAAGAGAGCGGTGGGAAAGACAATCCATGGGATACCTAGTCATCGTTGCTCTCTAGAGCTCGTTTTGTCAACTCATGGGATTGCGAGGTTGACAAGAATTCATGGGTACCTACACAAAAGAGACACAAATGAAAGAAATTGCATGTGTGGTAAATGTACACATCATCCATCATGATGTGTATGTGCACGTGAGAGTTAGTACAAAATAAGCATCACTCAAAGAAATTTGATGCATGGTATAAGAACATGTCATCCATAATGAAAGAATAATTATTGTGTATAACACGATGGGGATGCAAATTGAGCATACAAGCATAAGGATCATGCAATTAATGGGAGTGATCAAAATTTCCTAAAATGTATGAGGAAACTATGTGGGTCTCCTCATGTGCAATATTGGAAACATCATATGGAGCAAATGAGTAATACCCAAAACAATGCATATCCTAAGTTAGGTGGTCATGGCATGGCATATGAGATAAAGGATGCAAAGGGAGTATATCAATATCATCACAAGAAAAACAAATGCCGATAACCATGGGCTTGTCATCTATGCCATATGTGCAAATTGGGTTTATATTAATGGTATATGCATAGTCACTATGAAGAGATTGCAAATATGACATATGATTGATCTCATGCATAGCATATGACAAGTCAAGCGGATTGGCAAACATGATGTGACCGAGAGAATTAGCACAAGGAATCCTATGTAACATGGCATCACAACTAAGAGACTCCACATGGCAATCATCATACTCATCATAAATGGGTAAATCAACGCATGGGGAAATCATACTAGCATGAAGCATGTCAATAGGGGGATCAACATCATGAAAGCAATCAATGTCAAGAATGTCCACTAGTGGGACTAGGGCATCACCGTCACCTATGTTACCGTTTTCGTTCCACTCAAATGGTGTAGGTGAGGTGGGAAAGACCAAATGGTGGTCATCTTCATCTTGATGGAACCATGTGGGGGGTGCATCATATTCCACCATGGCCATCGTCTTGTCCAAAGGTAGGACGTAGTCGTCGTGAATCGGCGCGTCATCATAGATGGGACCTAGCACCAAATGAGAAGACACAATAGAGGTAGAGGTCAAGTCGTTAGTGTTGAAAGTGGCCTCGCATGACCTATCAACTATCTCACTCTCTCTATGTGGTGGTTCACGCACTCCCTCAAAATAGGTGCACTCAATCTCATGTATGGTGGAGTCACTCATCTCACACAAGTGGTGGGGTTTGTGGCTCTCCTCACATGGGAATTGATGCAACACATCACATATGGGGCTAGTGGTGAAGTCGCTCTCACTCTCAATATGGTGGCAAAAGTCACTCAAGTCATCAAATGTTCCCGTGGTCGAAGGGAAAATCCCATGCTCAACCATCTCATCGTCGTCGCCATGGATGAAGGCCGAAGATGGAACATCATCACTCTCGCCTCCTAAGATGGAAGGATCATCCTTGCTCGCCACCTTGTCGCTCGCCTCCAAAGCTTGGTCCTTGAGGGTCTTCGTATTCGTACTTATCGCTGCACCGTCTTGAAAAAGAGTCATGGAGGACTCAGCATCGTCAATGCCACAAAGAGGGATGGCGTCGAACTTGGGAGTATCGTCTTGGAGCTCGTCGGGCTTGGACACCGTCGTGGTACTAGCCTCATGCTCGTTCTCACGGAGCTTGATCATCGCGAAGTGAGCTTGGGGTGGAGAAAGTTTGGCCTTCATGAGTTCTTGTTCCGCCTTGAGAGCACCAATGTAGTTGTCATCGAGGGACTTGTAGTTCTCGAGGAAGATCGTCTTGGAGATGTCATTCTGCAATCCCATCATGAAGTGGAACTTCATCGAAATGGGGTCGTCCATGCCGGCTCGTCGCAAGGCAATCTTCATCTCCTTGAAGTACTCATCGATGGACTCGGATCCTTGGATGGTGTTCTCAAATTGGCGTTGAAGTTGTACCGTGTAGGTTGGAGTCACAAACTCTCGCCGCAAAGCTCTCTTTGTCTTGGGCCAACTCATGTCGTAGCTCTCCGAAGGTGTGTGAAGCCACCATGTGGACGCATAGTCGTGGAAGTTCCTTGTGGCGCACTTCACTTGATCTTCGGGAGGGACTTGATGTAGCTTGAGGTAGTCGTCCATCAAACGCTCCCACTCAAGATACTCCTCGGGTTCTTGAGTCCCATAGAAAGGAATCGTGTGGTAGATGTCGAGGTCGTAGTAGCTCATGGAAGTCGCGGACTTGAGCTTGGGGAGCTTCTCTTGAGCGTAGTCTTGTGGTGCTTGTTGGCGAAGATGCCATATATCCGAAGGCGAAGATGCCTTGAAGTCGCTTGGCGAAGGTGCCAAAGTGGTTGGTGTAGCCGTAGCTCCGTCTTGGTGGTGCTTGTCCCGCGGTCTTCTCTTGTGGTCATGATGTTTGGACTTGGTGTGCAGTACGGCTTGTTGCGACTTGTAGGTAGGAACATCTCGAGCATCTTCATGATGATGTTGTCGTTGTCGTGCTTGAGCTCGATGTAGATGTCATTCGTCGTCGTCGTACACATGTTGCTTGGAGGTGACTTGCCCTTCATGACGAGGTGGATCACGAAGGTGATGGTGGTCGCCATGGAGATGTGGACGTGGATGACTTGCGCTTGCATCATTTTTGCGCTCCGAAGAGTTGTGACTTGAATGTCGCCGCCATGAGGATGATGAAGGGGAAGAACGGTTGATCAACAAGGTCTGAATCTCCTCCATCCTTGCATCTTCCTCCTCCTTTTGTGCGGAGAGCTTGTTGTTGATGTAGTTGTACATGCCGTCGTTGTTGTGGAAGACCGGAGATGAAATGCCTTGCCTATCCATCACAAGATTCGATCCAATATGAGTGGAGAAAGAGAAGAAAGAATACCAAATGTACCTTGACCGAAGTTGAAAGTGGATCAATGATCACTCCAATGTGGACAAGGAAATAGCACAATTGGTACCAATTGTTGTCGGTTTCTCACACCTACACAAGTAAGGCTTATGGTGGAGCTTGGTGAGGATAGTGGCACAAATATTTAATGCAAAATGTTAGCAAGAGTCAATAATGTTGAAAGAGATTCACAAATTCACAAGTGTAACAAGTAGACCAATAGCAATATGTGGCACACAGAAACACACACACGAATAGATAAATGGGGTCGTGCAACCAAGGATGAGCACAAAATGTGGAATCCACGGAAAACGCTCGTGTTGCACAACTCAAGAGAGACGCTAGCACGATTGCTCACTAGGTAGATACGACACTTGTGCACAACCTATAAGATGCAAAATGTATAAACTTTTTATCCCAAGTATGCTATGTATGTCTGGTTTCCGTTGTTTGATCCAAGATGATCGAATATGACAATCTTATGCAATGTGGTGGATGCTATAGCTATTGCTTACAAGCTTCTTAGCTCTTTCTCTTTAGCTTAAAAGCTTATTCTTTTTTTATATCCACTTTGCGAAATGCACAAACCAAGATAGTAATTGTGTATATGCGGGAACAAACTTGAGGCACACGAGATGATATGATACCAATACGATATGGTATGTATGCAATGTATGGTGTAGATGATAGAGGCGGGGGTCCCGATCTTTTGATGAGACGATAACTATCAATTTGGTGGAGTCGACTTTGACGATCTGACTACAAACATGCACGACGTTGCGCCTTAGCAATCGCTAAACCAATCTCTCCTGAGGTTACTGACGATGCTGGAAGCACGGTCAGCCTGACCACAAAGGTCTATTCCTGCAAGCAATCGAAGAACCAGCAAGCATATGATAAAGCAATCTGAATATTGCGAATATATATGAAGTATTGATAATGGTGGGGATCCGTAAGCGGTCTTGGTCTGGTCGTTGGACACAAACGAAGTACACGAAGTTGCAATGGCTAACTTTTAACTAAACAAATCCCCAAGTCTAAACGATGCCCTAAGGGCTGTATATATTGAGGAGAGAGGGGGAATTTCGTGGCCCTTGGTGGAGCGGTCCGAAACCAACCCTAACTCTTGTTTCCCCACACATACGGACTCTAAAAATAGCCTATACTTAAGTACTTCGAAAATACATGGGCCTGGCCCAATAATAAGGTGACACAGCACCTAGAATAGCCTCTGGACGAAATTTATGAAGTGGCATCTTGTATAGTTCGTCCATGCTTCATGCACTCATTATGGTGGCTTCAGAGTCCTGTAGTCATCACTTGTAACTCCGTTCTTGTTCCTCTTGTGCATGCCATCATCTTCATGCTTGAACTTGCTCCAAGGTTCATCTTTATTGTCCAATCTAGGCCCTTCATTTGTAAGAAAAACAAATGTATCCAATTTAGGCAGCATGATAGTCTCATGAACATTAGAATCGTTACCAAGAAACGAAAGTACCTGATAATTCAATTGGCATGCGCGAGCTCCAGTAATTGGTCCAGTATGTATAGCAGCAGGGGTCGTGGGTGTAACAATGGTATTCATGTCCTCATCATCCTCCCCTTCTTGAAATGAAGTCGTCCTCGACGAAAGTTCATCGTCCTCACCCAAATAAGGCATCAAATCTGCAATGTTAAAAGTGGGACTAACCCCAAAATCTGCAGGCAGCTCAAGTTTATATGCATTATCATTTATTTTCTCTAACACATTAAAAGGACCATCAGCACGTGGCATTAGCTTTGATTTGCGCAAATTAGGAAATCTATCCTTACACAAATGTAACCAAACAAGATCTCCAGGTGCAAACACAACATGTTTTCTACCCTTATCTCCAGAAAGTTTATATTTAGCATTCATACGCTCAATGTTTTACTTAGTTAACTCATGCATTTTTAAAATCAATTCAGTACGTTCTTTAGCATCAAAATTAACCTTCTCCGAACATGGAAGAGGCAAGAAATCAATAGGTGCACGAGGTAGGAAACCATACACAATTTCAAATGGGCACATCTTAGTAGTAGAATGCAATGAATGATTATAAGCAAATTCAATATGAGACAAGCATTCTTCCCACATTTTCTTGTTATTCTTCAAAACAGCCCTAAGCATAGTAGACAATGTTCTATTGACTACTTCAGTTTGTCCATCAGTTTGGGGGTGACAAGTAGTACTAAAAAGCAGTTTAGTCCCCAACTTATCCCATAAACATCTCCAAAAGTGGCTAAGTTATTTAGTATCACGATCTGAAACAATAGTATTTGGCACACCACGCAAGCGAATAATTTCACGAAAGAACAAATCAGCAACATTAACAGCATCATCGCTTTTATGACATGGTATAAAGTGTGCCATTTTTGAGAACCTATCCACGACAACAAATATGCTATCCCTCCCCTTCTTTGTTCGAGGTAAACCTAAAAAAAATTCCATAGATATATCCTCCCAAGGAACACTAGGTACATGCAAAGGCATATATAAACCATGAGGATTGAGTTGTGACTTAGCTTTTTGACATGTAGTGCAGCGAGCAACAAAACGCTCAACATCCCTTCTCATCTTTGGCCAAAAGAAATGTGTAGCAAGTATGGCCTCTGTCTTCTTCACGACAAAGTGTCCCATTAGTCCTCCTCCATGCGCCTCCTGCAGCAACAAAAGACGAACGGAGCTAGCTGGAATGCATACCTTGTTAGCACGAAACGCAAATCCATCATTAAGAACGAACTTGTTCCAAGTTCTCCATTCCTTACAATTCTGCAATACATCTTTAAATTCAGCATCGTGCACATATTGATCTTTGATTGTCTCCAAACCAAATATTTTAAAGTCAAGTTGTGAAAGCATAGTATAACGACGAGACAATGCATCAGCAATAACATTTTCTTTATCCTTCTTGTGTTTAATGACATAAGGGAAAGTCTCAATGAATTCAACCCATTTAGCATGTCTACGGTTCAGTTTTGCTTGACTTTTAATGTGTTTCAAAGATTCTTGATCAGAAAGTATAACAAATTCCTTTGGCCATAAATAATGTTTCCATGTTTCTAAGGTCCGAACAAGAGCATATAATTCTTTATCATAAGTAGAATAGTTCAGACTTGGCCCACTCAATTTTTCAGAAAAGTATGCAACAGGTTTGCCATCTTGTAATAACACACCTCCTAATCCAATTCCACTAGCATCACATTCAAGCTCAAAAGTCTTATTGAAATCAGGAAGTTGGAGTAACGGAGCATGTGTCAACTTATCTTTCAATACGTGAAGGCTTCTTCCTGTGCGGTACCCCAAACAAAAGGCACATCCTTCTTTGTAAGCTCGTTGAGAGGTGCAGCAATGGTGCTGAAATCTCTCACAAAACGCCTATAGAAACCAGCGAGGCCAAGGAAACTCCTCACTTGTGTGACCATTTTGGGCTGTGGCCAACTCTCAATAGCTTCAATCTTGGCTTCATCAACTTCAATTCCCTGCTGAGTAACAACATAGCCAAGAAAAGATACTCGGTCGGTGCAAAAGGTACACTTTACAAGGTTACCAAACAAACATGCATCACGTAGAGCAATAAAAACAACACGTAAATGTTCCAAATGTTCCTCCATAGATTTGCTATAAATCAGCATATCATCAAAATAGACTACCACAAATCGTCCAATGAAAGCACGTAAAACTTCGTTCATTAGTCTCATGAAAGTACTAGGTGCATTAGTTAACCCAAAAGGCATGACTAACCACTCTTATAAACCAAACTTAGTTTTAAATGCCGTTTTCCATTCATCTCCCAATTTCATACGAATTTGATGGTATCCACTACGCAAATCAACCTTGGAGAATATTGTAGAGCCACTCAATTCGTCAAGCATGTCGTCTAGCCAAGGAATAGGATGACAATAACGAATAGTAATATTATCAATGCCTCTACAATCAACACACATACGCGACGTACCATCCTTTTTCGGCACTAAAATGATAGGAACGGCACAAGGACTAAGGGATTCACGTATATAACCTTTGTCGAGCAGTTCTTGTACATGACGCATAATCTCCTTCGTCTCCGTTGGATTGGTACGGTATGGTGCACGGTTGGGGAATGATGCACCGGGAATTAAGTCAATTTGATGCTCAATCCCTCGAATAGGTGGTAATCCCGGTGGCACGTCTTGTGGAAAGACGTCAGCGAACTCCTGCAAAATGTTAGTGACAGCAGGAGGCAAAGAGGAAGGCACGTCCTCGAATGAAAATAACGCCTCTTTGCACACAAAATCATAGCAAATAGATTTGCTGATATCTAGATCATCAATATCAGATTTGGTGGCAAGTAAACATGCACTTTTCAATTTAATTTCAAAAGCAACACTAGATGGTTTATTATTAGGTTTCAGTTGTTGCTCAAATTCTTTTGCCACAATCTGATTTTCACTCTTATTTTTCTCTTGTTTTGCTTTATTAGCTCTATTAATATCATCTTTCAAAATGGAGTCAGGAGTCATAGGAAGCAAAGTAATATTTTTATCCTTATGAACAAGAGTATACTGATTGTTTCTACCATGGTGTACAGAATTTTTATCAAATTTCCATGGTCTACCAAGTAATAAGGAACATGCTTTCATAGGTACCACATCACAATCAACATAATCAGCATATTTAGAGATACTAAAATGCACACTAACAGTACGTGTTACCTTGACCTTTCCGCTGTTGTTGAACCATTGGATGTAGTAAGGATGTGGATGTGGTCTTGTGGTGATAGATAGCTTCTCCACCATCTCCATGCTAGCCAAGTTATTGCAGCTCCCTCCATCTATGATGACGCGAACATAATGTTCCTTCACAACTCCCTTTGTATGGAACAAGTTATGCCTCTGATTTTGCTCAGCTTGTGTAACCTGCACACTCAAAGCACGTTGAGCAACTAAACATTCATACCCGTCAGCATCTTCAGCAGCCATGTAGTGCATCTCATGATCAGAATCCTCTCCTCCGTGTTCTTCATGTGTAATAAGAGCCAAAGTCTCCTCATCATAGTCACTAGCGGACTCATACCCACCATCCTCAGTAACAATCATCACACGCTGAGATTGGCATTCTCTCCCAAAATGTCCTCTTCCCTTACAACGACGACAAATAATATCACTTGTCTGCCATGTTGATGCCATGGAAGAAGAAGAGCTCTTCGTAGGTCCGGCAGGTGTGCTCTTGGCAGATAGTGGTGGTTGTGCCTAATTTCTTGTATCACGACTGGAGGTGGCACCTGATGGAGGTGCTGGTGGAGTGGAAGTAGAGGATGCACGTGGTGTCCATGATGAAGATCGACCTGCAGAAAAGTTAGTGCGCGCCAATGCCTGCCGATCCTGCACTTCACGTTCAGCTTTACAAGAAAGATGGAATAACGAGTGTTATTAGTATACTCCTTATACTCTAGAATGGTCTAAATCTCTCTATTTAATCCACCCATAAAACGTGCAAGAATAGCTTCATTCTCTTCAACAATACCACATCTAATCATGCCAGTTTGTAATACCTGATAATATTCTTCTACAGAATTTTTTCGTTGTCTTAAGCGCTGCAATTTTTGAAGTAATTCACGTTGATAATATGGTGGAACCCAACGAGTACGCATAGTAGTTTCCAAAGCAGCCCAAGTAGCTGGAATAGGATATAATCTACAATGTTCAGACCACCAAACACATGCAAAGCTAGTGAAAGCACAAACAACAGCAGGAACACGTCTCTCCTCAGGATATTGTAGACATGTAAATCATTGTTCAGTTTCTAACTCCCAAGTAAGATATATATCAGGAACATATCTACCCTCAAATGGTGAAATTTTCAATTTTAGTTTAGGAAGATGGTCATGTACCTCAGGTGGTGGTGCAGCCCTACCATTGCGATGATATGCATGAGGACGACGTGGTGGTGGTGGTGCTGGTGGTTGCACGTAGTTCTGATTTTGGTCAACCTCATCCTCGTAATGGTCCTCCACCTCTGCAGTAGCAGCAGGAGCGGCTAAAGCATCAACAGCGGCACCAGAATTTTGCCCTGGGTCAATGGGAATGTGCTGTGCTCGTCCCACTTGATTTGGAAAGCGACGTTGTTGTTGTTGTTGTAGAGGTGCGTTAGGGGCAGCCGGTGGTGGTGGTGGAAGACGCGCGAGCAATTCATTAAACCTGTTATCGAACTTTGTTTCGAACGTCTTCTCCATGCCATCTATCTTCTCCATGGCCTCTTCAAATCTGTTTAGCACATCTTGCACCTGTCCACTCATCACTTGCTGAAACTTATCATGCAACTCCTTATTCGTCAGGTTCTCCCAGTCAGTCTCGTCGGCTTGTGATCCTGCCATGGTTAGCAGCAATAGAAACACACAAGAATATGATCCTACAGACTGCTAACAAGAGGTGGTGGTGGATGTCACAACTCCGTCAAGCAAATCTCAAATTCTTGCCAGTTCTTACCCAGCAGCAGGCGGTGATCGGCAACCGTCGTAGTCAAAACTCTCAAAGCTTGGAGAGAGCGATTACCAGGGAGAGTCAAATGCATGACGTAGATGTATGTGGAGCTGGGAAGGCTTATAATATGGTAGCAAAAAGGGTCAGCAATAATCAATTCAGAGATGCAAAGTTGAATAAACGCTCAACGACGGTACTGTGCTGGTCCTAGGCTAGACCGTGCTAGAGACGTGAACCTAGAACACTAACAAAATCACGGCGCTGCACGTAAACAAGGGAAAAGCACACTCTGGAACTTTTTTTCGCTCTTTTTTTGCGCTCCTCTTTTTTTGCGAAAAATCACTATAATGGCGAGTGTCTTAAAACTCATCCCTCGTCAAACTGACAGGATGGGCACGAATTTTTTTTCACTTTTTTCGGAAATCAGGGAAGCGACAACGAAAAAGTGCGACAAAAAATCACTATGATGGCACGTGGCTCAAAAGACTCAGAAAAGCCTAAAAATTGGATAGGGAAAAAATATTTTTGCATGTGAAAATTTTGGCCTAAAAACTGCCTGTCTCCAGACTCTTTTTTTTTCGGGGACCTACTCAGGCAAGGAAACACGAATCGGGAATTAGACGGACCTCGAAAACATACCTAATATGAAAGGAACTCGAATTCGTAGTGGATATATGATGGTAGGATATGGCAGCGGTGGTGGTATATGGATACGGATTGGTGGTGGTATATGGATACGGATTGGTGATGGTATATGGAGACGGATTGGTGGTGGTATATGGATACGGATCGATGGCGGATAAGCGGTGGTGGTAGATGGCAGGAGCGATGATGATGGTGCGGCGGCGGCGTGACAACTTATGACCAGAACTCGAAACTCTAAAAGACTAGACTCTAAGACCAGCAACTAGACACGACGATGCAACCGCAAATTCAAGAAAGCAAAATACTAAAAAGACTATGCAAAGGCTCAGATTTGTTCGGATATGATGAACTAACCCTAAATTTTTTTGGCTTTTTTCATGGACTGTAGGTATGAAGAACAAACTCGATCTAAACTATGAAAAACTGGAAAATCTCACCGAGCAACCTAAAAAAATGATACCACTTGATAGAGGCAAAGGTGTCCCGATGTTTCGATGAGATAGATATCGTTTTCTGTGGGAGTCGACTTTGACGATCCGACTATGAACGTGCGAAGACGTCGCGCCTTAGCAATCACTAAACCAACTTCCGAGGGTTATTGACCATGCCGGAGCACGATCAACCTAACCATGAGGGTCTATTTCCTGCGAGCAAACGAAGAAAAGCAAGAAACTGAGATTGCAATCTAGATATTGAGAATAAAAGAGGAAAGCTTTATTAATGAAGTTGGGGTTCTGTGACGTCTTGGTCTGGTCATTGGACACAAACGAAGGACGCGAAGTTGCAGCTATGGCGAACTTTTAGTCTAAACAAAACCCAAAGTCTAAACGATGCCCTAAGGGCTTTATATATGGAGGAAAGAGGGGGAATTTCGTGGCCCTTGGTGGAGGGGTCCGAAACCAACCCTAACTCTTGTTTCCCCACACATACGGACTCTAAAAACAGCCTATACTTAAGTACTTCAAAAATACATGGCCCTGGCCCAATAATAAGGTGACGCAGCACCTAGAATAGCCTCTGGACGAAATTTATGAAGTGACATCTTGTATATTTCGTCCCATGCTTCATGCAATCATTATGGTGGCTTCAGAGTCCTGGAATCATCACTTGTAACTCCGTTCTTGTTCCCCTTGTGATGAGGAAATCCCAGGTTCACCTCGTTTATCATCTTCTCCTGATGATAAATCTCAGCCATCAAGTGAAGCTTCTACAAAGAAGATCTATTTGGGTCCCATGACAAGGAGCCATGCCAAACAAATAGCACAAGAGGTGAACGCGCTCCTAGCTTATCATAATTCAAATGACCATGAGAACTTTATACTGCCTAAATCTCGTGTGCTGATTTTACTTAGGTACAATGTCGAGGACAACCAACAACATTCAGCATATGAATAACCAAGTTTTGTAGCCCATTCAACAAGTTTAAAGAGAACAAGTTTGAACTCTGATGAAAGCCTTGTTTCAGTGTCAAGGACAACTAGTTACACCGCAAGGAAGAATAGCAAGCCATCTCAACACTCTATTGTTGCATGTGCAGTTCCAGAATTCGTCCTAGAACGTACTGAATCATGCAACGCAAATATATGAGCATCCAGCATGTGTGGGAGTACAAAATGGAGAGCATATGAAGTCTACTTTCAGGAAAATCAAACGGTGCATCATTTGGAGTCCTGAGTCAAAGGATATGAGAGTTCCAATGCAAGCTGTCCAGGGCATTAATTGCTGCGCGAGGCTCCATGAGTTTGCTCCCTTGACCAGCTGGTTAGCACGAATTTGAGCCCCTCTTTTGGCCTGGTTTCACACCTAAACTAGGAGGGCTGTTCCTAGTATAAATACCCCTTCCCTCACTTCAGCCAGAACTCTTTGGCAATTTGATTTCAGCATAGGTTAGCTAAGTGCAACCAGAATATTGTTTGACAGTTCACTTCCTCCTTAGCTCTTGTAATCTTGCCTTGTGAGAGGGTAAACTCACTTTGTGATTTTACAACAGCAGCCGTTGAGGCGGCGACCAGTTCGTGCTTCCAACTTCGTGCGTGGTTGCGTGGATTGGAACTAAGAGTGTGGTTGGGCGAATACTTGTTGCTAGTTGTTGCATTTGCAATAGTTAGCTTCGGTCTTGTCAGGTTGCACTAGTTATCCTTTACCCGACAGCGTTGTTGGTTGGGATCGAGGGTTTCCTTCGTACCCTTCAGGTGGCGTTGATTCGCAACATAGAGCTGCGTGAAGATTGGGCAACCCCATATCATCTTTGCATCAGAGCTTCGGTTGACACGGTAGGATCTTGTATCCCTAGTTTAGTTCGTGTTCTTGTTCATCCTAAAAGTCCAGAAAATAGCCCCACAAAAAAATCCCTTTACCTAGCCCTTTGCAGCCTTTAAGCTGTTATTTGGTGAGTTTTATCAAGTTCTTGTCCACTAGATCTTTGTTTTTAGTTGCTGAGTTTCCCCCCATCCAATCTTGTGTGTTTGTGTTCATTTTTGTGCACAGATTTCAGATCTGCACCCTCCACCAAATCATGCATATCTTTGTCATCCGGAGTCCATTTTCAGTGTTTTTGTGCATTTTGAAAAGCCCGCACTGTGTGCTCTCCATTCATCCTTGTTAGATCTGATTCCCATCGTATTTTCCACCCAGTAAAATCAGATCAGTTTGTGTGTGTTTGCTGCCAAAGTTTCAGCTGCATGTTCTTGTTGGTTGACTTCATCTATTGTGATTTTCGTGATTCCTCCAAAGTGTGTGTTCAGATCCAAGTCCCTTGTTGAAAGTTTGTCAAAAAAAGAGCAAAAAAAGGCAAAAAAAGAGATCTTCCCAAAGAAAGAAAGTGTGTGCAAGAAGCAAAGGAGAGAAAACTTGGGACTGTTCTTCACTTATATCTTGAGAAATCCATGTTTGTGTTGTGAGCTGAAACGTGTCGAGTGTGCAAAGTCTTCAATCCTTGCTTGCAGCAAATCTGATTCCTTGGCGAGAGTTGCATGTACCTCACGTATATCTCATTCAGCAACTAAATGCATTAGAATCTTGTGTGGATGATTACTTGGTTCAACAATATCTAGATTGCAGATTAGTGCACCTTTTGCTACATATATACCCCAACCAAACTCCATCAAACAGCCCCACATGTGCAACCCTAGACTTGTATTCGCTTGATTATCACTCTTTGTATACCAATCACTGACACCACAGTTGAGCATGATTCTGCTCTCATTTGGAAGTTACATGAGCTTCGGTTGGTAAGTGAGGTGAGCTTGAGTTGTTATCCACATATATGCTTCTAGTACTATAGGGATTTTGGAGAACTAACCATGGCAGGTGAAGAAAACGAGTATGATGTTGAAGGAAATGGGCATCTCAATCAGCCCGTCACACGGTTTCACTTTAACGCATTACGTGATCATCTACGCCGAGAGTTCAGAAATAGCCTTGATCCAATTGAAGAGAAGCAAGACAAGTTGTCGAGAGATTTGCAGCAACTTATGGGTAATGTTGATGAGCAACTCACTCAGAACATGGCAGCCATGAGGACTGGTATTGTTGTTGATATTGTGCGAGAGCTTCGTCAGAACCGAGAAGATGCAAGTGTCCATGGTGAAGAACAAAATGTAACTGATGGGGAAGGTGCTGCCTCCAATGCACAAGCTAGAAGAAACCATGCTCCTGCTCCCCATGCCATGAGACCTCCTGGTCCCGGACGTGGAAATGATCATGGTAATGGACGTGGTCATCATGAAGTTGCTGCTGGTCGTGGTCTTAGAGGAGGCCACCGAAGAGCAAATCTGCACCATGAAGGTAGTGGAGATGAGTTTGATGAAGATGAAGAAGGCATGCACCAGAATGACAGATTTCATCATCGTAGAAACTATGGTCGTGGACGGCATGAGGAGGAGAGGTTTGGAAAGCTGAAATTTACCATGCCCAAGTTTGATGGTGGATCTGATCCAGAAAGTTATCTCACATGGGAATTGAAGGTTGACAAGATTTTCCGCATGCACAACTACTCCGAAGAGAAGAAATTAGCAATGGCCTCACTTGAATTTGAAGACTATGCTCTAATTTGGTGGGAGCAAGTTCAGATTCAGCGAGAAGAAGAAGGAGAGCCTGTTGTTGCTACATGGACAGAAACGAAAATAGAGATGAGGGCAAGATTTGTCCCAAGGCATTATAGACGTGACATCTTTGATAAGCTCCAGAATTTGAGGCAAGGAAAGTTATTAGTTGAGGAGTATCATAAGGAGATGGAGAAGGCAATGATAAGAGCCAACATACATGAAGATGAGGAGCAGTCCATGGCAAGGTTCCTCTATGGGCTGAATCAAATGTCAAACGAGTGGTTGATTTGCAGCCATATCGTAATGTAGTAGAGCTGGTACATCTTGCTTCTAAGGCTGAACGTGAATTGCAAGAAGACTCAAAGCAAAACAGAACTATGTCCTTCACAGCTCGAGCTACATCAAGTGGGAGTAAGTTTATACCTCATTTCAACGTTGGTCGAGGTATTATGACTAGTTCTGGTGGTGGAAATCAGCCCCATGCACGTGTAGCCACAAGCAGAAATGATGCATCAAATTTGAAGGAGAAGAGCAAATTTGCAGCTCCTAGTTCATCCTCCATTGGCTCCACGGGGAAAACTAGTGAGATAGAGTGCTTTACATGTAAGGGACGTGGCCACATGAAGAAGGATTCTCCCAACAAGCGTACCATGCTGATCACCGAGAATGGAGAATGTGAGTCTTGTAGTGAACCTGAAGAAGAAACTGAAGATGGCGATGGTTCAGATGGTGATGAGAAAACCTATTGTGATTATGAGCAAGGTGCCTCTCTTGTTGTCACTAAAGTTTTGAGTGTGCAGATCAAAGAAGCTGAGAATGGATAACGACACAATCTGTTTCAAACAAGAGCCAAAGTGCAAGACAAGGTATGCAAGGTAATTGTTGATGGTGGGAGTTGTCACAATCTTGCAAGCAAAGAAATGTGTGATAAGCTTGGGCTGAAGCTGCTACAACACCCTCATCCATATCATATACAATGGTTGAGTGAATGTGGAGAGATTAAGATCACACACATGGTACAGGTGCAATTCAAGATTGGAGATTATAATGACACCGTTGAGTGTGATGTGGTGCCAATGAAGGTGTGTCACTTGCTATTGGGCAGACCATGGCAATATGGTCATTCAGCTCAACATTGTGGCAGAACCAATCAATACACCATCAAGTGGAGAGGAAAAGACTTGGTGATTAGACCCATGACACCCCAACAAATCATGGCTGAGCACTTGTAGAAAGTTTCTGAAGTAAAAATAGTGAGTAAGAAAGAGGGAGAGAAAAAGAGCGAGAGAGAGATCCACAAATCGGTGAGTGAGCGCCACAAGCCAAATTTGAGAGAGAAGAATAAAAGAGAGGGAGAGAACTTAGTAATGTTAGCCACCAAATCAGAACTGAGAGATGTGAGGCTCAACCCAAATCAAGTGGTCGTTGTACTTGTGTACAAAGATGATTTGCTTTCAGCTAACGACTTAACATGTCTCCCTAGTGCTGTTTGTGATGTCTTGCAGGAATTCGAGGATGTTTTTACGGAGGAAGTACCCACTGGTCTACCTCCCTTGCGTGGCATAGAACATCAGATTGACCTTATTCCAGGAGCATCACTTCCGAATCGACCTCCCTACCGCACCAATCCTGAAGAAACAAAGGAGATACAAAGGCAGGTACAAGAACTTTTAGATAAAGGTTATGTGCGTGAAAGCTTAAGTCCTTGTGCTGTACCTATGATTTTGATGCCCAAGAAATATGACACATGGCGATTGGTAATGGATTGTAGGCCTATCAATATTATAACTATTAGGTATCGTCATCCTATTCCTAGGTTAGATGATATGCTTGATGAATTGAGTGGCTCTACTATTTTCTCTAAAATTGATTTGAGGAGTGGATACCATCAGATTAGGATGAAAGAAGGAGATGAATGGAAAACTGCTTTCAAAACAAAATTTGTGTTGTATAAGTGGTTAGTCATGCCTTTTGGATTAACTAATGCACCAAGTACATTCATGAGATTGATGAACCATGTTTTGAGAGCTTACATTGGAAAATTTGTTGTTGTGTACTTTGATGACATCCTAATCTATAGCAGATCCATTGAGGAACATATTGAACATCTAAAAGAAGTGCTGAATGTGCTAAGGACAGAAAAACTATATGCTAACGTTGAGAAGTGCTCCTTTTGCACAAACAAGGTTGTTTTTCTTGGCTATGTCGTTTCAGGACAGGGAATTGAAGTGGATGAATCTAAGGTGGAAGCAATCAAGAATTGGCCAACTCCAATGAATGTAAGACATGTGAGAAGTTTTCATGGCCTTGCTGGTTTCTACCGGAGGTTTGTGAAAGATTTTAGTACAATTGCTGCACCTTTGAATGAATTGACAAAGAAAGGAATTCCCTTTAAATGGGGTGCACCACAAGAAGAACCATTTCTTGAGCTTAAGAAACAATTAACTGAAGCACCTTTGCTGATTCGACCTGATTTCACTAAAACTTTTGAGATAGAATGTGATGCTAGTGGAATAGGTATTGGAGGTGTGTTAATGCAAGAACGAAAACCAATAGCATATTTTAGTGAGAAGCTGAGTGGTGCACAACTGAATTATTCTGTTTATGATAAGGAGTTGTATGCCTTGGTTAGAGTGCTTGAAACTTGGCAACACTACTTATGGCCTAAAGAGTTTATTGTACATTCTGATCATGAGGCCTTGAAACATTTGAAAGGCCAAGCTAAACTGAATTGTAGGCATGCTAAATGGGTAGAATTCATTGAAACTTTCACATATGTTGTGAAGTATAAGAAAGGAAGGGAAAACATGGTTGCTGATGCTTTGTCCCGTAGGCATGTTCTTTTGACACAATTAGAAGTGAAGGTACCAGGACTTGAGAGCTTAAAAGAACTATATTGCGCTGATCATATATTTTCAGAACCATATGCAAAATGTAAAGATGGGAAAGGTTGGGATAAATACCATGTGCATGATGGGTTCCTTTTTAGGGCTAACAAGTTGTGTGTTCCAGATTCATCGGTTAGGCCTTTGTTGTTGCAGGAATCACATGCAGGAGGATTAATGGGACACTTTGGTCGTGAGAAAACTTATGAGTTGTTGGCCGATCACTTTTATTGGCCAAAGATGAGGAATGGCGTTGAGAGATTTGTGCAGCGATGCATCATATGCCATAAAGCTAAGTCTAAACTAAACTCCCATGGTTTATATACTCCCCTACCTGTTCCAAATGCTCCTTGGGAAGATATTAGCATGGATTTTGTTTTAGGACTGCCTAGGAATAAGAGGGGGAGGGATTCTGTTTTTGTTGTGGTTGATAGGTTCTCAAAAATGGCACACTTCATTCCGTGCCACAAGAACGACGATGCTTCACATGTTGCTGATTTGTTTTTCAGGGAAGTTGTTTGCTTGCATGGAATGCCAAGGACTATTGTTTCAGATCGAGATGTGAAGTTCATGAGCTACTTTTCGAAAACATTATGGGCAAAATTAGGAACCAAGTTGTTGTTTTCAACAACGTGTCACCCCCAAACTGATGGGCAAACAGAGGTAGTGAACCGCACACTCTCAGCCTTGCTGCGTACAATGATCAAGAAGAATTTGAAGGAGTGGGAAGAGTGTTTGCCGCACGTGGAGTTTGCTTACAATCGGGCAGTTCACTCTACAACAAACATGTACCCGTTTGAGGTGGTATATGGATTCAAACCACTTGCACCAATTGACTTGCTGCCCCTTCCATTGCAAGAGAGATGTAACATGCAGGCTTCCAAGCGTGCTGCATATGTGAAGAAGAATCATGAGACGACCAGAGAAGAGATAGAAAGGAAGTCCAAGTACTATGCTTCTAAGGCAAACAAAAATCGCAAGAAGGTAACTTTTGAGCCCGAAGATCTGGTTTGGATACATTTGCGCAAAGATCGGTTCCCAGAGAAGCGGAAATCCAAGCTAATTCCCCATGGAGATGGACCATTCAAAGTCTTGGCCAAGATCAATGACAATGCTTACAAAATCGAGCTTCCTGAAGACTATGCTGTGAGTCCAACTTTCAGCGTTGCTGATTTGTCTCCATGCTTCGATCAAGAGGGTCAAGAGTCGAGGACGACTCCTTTTGAAGAGGGGGAGGATGATGAGGACATCCCAGGTTCACCTCGTTTATCATCTTCTCCTGATGATAAATCTCAGCCATCAAGTGAAGCTTCTACAAAGAAGATCTATTTGGGTCCCATGACAAGGAGCCGTGCCAAACAAATAGCATAAGAGGTGAACGCGCTCCTAGCTTATCATAATTCAAATGACCATGAGAACTTTATACTGCCTAAATCTCGTGTGCTGATTTTACTTAGGTACAATGTCGAGGACAACCAACAACATTCAGCATATGAAGAACCAAGTTTTGGAGCCCATTCAACAAGTTTAAAGAGAACAAGTTTGAACTCTGATGAAAGCCTTGTTTTGGTGACAAGGACAACTAGTTACACCGCAAGGAAGAATAGCAAGCCATCTCAACACTCTATTGTTGCATGTGCAGTTCCAGGATTCGTCCCAGAACTTACTGAATCATGCAACGCAAATATATGAGCATCCAGCATGTGTGGGAGTACAAAATGGAGAGCATATGAAGTCTACTTTTAGGAAAATCAAACGGTGCATCATTTGGAGTCCTGAGTCAAAGGATATGAGAGTTCCAATGCAAGCTGTCCAGGGCATTAATTGCTGCGCGTGGCTCCATGAGTTTGCTCCCTTGACCAGCTGGTTAGCACGTATTTGAGCCCCTCTTTTGGCCTGGTTTCACACCTAAACTAGGAGGGCTGTTCCTAGTATAAATACCCCTTCCCCCACTTCAGCCAGAACTCTTTGGCAATTTGATTTCAGCATAGGTTAGCTAAGTGCAACCAGAATATTGTTTGACAGTTCACTTCCTCCTTAGCTCTTGTAATCTTGCCTTGTGAGAGGGTAAACTCACTTTGTGATTTTACAACAGCAGCCGTTGAGGTGGCGACCAGTTCGTGCTTCCAACTTCGTGCGTGGTTGCGTGGATTGGAACTAAGAGTGTGGTTGGGCGAATACTTGTTGCTGGTTGTTGCATTTGCAATAGTTAGCTTCGGTCTCGTCAGGTTGCACTAGTTATCCTTTACCCGACAGCGTTGTTGGTTGGGATTGAGGGTTTCCTTTGTACCCTTCAGGTGGCGTTGATTCGCAACATAGAGCCGATCCTCCGTGACGATTGGGCAACCCCGTATCACCTTGCGCATGCCATCATTTCCATGCTTTAACTTGCTCCAAGGTTCATCTGTCTTGTCCAAGCTAGGCCCTTCATTTGTAAGCAAAACAAATGTATCCAATTTAGGCAGCATCATATTCTCATGAACATTAGAATCGTTACCAAGAAACGAAAGTACCTGATAATTCAATTGGCGTGCGCGAGCTCTAGTAATTGGTCCAGTATGTATAGCAACAGGGGCTGTGGGTGTAACAATGCTATTGATGTCCTCATCAACATGACAACCTGTGAACAGAACTAGAAACTCTAAAGGACTAGACGCTAAGACCAGCAACTTGACACGACGATGCAACCACAAATTCAACAAAGCAAATACAGAAAATATTATGCAAAGGCTCAGATTGGTTCGGATAGGATGAACTAACCCTAAATTTTTTTGGCTTTTTCGTAGGCTATAGGTATGAAGAACAGACTCGACCTAAACTACGAAAAACTGTAAAATCTCACCGAGCAACCTGGAAATCTGATACCACTTGATAGAGGCAAAGGTGTCCTGTCTTTCGATGAGATGGTGGCTATCGTTTTAGAGGAAGTCGACTTTGACGATCCGACTACGAACGTGCGAGGACATCGCGCCTTAGCAATCGCTAAACCAACTCCGATGGGTTATTGACCACGCCGGAGCATGATCAACCTGACCACGAGGGCCTGTTTCCTGCGAGCAAACAAAGAACAAGCAAGAAACTGAGATTGCAATCTGGATATTGCAAATATAAGATGAAAGACTTATTGATCAAGGTGCTGTTCTGTGACGCCTTTGTCTGGTCCTTGAACACAAACGAAGTACGCGAAGTTGCAGCTATGGCGAACTTTAATCTAAACAAATCCAAAGTCTAAACGACGCCCTAAGGGCTGTATATATGGAGGAAGAGGGGGATTTCTTGGCCCTTGGAGGAGGGGTCCGAAACCATACGGACTCTACAAACAGCCTATACTTAAGTATTTTGAAAATACATGGGCCTGGCCCAATAATAAGGTGACGCAGTGCCTAAAATAGCCTCTGGACGAAATTTATGATGTGGCATCTTGTATATGTCGTCCAAGGCTTCGTGCACTACTTATGGTGGCTTCAAACTCCTGAAATCATCACTTGTAACTCTGTTCTTGACCCCCTTGCGCATGCCATCATCTCCATGCTTGAACTTGATCCAAGGTTGATCTTTCTTTTCCAAGCTAGGCCCTTCATTTGTAAGCAAAACAAATGTATCCAATTAAGGCAGCATCATATTCTCATGAACATTAGAATCATTACCAAGAAACGAAAGTACCTGATAATTCAATTGGCGTGCGCGAGCTCTAGTAATTGGTCCAATATGTATAGCAGCAGGAGCTGTGGGTGTAACAATGGTATTGATGTCCTCATTAGATGTCCTCATCAATCTTGGTATCATGAGCCACCCCGTTGTGTTTTCTAGCCTAATTTTGTTGATTTCGTCCTAAATTCGAAAACCCCACCAAAAATAGCCCCAATTTTTTTTGTGATTTGTTGATTTTGAGCCATGGATTTGCTTGATTTCGAGTGGATCTATCATATCCCCAAGTGTCCCCACTTTCCATCCACGAAATCCCATCAATTTTGCCCCCAAATTCATCTATTTCCGCCCCAAATCGAGTTTTGATGTCCCAATCGAGATCTGGAATCGTTGGGCCGGACATCCGGGCCATCGAGCCGTACATCCGGGCCCCAAGCCAGACATCCGGCTCCTGGAGAATAAAACCCGCATGGTTCTGGACATCAGCCCCTGGATATCCGGCCCCCATCCCCGGATGTCCGGCCCCTTTACATTTCAGCCTTCCCTGTTTCACCGTTTTGTCCATAACTTTCATCCGGAGTCCGATTTTTGCGTTCTTTAGCTTGTTAAAAAGCTCTTGACATCCCCCTTCTAAAAAAATACTACCAAAACCATTTGACTACATCAAGTTTTTGGAACTTTGGCATCTTTGCCTAGGGCTTCAACCACAACCTCCGCATAACCACCACCGACTTCCGCAACCTAACCAATTTTGTTCCCCATCGCATTAGTGGTTTGTTGAGGAGTGATTTGAGTCTACTAAGGTGTCTAGCCTACTTAGGGACGGTTGTTTCTTCATCAACCACCACCACCACCATAACTCCCACATAGGCTTGTCCACCATACACTTCCACCACCCCGACTTAACCCAATTTTGCTTCTGTTGTGAGTTGTGTCTCCTAAGGTGTTTAGGCTACTTAGGGACCGTGCTTCCAACTCTCACACCGTGTATAGCCAACCTTACCCTCCACTTCCGCATTGCCTACTCGTATAACCCATCATTGCACTTCCACAAAACCACCACCGCATTCCCGCTACCACCATTTGACATTTTACATTTGAGATTTTGAGTTCGCTATTTTTCAGTTTCCTAAGGTGTTTCGGCTACTTAGGGACGAGTCTTCATCATCTTGGTATCTCCATCCAGATCACCGCCACTCATCATCGCCACGGACGGTAACCTCCATATCATCTTGGTATCGTGGTATCCCTCCATTCTATATTCCCTTGCCATTGCATTGTTAACCCCTAGCCCATTTTGCGTCACTTGCCTATCAAGACTAGCCTTTGAGTATTGCCGGTAACGTTACTTGTGCACATTAGTGATCTACACCATACATTGCATACATACCATATCATATTGGTATCATATCATCCCTTGTGTCACAAGATTGTTCCCGTATATTCCCAATTGCTATCTTCGTTTGTGCATTTCGCATAGTGGCCATACAAAAAAAGAAAGGAGAATAAGCTTTTAAGCAAAAGAGAAAGAGCAAAGAAGCTTGTAAGCAAGTGCCATAGCATCATACCACATTGCATATTATATTGTCATATCCGATCATCTTGGATCATACCATCGGAACATCATACATATATAGCATAGTTGGGATAGAAAACTCATACATTTTGCATCTTATAGGTTGTGCACAAGTGTCGTATCCGCCTATAGAGCAATCGTGCTAGCGTCTCTCTTGTGTTGTGCAACACGAGCATTTTTCATGGATTCCACATTTTGTGCTCATTCCTTGGTTGCACGACCCCATTTATCTATCCGTGTGTGTGTTTCCGTGTGCCATTCATTGCTATTGGTCTACTTGTTACACTTGCGAATTTGTGAATCTCTTTCAACATTATTGACTCTTGCTAACATTTTACATTAAATTTTTGTGCCACTATCCTCATCGAGCTCCACCATTAGCCTTATTTGTGTAGGTGTGAGAAACCGACAAGAATTGGTAACAATTGTGCTATTTCCTTGTCCACATTGGAGTGATCATTGATCCACTTTCAACTTCGGTGAAGGTACATTTGGTATTCGTTCTTCTCTTTCTACCACTCACATTTTTCTCTTGGAGTGATGGATAGGCAAGGCATTTCATCTTCAGTCTACAACAAAAAAGACGAGTTCGATGCCATGAACAACTCCAACGATGCCAAGATGCAAGCTCAAATGGAGGAGATCAAAGCCCTCATCAAGTCTTAGAAAGCAGTCTTCCTCATCTTTGATGCGGAGCATCCCAAGATCATCCCCATGGACGCACCCACACCTCCAACGGCACCACTTGGACCAATGACACGAGCCTGAGCCAAAGCTATCGAAGATAAGGTGAACTCACTCCTCTCCGAACTTCCACTTTATATGCATGAGACATGGCTACTACCTAAGTCCGAGGTGTTGTGCATGATTAGGTACCAAGAGGGTCCTCCCGAAGATGCGCATGAAGATGTACAAGTCCCCAAGTCCACGGATGAAGAGAACCAACGGAAGGAGCCAAGAGCATCTTCCAGGCCCCGGACATCCAGCCAAGGCCCCAGACATCCGGCCCCTGGAGCGCCTTCCTCTATAGCAACCCAACCACAGAAGGCTACAGGCCCCGGACATCCGGCCCCTCCCGAGTGCCCGGACATCCGGCCACCGGCCCGGAAATCCGGCCCCTCCGCACCCGAGAGCAACAAATGTCACCACTCCAGCCCGGACATCCGGTCCCCAGCCCGGACATCCGGCGTCGCCTGAACGCCCGGACATCCGGCCCGACGCCCGGACGTCCGGCCTCCCTATCTACACACAGTAAAGGGCCGAGGCCCGTGTATCCCCTTCTCCCCCTAGACTATATATACTCTATCCCGTACAACTTTCTAGGGTTAGCAAAATGTTTAGCTCATATTTGTGAGAGAGCTCTGCTCATCCACTTGGTTACCTTCTCCTCGGAGATTCGAGCCTCCATCAGAGAAGATCCCCCAAGCGGATTCAAGACCCCTCTTTAGGGAAGAACATCAAGACCTCCTCACGGAGAAGAACCGGTTACCCTTTGTATCGTCCCTAGTTGTCCGTGGACCGTGTATCGTTCTATGTATCCGAGGATCTAGCACATGTGTGACTTGTTCTTGTTAGTTTGTGTGTTCCTCTTGTGTTTCCCCTTGTGTTTTCCCCCATTTCCCTCCTTGTGTTCCTCGTGTTCTTCGCAGGATCCACTCCTTTCGTGAAACATCGGGCGATTAGGTTTCTACCCTACATCAATCTTCGAGAAGATGCTCAAGAGTACAAGCCTCCGAGCTACCATCTCTGGCAAGGTCACATAGGCATCGACACCATCACCACCACGAACATGAAGGTCAAGAGCTCAACACCAACAACCGCTCAACGACTTCACCATCTCCCTTGGCATCTTCGCCAAGCGACTTCAAGGCATCTTTGCCTACGGACATACGTCATCTTCGCCCACAAGCACTTCAAGAGAAGCTCCCCAACCTCAAGTCCGTGACTTCCACGAGCTACTACGACCTCGACATCGACCATGAGATTCCTTTCTATGGGACTTTAGAACCCAAGGAGTATCTCGAGTGGCAGCGTTTGATGGACGACTACCTCAAGCTACATCAAGTTCCTCCCGAAGATCAAGTGAAGTGCGCCACAAGGAACTTCCATGACTATGCGTCCACATGGTGGCTTCACGCACCTTCGCAGACCTACGACATGAGTTGGTGCAAGACGAAGAGAGCTTTGCGGCGAGAGTTCGTGCCCCCAACCTACATGGAACAACTTCAACGCCAATTGGAGAACACCATCCAAGGATCCAAGTCCATCGATGAGTAATTCAAGGAGATGAAGAAAGCCTTGCGACGAGCCGGCGTGGACGACCCCATTTTGATGAAGTTCCACTTCATGATGGGATTACACAATGACATCTCCAAGAAAATCTTCCTCGAGAACTACAAGTCCCTCGACGATAACTACATTGGTGCTCTCAAGGCGGAACAAGAACTCATGAAGGCGAAAGCTTCACCACCCAAAGCTCACTTCGCGACTACCAAGATCCATGAGAACGAGCATGAGGCTAGTACCACCAAGATGTCCAAGCCCGACGAGCTCCAAGACGATGCTCCCAAGTCCGACTTCACCATCGTCCCTCTTTGTGGCCTTGATGATGCCGAGTCTACTTTGACTCTTTTTCAAGATGGTACGGCGACAAGTACGACTACGGAGAACCTCAAGGACCAAGCTTTGGAGGCGAGTGACAAGGTGGCGAGCAAGGATGATGTTTCCATCTTAGGAGGCGAGAGTGATGATGTACCATCTTCGGCCTTCATCCATGGCGACAACAACGAGATAGTTGAGCATGGGATTTTCCCTTCGACCACGACGACGTATGATGACTTGCGTGACTTTTTCCACCATATTGGGAGTGAGAGTGACTTCACCACTAGCCCCATATATGATGTGTTGCCACAATTCCCATGTGAGGAGAGCCACAACCCCCACCACTTGAGTGAGATGAGTGACTCCACTATATGTGAGTTTGAGTGCACCTACTTTGAGGGAGTGAGTGAACCACCACATAGAGAGAGTGAGGTAGTTGACAAGGCATGTGAGGCCACTATGATTTCTAACGACTTGACCTCTACATCTATTGTGTCTTCTTATTTGGTGCTAGGTCCCATATATGATGACACGCCGATTCGCGATGACTACGTCCTATCTTTGGACAAGACAATGGCCATGGTGGAATATGATGCACCCCCACATGGTTCCATCAAGATGAAGATGACCACCATTTGGTCTTTCCCACCTCACCTACACCACTTGAGTGGAATGAAAACGGTAACATAGGTGACGGTGATGCTCTAGTCCCACTAGTGGATATTTTTGGCATTGATTGCTTGTATGATGTTGATCAACCTATTTCCATGCTTCATGCTATTGTGACTTCCCCATGCGATTATTTACCCATTTATGATGAGTATGATGATTGCCATGTGGAGTCTATTAGTTGTGATGCCATGTTACATAGGATTTGTTGTGCTAATTCTCTCGGCCACATCATGTTTGGCAATCCGCTTGACTTGTCATATGCTATGTGATGCGGAGCATCCTATGGACATCACCATGTCAAGAGTCCGTTTGGCAAGTGACACGTGCGACATCTACTTCACATACATAAAGGTGAATCATATCCTTTACACATGCTCACTTGACCCCTTCGAGGATGGTATACTACTTGACACTTCTCCCGTGTGCATGCATAGGTATTGTCGGAACGCTACGGACGACGTGGAGGAGTGCAAGCGCCAAGGAACACCTACACCATGTGCGAGGGAAGTGTGGAAACGAAGACGCAAGAAGAAGAGCTATCGAAGAAGCTCCAGCCACCGGACAACCGGTCGGGTCCGAACGTCCGGCGCCTGAAGATCCACCGGACGACCGGTCCAGACCGGACGACCGGTGTCCCTGCACCCGAGCCAAACAAGCGGACGTCCGACGCCACTGGACAATCGGCGACCGGACGACCGGTCCAGACCGGAAATTCGCTACACCAGCATCCGATCCAGAACAAGCGGACGACCGGCCCCTACCGGACGTCCGGCCGCCCACGACCCACCGGACGACTGGTCCCCAGCGGACATCCGGTACCTAGCTGTGTCCAGTTGCGGGCTGAGGCCCATGTACCCCTTCACTTCACCCCCATTTGCACTAAGACTATAAATAGACCTCTGCCTCCTCCTTTCTAGGGTTAGCATTGTGATAGCTCATTTGAGAGATAGAGCTATGCTCTTCCATATCAGATCTCCTCCGTGCGAGAGACTGTGGCCTCTTTGGAGAAGATCCCTTTGGATTCAAGACCCCTTTCTAAGGGAAGATCCCCTTGTGGATTCAAGACCTCCTCACGGAGAAGAACCGGCTACCTCTTGTATTGTCCGCTGTTGAATTTGGATCGTGTATCTTCTCTTATGTATTCGCGGATCTAGCGCATGTGCGATCATTCTTGTTGGTTTGAGTGTTGTCTTGTGTTCCCCTCGTGATTTTCCCCTTGTTTTCCTGCTCGTGTTCTTCGCGTTCTTCGCGGGATCCGCTCCTTTCGTGAAAGATCGGGACACTAGGGTTCTACCCTACATCATCTTGATGAGCCACGTTGATCACGATATCGGAGGCTCCCCCACCGTTTTCTAGCCTTCTTTTGCTTGATTTCGTCCTAAATTCGAAAATCCCCACCAAAAATAGCCCCATTTTTTTGTGATTTGTTGGTTTGATGATGTTTTGTTGATTTTGATCCATGGATTTGCTTGGTTTCAAGTGGATCTAGCATTTCCCTAAGTTTCCCCATCTTTCATCCATGAAATCTCATCAATTTTGACCCCAAAATCCCCAAATTCCGCCCAAAATCGCGTCCCGAATCTCGGATCTGGAGTTGACCCCGATACACCGGACGACCGTCACCTTACTGGACGTCCGGAGCCGCAGGAACCACCGGACGTCCGACCTTACCGGACGACCGGAACCCCCTAACCCGAGCAGAATTAGTGGATTTCCGACCTGACTGGACATCCGGCCACCGGAAATCCATTTTTTCCGGACGTCCGCTACCTGTAGATATCAACTTCGCTCAAATTTTGTTTCAGCCATAACTAATTCATCCGGAGTCCGATTTTGACGTTCTTTAGCTCATTGAAAAGCTGATGACATCCTCCTTCCCACAAAAATACCACCAACATCTTTTTTGACTACATCAAATTTTGACAATTTTGGCATCTTTGCCTAGGGCTTCCACCACATCATCCGATACACCACCACTGACTTCCGCAACCTAACCAATTTTGTTCCCCATTGTATTAGTGGTTGCTTGAGGAGTGATTTGAGTCTCCTAAGGTGTCTAGGCTACTTAGGGTGGTTACTTCTTCATCAACCACCACCACCACATCCGCATAACCTTGCCCACCATACACTTCCGCCACCTCAACTTAACCCAATTTTGTTTGTGTTGTGAGTTGTGTCTCCTAAGGTGTTTCGGCTACTTAGGGACCGTGCTTTCAACTCCGGCACCATGTATAGTCCGCCACCATAACCTCCACTTCCGCATTGCCTAGTGCAACACCACCGCATTCTGCTACCACCATTTGACTTTTGCCCTTGAGATTTTGAGTTGTGGTTTTTCCGTTTCCTAAGGTGTTTCGGCTACTTAGGGACAAGTTTCCATCATCTTGGTATCTCCATCAAGATCACCGCACTCATCATCACCTCGCACGGTAACCTCCACATCATCTTGGTATCGTGGTACCCCTCATTGTATATTCCCTTATCATTGCATTGATAACCCCTAGCCCATTTGGCGTTACTTGCCTATCGAGACTAGCCATTTGAGTATTGCCGGCAATGTTACTTATGCACATTAGTGATCTACACCATACATTGCATACATACCATATCATATTGGTATCATATCATCTCGTGTGCCTCAAGTTTGTTCCCGCATATATACAATTGCTACCTTGGTTTGTGCATTTTGCAAAGTGGCCATACAGAAAAAAGAAGATAATAAGCTTTTAAGAAAAGAAAGAGAGAAAGAGTAAAGAAGCTTGTAAGCAAGTGCCAAAGCATCATACCACATTGCATATAAGATCATCTTGGATCATACCACCGGAACATCATACATATATAGCATACTTGGGATAGAAGTTGTTACATTTTGCAATTTATAGGTTGTGCACAAGTGTCGTATCTGCCTATTGAGTAATCGTGCTAGCGTCTCTCTTGAGTTGTGCAACACGAGCGTTTTCCGTGGACTCCACATTTTGTGCTCATTCCTTGGTTGCACGACCCCATTTATCTATCCGTGTGTGTTTCCATGTGCCATTCTATTGCTATTGGTCTACTTGTTTCACTTGCGAATTTGTGAATCTCTTTCAACATTATTGACTCTTGCTAACATTTTACATCACATTTTTGTGCCACTATCCTCACCGAGCTCCACCATAAGCCTTACTTGTGTAGGTGTGAGAAACCGACAAGAATTGGTACCAATTGTGCTATTTCCTTGTCCACATTGGAGTGATCATTGATCCACTTTCAACTTTGGTCAAGGTACATTTGGTATTCGTTCTTCTCTTCTCCACTCATATTGGCTCGAATCTTGTGATGGATAGGCAAGGCATTTCATCTCCGGTCTTCCACAACAACGATGGAGTGCACAACTACATCAACAACAAGCTTTCCGCACAAAAGGAGAAGCAATATGCAAGGATGGAGGAGATTCGGCCCTTGTTGATCAACCGTTTTCCCCTTCATCATCCTCAAGGCGGCGACGTTCAAGTCACAAGTCTTCGGAGCGCAAAAATGATGCAAGCGCAAGTTGTCCTCGTCCACATCTCCATGGCGACCACCATAATGTTTGTGATCCACCTTGTCATGAAGGGCAAGTCACCTCCAAGCAACATGTGCACGACGACGATGAACGACATCTACATCGAGCTCAAGCACGACAACGAAAACATCATCATGAAGATGCTCGAGATGCGCCTACCTACAAGTCGCAACAAGCCCTACTTCATGCCAAGTCCAAACCTCATGACCACAAGAGAAGACCGCGAGACAAGCACCACCAAGACAGAGCTACGGCTACACCAACCACTTTGGCATCTTCCCCAAGCGACTTCAAGGCATCTTCGCCTTCGGATATATGGCATCTTCGCCAACAAGCACCTCAAGACTACGCTCAAGAGAAGCTCCCCAAGCTCAAGTCCGCGACTTCCACGAGCTTCTACGACCTAGACAACGACCACACGATTCCTTTCTATGGGACTCAAGAACCCGAGGAGTATCTCGAGTGGGAGCATTTGATGGACGACTACCTCAAGCTACATCAAGTCCCTCCCGATGATCAAGTGAAGTGCGCCACAAGGAACTTCCATGACTATGCGTCCACATGGTGGCTTCACACACCTTCGGAGAGGTACGACACGAGTTGGCCCAAGACTAAGAGAGCTTTGCGGCAAGAGTTTGTGCCTCCAACCTACACGGAACAACTTCAATGCCAATTGGAGAACACCATCCAAGGATCCAAGTCCATCGACGAGTACTTCAAGGAGATGAAGATTGCCTTGCGTCGAGCCGGCATGGACGACCCCATTTCGATGAAGTTCCACTACATGATGGGGTTGCACAACGACATCTCCAAGACGATCTTCCTCGAGAACTACAAGTCCCTCGACGACAACTACATTGGTGCTCTCAAGGCGGAACAAGAACTCATGAAGGCCAAGGCTTCTCGACCCTAAGCACACTTCTCGAAGACCAAGCTCCAAGAAGGCAAGCATGAGGATAGTATCACTAAGATGTCCAAGCCCGACGAGCTCCAAGACGATGCTCCCAAGTTCGACTTCATTGCCATCCCTCTTTGTGGCATTGACGATGCCGAGTCTACTTCGACTCTTTTTCAAGATGGTGCGGTGACGACTACAACTACGGACACCCTCAAGGACCAAGCTTTGGAGGCGAGCGACATGGTTATGAGCAAGGATGATGCTTCCATCTTTGGAGCCGAGAGTGATGATGTGCCATCTTCGGCCTTCATCCACGACAACAACAACGAGATGGTTGAGCATGGGACTTTCCCTTCGACCATGGCGACATATGATGACTTGAGTGACTTGTGCCACCAAATTGAGAGTGAGAGTGACTTCACCACTAGCCCCATAGATGTGTTACCCCAATTCCCATGTGAGGAGAGCCACAACCCCCACCACTTTGAGTGAGATGAGTGACTCCACCATACGTGTGATCGAGTGCACCTACTTTGAGGGAGTGAGTGAACCTCCACATAGAGAGAGTGAGATAGTTGATAGGTCATGTGAGACCACTTCCAACACTAACAACTTGACCTCTACCTCTATTATGTCTTCTCATTTGTTTCTAGGTCCCATCTATGATGACGCGCCGACTCGCGATGACTTCGTCCTCCCTTTGGACAAGACGATGGCCATGGTGGAATATGATGCACCCCCCACATGGTTCCATCAAGATGAAGATGACCACCATTTGGTCTTTCCCACCTCACCTACACCACTTGAGTGGAATGAACAAGGTAACATAGGTGAAGGTGATGCTCTAGTACCACTAGTGGACATTCATGACATTGATTGCTTGCATGATGTTGATCCCCCTATTGACATGCTTCATGCTAGTATGATTTCCCCATGCGATGATTTACCCATTTATGATGAGTATGATGATTGCCATGTGGAGTCTATTAGTTGTGATGTCATGTTGCATAGGATCTCTTGTGACAATTCCTTAGGTCACATCATGTTTGCCAATCCGCTTGACTTGTCATATGCTATGCATGAGATCAATCATATGTCATATTTGCAATCTCTTCATAGTGACTATGCATATGCTATAAAAATGAACCCAATTTGCACATATGGCATAGATGACAAGCCCATGGTTATCAGCATTTGTTTTTCTTGTGATGATATTGATATGCTTCCTTTGCATCATTTATCTCATATGCCATGCCATGACCACCTAGCTTCGGATATGCATTGTTTTGGGTGTTGCCCATTTTCTCCATATGATGTTTCCAATATTGCTCATGAGGAGACCCCATAGTTTCCTCATACATTTTAGGAGATTTTGATCACTCCCATCCATTGCATGATCCCAATACTTATGTGCGCAATATAATTCCCATGAATAAGCATGCTATTGATGTGCCATATACTTGTATGCTCAATTTGCATCCCCATCATGTTATACACAATAACTATTCTTTCATGATGGATGACATGTTCTTATACCATGCATCAAATTTCATTGAGTAATGCTTATCTTGTGCTAACTTTCACATGCACATACACATCATGATGGATTATGTGTACGTTTACCATGCGCACAATTTCTTTGGTTTGTGTCTCTTTTGTGTAGGTACCCATGAATACTTGTCAACCTCGCAATCCCGCGTGTTGAAAAAATGAGCTCTAGAGAGCAATGATGACTTGGGATCCCATGGATTGCATTTCCCACAGCTCTCTTCACACGAAGTCTTCGCGCAATTCTTCTACATGACCCTCACTTGGCTATGGGTTATTGTCCACTACATATTCTATGCCCATCTTGCCATGTTCACTTTGCATGATGTGCTCATTACTATGCTTTTGCCATGCATTTGTGACCCATGCTTTGCATTACACATGATGATTGATTCTCATACTTGTATGTGTATTTGCAAGCTTGGTGGAGATGTTGCTTGCTATTGCTATGTTTGCTTTGTACCCCATGCCTATGATGATACTTCCATTTTGCTTTGTGTTCGTGCTTGTGATATGTCATGTGCATTGTCTATGTCCATTATTTGCTCACATGACATGATTGCCAAGATTTCCTCTAGTATGTTGCATTTTCGCACTACTAGCTTGCATGACTTGATTACTATGCTTGACTTGATTACCTCACACATGATGAACAGTTGCTCTTTCTATTGTGTTTAGTGCCACACTATCTTCACTACACCCTATGCACGTTATGTTTGGATTGTCTTGCACTTGACCCATGTGTTTAGACACTTCATTTTATTTGGTGTTGTGAATGATTCCTATGCCTACCATAGACCTTTCATTGAGCAATTTGTGAATGCTTGCTATGAACTTGAGGTAGATGCTTCTTCACATTTACATGCTTGTCCCCATGATATCCTTGATTATGCTCAATTTATGTGCTTACATGCCATGTCACAATCCTTTGTCAAACCAGATGCTTCGCATGATGATGACACTTGTTTGGTGAATAACCTCTTGAATGCTTGGTTTTGCACTAATGCTAACCACATTTGTTTTTCCAAGTGTCTTGGTCCTTTCTCATTTTGAAGGAATCACTAGACGGTGCGACATTGGAGTGTACCCATTTCGAGCTTCAAGATGATGAGAACTTGGTGATCGACCACTCCTACACGGCGAGGCCATCTCTTTCCCATGGTGATTTGGAATTCGATCCGAGGTCGGATCTTTCCCAAGGGAGGGGATATGATGCGGAGCATCCTATGGACATCACCATTGCAAGAGTCTGTTTGGCAAGTGACACGTGCGACATCTACTGATGCGGAGCATCCCAAGGTCATCCCCATGGACCTACCACGTCTCATCAAGTGCCTACCGGACCCATGACTCGATCACGTGCAAGAGCCCTTGAAACCGAGGTGACATCTCTCCTCTCACAATTCCACTTCGATGCGCATGAAGCATGGCTACTACCTCATATGGATACTTTGTGCATACTCAGGTACAATGGAGAAGCTAAGGAGAAAGGAAAATAAGAAGAGGAAGATGGACGAGAAGACGAAGAAGAACAAGGGATGCAGGAAAAGTCCTAGCCACTGGACGACCGGCCGGGACCGGATGTCCGGCGCCTGAAGCCTCAGCCGAACCCCAGCGAGCGGACGTCCGGCCCAGACCGGACGATCGGTGCCCCCTCACCCGAAGCGAACTAGCGGACGTCTAGTCCGGACCGGACGACCGGCGCACCAGCACCCGAGCCAACATCAGCGGAAGTCCGGAGCTACCGGACGGCTGGCACCCCTATCACAGAGCGGAACCAACGGACGACCGGAGGACACCGGACGTCCGGCGGCTCCTGAGACACCGGACGACCGGTCCCCAGCGGACGTCCGGTACCTGGCTGCGTCCAGATTCGGGCCCGAGGCCCATGTACCCTTTCACTTCGCCCCCTTTTGCACTTAGACTATAAATAGACCCCCCATTCCTCCTAGCTAGGGTTAGCGTTGGTTTAGCTCATACTTCGAGATAGAGCTTCGCTCATCCATACCGATCTCCTCCTCGAGAGAGACTGCGGCCCCTCTTCGGAGAAGATCAACTTGGATTCAAGACCCCCTCTTGGGCAGCCCCATCAAGACCTCCTTCTATGAGAAGAACCGGTTACTTGTATCGTCCTTTGTTGATCGTGGATCATCGTGTATCTCTTTGTGTTTCGAGGATCTAGCACATGTGTAATCGAATCTTGTTGGTTTGAGTGTTTCTCTCGTGTTTTCCCTCGTGAATCCCCTCGTGTTTTTCGTGATTCTCTTTGGGATCCACTCCTTTCATGAAAGATCGGCCATCTAGGGTTCCACCCTACATCATCTTGGTATCATGAGCAAGGTTGATCACGATTTCGGAGCCCCCCTCTTCGTTTTTCTAGCTAGATTTTGTTGTTTTTCGTCCCAATCCGAAAATCCCCACAAAAATAGCCCCAAAATTTTTTCTTGTGTTTTGTGAGTTTTAATGATGTTTTATTGGTTTTGATCCGTGAATTTGTTGCGTTGCAAGTAGATCTAGCCTTCCCCCACCATCTCCACCTCGAAATCCCTCACAAATTCCCCATATTCCCCCAAAAATCACCTCCCGGATCTAAAATCTCGCATTGACCCCGACCATCGGACGACCGTCAGATCACCGGACGTCCGGCGACCCAGGAAGCACCGGACGTCCGACGTTACCGGACGACCGGCGACCGGACAACCGTCCGCGCCCGGACGACCACTACTTCCACAACATCATCCGCACACCACCTCCAACTTCCGCAAAACCGTCCCAATATCCCTACCCACACCACCACCTAACCGCCACCTACTCCGACGATTTTGGTCGCCTTTGGTTTTGAGAATTTGAGTTGCGGTACTGTATCCTTTTGTGTTTCGGCTATCTAGGTACGGTTCGACATCGACATCACCGCCGCTCATTTTCGCCACGGACGCGTCATCAACACCGGTCATCAACAACGACCACCTCGACTATGACTTGGTATTCATGCCACCATTTTGACACCATACCGGAAGCAAGACCGGTAACCTCATCGTGGTATTGGACATATCACTCTTGCCATCACATTGTTAGCCATCATCGCCTTACTCCTTTGCGTTGGTTACCCATCGAGACTAGACATTGAGTATTGCCGGCAACGAGACTTGTGCACTTTAGTGATCATACTGCCCCATAGCATACATACATACATCATTGTTGCCTATATTGGTATCATCTCTTGTGTCACAAAGTTGTCATCGCATACTCACTTACTATCTTGGTTCGTCAAGCGTCGCATAAGAAAAGAGCTCAAACATCAAAGAGCCAACCAAGCTTTTAAGCAAGGAGGAAAGATAAGCAAAGAGCTTTTAAGCAAGAACCATAGCATCATACAACATTAAGATTGTCATAATCGATCATCTTGGATCATATCATAGAAACACCTTGCATAAAACATATTTGGGATAGAAGTCGTTGCATTTTTGCTAAGTAGGTTGTGCACAAGTTCTTGTATCCGCCTATCGTGCTAGCGTCTCTCTAGTGTTGTGCAACAAGAGCATTTTTGTGGATTCCACATTTTGGCTCACCCTTGGTTGCTCAACCCCACTTATCTTTTTGCATGTGTGTTTCCGTGTATCGTATATGCTTGGTCTACTTGTTACATTGCATCTTGCGAATCTTTTCCAACATTATTGAATCTTGCTTACATTCACATTAAAAATTGTGCCACCATCCTAACGAAGCTCCACCAAAAGCTTTTACTTGTGTAGGTGTGAGAAACCGACAAGAATTGGTACCAATTGTGCTATTTCCTTGTTACACATTGGAGTCATCTTTGATCCATTGTCAACATCGGTCAAGGTACATTTGATATTGGTTCTTCCCTTTCTTCCACTCACACTTTTCTTGGAATGATGGATAGGCCAAGTACTTCTACCAACCCGCTCTTCATGGAGTAAGACGACGACATGAACTCCTTCATCACCAAGAGTCACCTCTTTGATGCACAACGTGCTTTGCATCAAGAGCAACAAGCTATGAGTGAACGCATCGACAACCTTGCCACCGACTTGCGACTTTCCGAGCAATGTACAAGGGACTACTTTGACAGCAAGCTCGACAATCACAAGCAAGAGAATGACGCAAGGATGGACGAGATTCGCGCTTTGTTGCTCAACTGCTCTTCTTCCACTTCAAGAAGGAGCCGTTCAAGTCGACACTCCGACAACACCATCTCCGGTTCAAGTACATCGACACCGAACACTCTTCGACGAGCCGCGCGCAACGAGCGTCAAGCAAACCTCAATCCACTTCGAGACACCGACCCGCAAGGACATCGACGACGTCAAGCCGAACAAGCCTTTGCACTAGGTCGAGAGTGGCAATGCCAATGTCAACACAAACAAGAGGAGCGAGCGCGACAACATCAAGATGCACAAGACGCCGAGGTGGAACGCCGAGAACAACAACTACGTGAAGCTCAAGCACTTGAAGCGCAACGTGCCCTTCATGAATCAAGTCATGCTGTAGCCGACCGAGGTCGACAAGCTCGACTACATCAAGAAGCACTTCACGATGAAGCTCAAGAAAGAATTTACCAAAGATGTGTGTGTCAACAAGCTCCTCGTCAAGATAGACAAGGCCCTCGTCAAGATAGACAAGCTCCCCCTCAAGCGAGACAAGAACCTCAAGTCCATCGAGAACAAGAAGACAATGGACCCAATCCTCGCCAAGAGCAATATGAGGAAGACTTGCAACTTCGTCAAGAGCACCACGAGTTGGACAATCATCTACAACATGGGCGTCATCATCCCCGACCCCAACACAATGAAGAGCAACGCTACGGCAAGCTCAAGTTCACCATGCCCAAGTTCAACGGAAGCAACGATCCCGAAGAATACCTTCCATGGACATTGAAAGTTGACAAGATCTTCCGTTTGCACAATTATGAAGAAGAGAAGAAGATCGCGATGGCATACCTTGAGTTCCAAGACTATGTCCTCATTTGGTGGGAACAAGTCATTAAGCGCCGCGAGGCAAGAGGTGATCCACCCATCACTACTTGGGCACAAATGAAGGATGTCATGAGAGCATGCTTCGTGCCTACCTACTACAACCGCGACCTCTTCAAGAAACTCCAACAACTCAAGCAAGGAACCAAGAGTGTTGAAGAATACTACAAGGGGATGGATATTGCAATGATAAGAGCCAATGTGACAGAAGATGATGAGCAAACTATGGCACGGTTCTTGAATGGACTGAATCATCCCATCAAGAAGATCGCCGACTTCCAACCGTACTCAAATCTCATCGAGCTCGTGCACCAAGCTACCAAAGTGGAACGCCAAGTGCAAGATGATCTCAAGTATGCCAAGTTCTCATCCAAGTCCTACGGCTTCTACAATAACCAAGCTTCAACGACTCCAACACCGACTACCAGAACGTCTACTTCCAACATCGACAACCGACTTCCAAGAAAGCTTCATCAACTACAAGTCATCCTCCTACGAGCAACTTCAAGCCGAGAGCTCCATCATCATCTACCCCAACCGATGATACCATCAAGACGAGTTCCCTCAAGTGTTTCACTTGCGGAGGCCGAGGCCACAAGTCCTATGAGTGCACTAACAAGCGCACAATGATCTTCAACGATGATGACACTTATGATTCCATGAGCGAAGGAGAAATGGAAGCCCTTGAGCAAGTCTCCATGCACCACCAAGTGAACAATGAATAAGAACAAGTCTTTTGTGATGAAGACTCAAGTCCCGCACTTGTTGTCTCCAAAGTCTTGACTCTCCAACATCACCAAGAAGAAGACCAAAGATGCACCATATTCCACACCAAGGCCGGCATCAATGGACGATCCGTCAAGGTCATCATCGATGGAGGGAGTTGCCACAACTTAGCAAGTGAAGAACTATGCTCCAAGCTCCAATTGGTCAAGATGAAGCGCCCTCACCACAACAAGGTTCAATGGCTAAGCGACATCGGCACCATACAAGTCGAGCATAGAGTACAAGTCTCTTTCAAGATCGGTGCCTATGAAGACACATTGGAATGTGATGTCCTTCCGATGACCGTTTGCCACCTCCTCCTTTGTCGGCCGTGGCAATTTGACCGAGGTGTCATTCACAATGGGCGTACAAATCACTATAGCTTCAAGATGAAAGGGAAAGAGTTCGTGCTACATCCTATGTCTCCAAGCCAAGTGCTCGCCGACAAGCAAGCCACCCATCATGGAGAAAATAGTGAGAGAGCGATCCACCCAAAAGAGAGTGAGCGCCAGAAGCCCAAATTGAGTGACTCCATGATGAGCGATAAGAAAAACTTAGTTCCCTTTGCCACCAAACGTGAGATGAGAGAAGTGTGTGAGAACCAATCAAGTGTCCTACACTATGTCCTATTGTGCAAGGACGAGGTCACAAAAACCAACAACTCTCACGATCTACCTTTGGTGTTATCTTCTCTATTCCAGAAATTCCAAGATGTTTTCCCCGATGAGCTACCTCCGGGTCTACCTCCACTACGAGGCTTTGAGCACCGAATTGATCTCATCCCCGGAGCGCCGCTTCCCAACAAAGCTCCATACCACGTCAACCCCGAAGAAACCAAAGAAATACAAAGGCAAGTAAATCATCTCATAGATCATGGTCATGTGCGTGAAAGTTTGAGTCCTTGTGCTGCACCGGTCATTCTTGTGCCAAGACGTGATGGTAGCTTTCGCATGTGCTCCGATTGTAGACCTATCAATGCTATCACCGTTAGATATAGGTACCCCATTCCACGCCTTGATGATATGCTTGATGAACTTAGCGGTGCCACTATATTTTCCAAAATTGATCTTAAGAGTGGTTACTATCAAATCCGCATACAAGAGGGTGATGAATGGAAAACCGCCTTCAAAACCAAGTTTGGTTTGTATGAGTGGTTAGTCATGCCTATGGGGTCTCGGAAGCACCGGGCACTTTTATGCGCCTTATGAATCATGTCTTTCGCCCTTACATTGGTATATTTGTTGTGTTTTACTTCGATGACATTCTTGGGTTTAGCAAATCTATCCAAGAACATGTCACCCATGTCCGCACCATTTTGCAAACTCTTAGGAAAGATCGTCTCTATGCTAATATGGAGAAATGCCTTTTTGGTGTTGATAAGCTCGTTTTCTTAAGATTTGTTGTCTCTTCTAAGGGTGTTCATGTAGATGAGTCCAAGATCAATGCTATTAAAACTTGGCCACAACCAACCAATTTGCAACAAGTGCGTAGTTTTCTTGGTTTAGCCGGTTTCTACCATAGATTTGTGATGGATTTTAGCACCATTGCTTCACCTTTGCATGCTTTGAGCAAGAAGAACGCGCCTTTTGTTTGGGGACCATCTCAAGATATTGCTTTCAATGAGCTTAAGAATTTTCTTACTCATGCTCCCGTGCTTGCTTTACCCAACTTCGACAAGCCTTTTGAGATTCATTGCGATGCTAGCGGTAATGGCATAGGAGGTGTGTTAACGCAAGAGAAGTGGCCCATAGCTTACTTTAGTGAGAAACTTTCCGGAGCGCAACTCAACTATCCCATCTATGACAAAGAGTTATATGCTTTAGTCCGCGTTTTACATGAATGGGAAAATGTAACGCCCCGAGACCGATGTGCCACGTGTCCTCTAGTTATTCGCTGTTGTTGCCTTGTCATTGCTTGCGTGTCTTGCATTGCATATCATGTCATCATGCGCATTTCATTTGCATACGTGTTCGTCTCATGCATCCGAGCATTTTCCCTGTTGTCCGTTTTGCAATCCGGCGCTCCGTTCTCCTCCGGTGGTCATTTCTACCTTCTTCTCGTGTGTGGGGATTAAACATTTCCGGATTGGACCGAGACTTGCCATGCGGCCTTGGTTTACTACCGGTAGAGCGCCTGTCAAGTTTCGTACCATTTGGACTTCGTTTGATACTCCAACGGTTAACCGAGGGACCGTAAAGGCCTCGTGTGTGTTGCAGCCCAACACCCTTTCAATTTGGCCCAAAACCCAACTAAACCTCCTCTATCATCTCGGTCGTTCGGTCATGATCGTGTGGCCGAAAACCGCACCTCATTTAGACTCTCCTAGCTCCCTGTACCTATAAATATGTGATCCCCTTCCCAAAAATCGCAGTCCAAACCCTAGCAAACTCCTCCATGCGCCGCCGGACACTTCCCCCGCGCCGGCCGGACGTGTCCGCCCCGCCCGACACGTCGCTCCAGCCAATCGCCGGACGCCACGTCACCCCGCCACCGCTCTCAGCCAATCGGGCGCCGCCACATTGCCCGGGCCAGCGCCCCACTGTGTCGCTTCCGCGCCAGGCCCGCCGCGGCCCATCGCGGCCCCCCCGAGCCCATCTCGTCGCCGCCGCCTGCCCGAGGAGGCCGCCGCCCGCCTCCTCGCGTCCCTGCTCGACGCTGCCACCTCGCCTCTCCCCGGCGCGCCTCTCCGCCTCTGCGCCATTGCCGGCCGCCGCGCCGAGCTTCGGCCCCGCCGCCTCGGGTCGCCGCTCCGCCCCGCCATTCGCCGCCGAGCGCCACCCCGGCGACGGATCCGGCCGCCCCGTCGATGGATCTGCCGACCTCGACCGGATCCGGCGGCCCCTACCTCCTCTACGGCGATCCCCGGCGTTCCCAGCGAGCTCCGGTCATCCTTGAAGTCCGTGCCACGAAACCCTAGATATGGGTGAGAAATTCCACCAAGTCCCCGAGAATTCCCAGTTTCATATGCCTATGTTCATCGCATCGTAACTTTGCATCCGTAGATCCGTTTTGGGCATATAGCATATCAAAATGTTCGTCTCAGAGAGTACATCATTTCGTTCCATTGCATCATTTCTGTTTGAGTTCATCTTGATGCTCGAAACGCTGTTAGAAGAGTGCTACTTGAGATAATTGTCAGATCTGCTACTCCATTTAGATATTTGTCATTTTTGCCATAATTATTGTGTGCATGATATGCCCATGAGCTCTACATATGTTTTGTTAAGGGTTTTGCCATCTCTCCAGAGGTGCAACCCATGTATTTTTGTGATGTGTGTGGTGACTAGCACAAGCTTGCAAAGTGAGGCACTTGGTAATTCTGATTTCAATGACTTAGCATTTCCACTAAGTCCTTGAGCTGTTTATCTCATATGGTCATATGTTCATGTTGTTTCCTAGTGATCCGTGCCTCTTTTGAGGATGATCAGTAAGGATGTTTTGTTAATATTGTAGTGCTCTATCCATCCATGTCTTTGTTTTCAATTATGGAGCCCCTAGCTCGAGTCAATCGAGCTCTACTTTTGCTACTTCGTGAATCTGGGCAGATTGTCTACTTGTTAGCGATTTTGCCGATGTTGTAGTTGATCTGTGCATGCTATGCTATTGTTCTTGCCATGTCTAGCTTGTATTTTGTGTATTCTTGATGGGTGTATGCTTAGTTTGCCATGACTTGCTCTGTAGTGAGTGCATCGAGCTCGTAAACATGTCTACTTGATATCCGTTTCAGCATGCTCCAGTTTTCACTAAGTCTGAGAACTGATTATGTTTTTGGCATGTTCACATGCTTGCAATTGTACTTTCTGATCTCTTTTGGCTCAAGGTCACTAAGGGACTTTTGTTAAGCTCTTTGAGTAGCTCCATGCCATGCTTTACTTTTCCATGTTCAGGTCCTTTAGCATGTAGTTTTTTTGCTTCGAAGTGTGCTACCTGATCTGAAATTCCAGACAAGTGTTAATTTCACTGTCTGAAATCTGTTTCCCATATGCATTTTTGCCATGCTTGTTTGAACTTGTTAATAGATGAATTGGTCGTAGCTCAGTGCTAGACTTTTGTTAAGCATCTTGAATGCATCCCTGCCATGTATTTTGTTGTCATGTTTGAGTGCTGTAGCATGTTCATCTTGTTGCATTTAGATGGCTACTTGCTGTATATCGCAGATCATGGTCATATTTGAATCGCTTGCCATTTCCAAACCGTAACTCCGATTCGGGTGTTCTTTATATCGTTTTCAGGCGATTTCATCTCACCTTTCTAGTGCCACACTTGGATCTCCAAGTTGAGGCCAGGTTCATGCATTCCCTTGCAAATCATGCATATGCATCGCATCCCGCATCCCGCATATCATACCATGTTCATGTGTTGGTTGTTTACTATGTTGTGTGCTTCTTTCCGGTGTTTGCTTCTTCGGGTTGGTTCCGGTAACTTTGTGTTTGTGAGGACCCGTTCTTCTATGTCCGTTTGTCTTCTTCATGGACTCGTTCTTCTTCCTTGCGGGATTTCAGGCAAGATGATCATACCCTCGAAATCACTACTATCTTTGCTTTGCTAGATGCTCGCTCTTTTGCTATGCCTATGCTGCGATACATACCACTTGCTTTTCATGCCTCCCATATTGTTGAACCAAGCATCTAACCCACCTTGTCCTAGCAAACCGTTGTTTGGCTATGTTACCGCTTTGCTCAGCCCCTCTTATAGCGTTGTTAGTTGCAGGTGAAGATCGAAGTTTGGTCCTTGTTGGAACATGTTTACTTGTTGGGTTATCACAATATATCTTATTTAATTAATGCATCTATATACTTGGTAAAGGGTGGAAGGCTCGGCCTTATGCCTGGTGTTTTGTTCCACTCTTGTCGCCCTAGTTTCCGTCATATCGGTGTTATGTTCCCGGATTTTGCGTTCCTTACGCGGTTGGGCTATTATGGGAACCCCTTGACAGTTCGCCTTAAGTAAAGCTCTTCCAGCAATGCCCAACTTTGGTTTTACCATTTGCCACCTAGCCTTTTCTTTTCCATTGGGAGTCGCGCTCCTGAGGGTCATCATTATTTCCCCCCCGGGCCAGTGGTCCTCTGAGTGTTGGTCCAACCTGTCAGCTTCCTGTGTCCACCAGGGGCAACTCTGGGCTGGCCTACCCGTACCTAAGACAATCTGAGTGTGCCCTGAGAAAGAGATATGTGCAGCTCCTATCGGGATTTGTCGGCACATTCGGCGGCGTTGCTGGTTTAGTTTTACCCTGTCGAAATGTCTTGTAGAACCGGGATACCGAGTCTGATCGGAATGCCACAGGAGGAGGTCTATTCCTTCGTTGACCGTGAGAGCTTGTCATGGGCTAAGTTGGGACTCCCCTGCAGGGATTTGAACTTTCGAAAGCCGTGCCCACGGTTATGGGAAGATGGGAATTTGTTAATGTCCGGTTGTAGATAACTTGAACCTTAACTTAATTAAAATGAGTCAACTGCGTGTGTAACCGTGATGGTCTCTTTCTAGCGGAGTCCGGGAAGTGAACACGGTGTTGGAGTTATGCTTGATGTAGGTTGTTCTAGGATCACTTCTTGATCATAGATTCTCGACCGTGCTTTGCCTTCTCTTCTCGCTCTCTTTTGCGTATGTTAGCCACCATATATGCTAGTCGTTTGCTGCAGCTCCACCTCATACCTTTTACCTTACCCATAAGCTTAAATAGTCTTGATCGCGAGGGTGCGAGATTGCTGAGTCCCTGTGGCTCAAAGATACTTCCAAAACCAGTTTGCAGGTGCCGATGTTACAGAGCAGGTGACGCAACTAAGCTTAAGGAGGAGCTCGATGAAGATCTTGTCCTTTGTGTTGTCCCGTTTCTAGTTGATCAGTAGTGGAGCCTAGTTGGGGTCGATCGGGGACCGTGTCGCATTTGGGGTTCTTCTTTTATTTTGGTTCCGTAGTTGGACCTTGATTGTATCTGGATGGTGTAATGCTTATTTATGTAATTGTGTGAAGTGGCGATTGTAATCCAACTATGTATCTTTTTCCCTTATGTATTACATGGGTTGTGTGAAGATTACCTCACTTGCAACATTGCTTTCAATGCGGTTATGCCTCTAAGTCGTGCTTTGACACGTGGGAGATATAGCCGCATAGAGGGCGTTATAAGTTGGTATCAGAGCCTTCCCCGACCTTAGGAGCCCCATTGCTTGATCGTTTTTAGCGGCCGAGTTGTGTCTAGAAAAATGTTTTGAGTCATTTAGGAATTATATATCGAAGAGTTTAGGAATTCTTTTTACTTCCCAGTCTCCTCATCGCTCTGTTAAGGCATCCTGACGTAGAGTTTTGACTCTTCTCTTCTCAAATTTCACAAAAAAAATTAGGATCACGCGGGTATCTTGGAATCGTTCTGATGGTTTTATGATGAGAACATTGTCTTGGTGCCTCCTGTCAGGGGTTTTGTGGAAGTGTCCCGGGGAGTTGATCTCCGAGGTGTTGTCATCACAATTTTATCGTTGCAGTTCTGGAATACCTGAGTTTAGTACGCCAACATCGAAAATCTCTTTTATGCAGTTCGTTGGTGAGATAACCTCGACGCCACCCAGTACTGGGGCGGGAGTTCGGGAGTATCGCCATAACTCATATAACGGATGCTTTTCGAAGGTTGAGGTAGATGATTTCCGAAGGTTTCTTGGTTATGTGTTGAAGGATGGATACAGCTGGATGTAGGATTTGCTAGTTTGGGTGAGATATTATGCTTCCCCTATATCCCCAACACCTGATTGCATAACCCGAAAATTTCGGGAGTTTCATAGGTGGGAATTCAAGTAGCTCTTAGGAAATCTTTCCGACAGGTGTATGATATGAAATTGGGGTTCGACGTCTAGTGGTCCGCCTATCCACGGTCGGTTTTACCGTGGTCTCGTTGTGTCTTAAAGAGTCCTTGGCTATGCCGACTCGGGGACTCTTCGTATGTCATGTGCACTGCCTTGTACATGATGGTGTTGTACGATCGAGCCCGTGTAGGCCCCACCACGAAAACTTCGGACGAAATCTCTATCATATGTTTGTTCCGGCTTATTCTGCAAGCCAATCCTTTGTTTTGTTTTTTTGAGTTGTGGTATTCGAGTTGCTTCGAAGTCAAATGTTGATTCCATACCTTCTCTAAGGTTGTTCTCATACTCCTATGTGAATACTAATCCTTCATGATAATCGAGAGTGCCATGTCAATCCTTTTCAACCGGCGTGTTTATCTTCAAGTGGATCCAATCTTGTCAACATTCACAAGATCAATTATCAGTTCTTCTCAATGGTGTTTCTTTCATCCGTCCCCAAGTTGCCTTTGTTTTCCCACCCACCCACCCTTTTTCCTTAAGGACTCAGATGTCTTAATCAAGCATCCATCTTATGGATGTGAAGTCTCTCCATTCTTTTTCGTCAATGTTCTTATCCGGTGGTTCTCAAGAAGATGTTCTACTAGTTCGGCATTCTTCATTCTTTTCTTCTCCGGCGGATCCAATACATGCTTTGTTGATCTCATATCCCTTTTTCCTCGTTTCAAATACCTTCTCATACCGCTGCACATCATAATAATTCACTTCTCGCTATTCTTTTGTTCCCGAGTGCTGAAGATATCTTAGAAGATTCATATTTTCATTCCTAATTCGCTCAAGATATCTCGAGGTTGTTATCTCATTCTAGCCATTTAATTCAACCGGTGCATTCTATCTTTTAAATTGTTCTACAATGTATCTTTTGAGTGGGCCCTAACCCACAGGTCTTTTTCCCAGGATCTTACCTGACTCTTCTAAATTTTCCCGGAGGTATCCTCAAATTCTTTTTGAAAGTTTGACGTAAGAATGAATTGTCATCAGTCGAGTGCCTTTCTCCAAGATTTTTCAAATTCTTTTCATCATTGGCTCAACCTCTTTGTTTTGATTCTTCCGGAGTGTCTAAACAATTCATGGTGGTGTTCCTCATCGTCATTCTCTGCGTTTGAAGACCGAATAAGAATTTTACCTCCATATCTTAGCCGTTCTCTCAGAGATTTGTGGTTCTAGTTTGAGGCCATCCTCTCTTAATTGTTTTGATTGTGTAAATTCTTTTCACCTATCCGGAGCAATTCAAGAGTCTTCTCAGTTTGTTATCTAGAGTCCATCAAATCAGGTTTATTCATTCTCAGTTATCATTCCTCAATCTCACCGGTGCATCATTCAATATTCTTTAATCAGCGCGTGCTCTCTTCGTTTCAGTTGTATCTAAATTCTCTCAAGTATCTTCGTTCATTTTCATTTCTTACGGTGGTTCTTCTAGGTTTCTCTTCCTTATCAATTCATTCGTTGTCAATCCTACCGGTGGTTCAAAGAAGACCTTGCCAAGTTGGCGCTATATCTCTCTTAATCCTTGCTACGAGAATAAGTAGTGTGCCAAATCCGTTGATTGTCATCAATTTAAATGGTGACGGATACGCATAACGTAATTCTTATTCTTGCTTCATCAAGTGATTAATTCCTTATTCCGGAGCCTCATCAAAAATTATTGGTTTCAATTGTTTTCATCTTGCTTTTCCAGAGTTCCTAGTTTTTCCGCATTATCTCGATGTGAAGATCCATCTAAATCATTACAAGGATTCACCTTGTGTTTTCAACTTCTCTTTCCTTCCGTTTGATCATTCTTTTGTTTACCGGAGTTCTTCATCAAGGTTGTCCATGATGGTTCATCAAGGATTTATATTCCTTCTCGAAGTGTTCATCGAGATTATTTTCAGAGGAGATCAAGTTTTCTTCATTTTGCATTCCAAATTGCAATTCTTTCTATCGTATCATTTCAGGTGGTTTTATGTCATTCTTAATAATTTGAGTTCATGTTTCATGATTCACATGTTGTTAGAAATGAGGTACTTTAAATCCATCAATCTCGTCATTGAAGTTATCTTGGGTTATATTTCACCTAAAGCCTTCCCTAAGGATTGTTGCTATCTATGGTGTTTATAAATGACCCAAGTTATTCATCTATCCTCCCGGTGAAATAGGTTTCTCATCTCCTTGTTGTTATCAATCCAATCTATCGTTTTCCGTTAGTGGCAGATTATCACCTCTTGGCTTTGAGATGTTTTCCATAAGCCCACTTCAAGCCTATCTTTTCGTTGTTGGGTTTCCAACAACTCCGTTCGACCCTTCTCCTATAGATGCCTTTTCAAGCTCTTTTGTGGCAGAAGTTGGCATTTTCTTCTCCATTCTTCTATTTCAATTATCTATCTTCTATTCTTTTGTTTCGGAGGTATTGTGATGTTGCTCTTCTCAACCCATCATCTCGTTTGTCTAAGATCATGTTCTTTTCATGATTGTCCATTTAACCGGAGTGTCGTGTCCTCTTCTCAAGCTCTTTTCTTCCTATCTAGTCTTTCATCTCTTTTCAATCGGACTGCTGTCAGAATTCGTTCTTCCTTATTTCTTTTTCTAACGGAGTGTTTTCAACTTCATTCATCTTCGTTGTATTGTTTTCTCGTATGGCTTAACCTTTGCAAGGTTCTTTGGTTTCACTCGTTTGTCAAAGGAGCAACTTAGTTTTACTTCTTCACTTCCTCTTCCTTGTCCCTCCGGTGCCATTCTAGATCCCGGGACGAGATCCTCTCGTTGTGGTGGAGTGTTGTAACGCCCCGAGACCGATGTGCCACGTGTCCTCCAGTTATTCGTTGTTGTTGCCTTGTCATTGCTTGCGTGTCTTGCATTGCATATCATGTCATCATGCGCATTTCATTTGCATACGTGTTCGTCTCATGCATCTGAGCATTTTCCCCGTTGTCCGTTTTGCAATCCGGCGCTCCGTTCTCCTCCGGTGGTCATTTCTACCTTCTTCTCGTGTGTGGGGATTAAACATTTCCGGATTGGACCGAGACTTGCCATGCGGCCTTGGTTTACTACCGGTAGACCGCCTGTCAAGTTTCGTACCATTTGGACTTCGTTTGATACTCCAACGGTTAACCGAGGGACCGTACAGGCCTCGTGTGTGTTGCATCCCAACACCCTCTCAATTTGGCCCAAAACCCACCTAAACCTCCTCCATGATCTCGGTCATTCGGTCACGATCACGTGGCCGAAAACCGCACCTCATTTGGACTCTCCTAGCTCCCTCTACCAATAAATATGTGATCCCCTCCCCAAAAGTCGCAGTCCGAACCCTAGCAAACTCCTCCCCGCGCCGCCGGACACTTCCCCCGCGCCGGCCGGACATGTCCGCCCCGCCGGACATGTCGCTCCAGCCAATCGCCGGACGCCACGTCACCCCGCGGCCGCTCTCAGCCAATCGGGCGTCGCTACATCACCCGGGCCAGCGCCCCACTGTGTCGCTTCCGCGCCAGGCCCGCCGTGGCCCATCGCGGGCCCCCCTGAGCCCATCTCGTCACCGCCGCCTGCCCGAGGAGGCCGCCGCCCGCCTCCTCGCGTCCCTGCTTGACGCTGCCGCCTCGCCTCTCGCCGACGCGCCTCTCCGCCGCCGCGCCATTGCCTGCCGCCGCGCCGAGCTTCGGCCCCG
>NC_041380.1:183607663-183813365 GCF_002162155.2 Triticum dicoccoides | reverse complement strand
CGGGTCGCCGCTCTGCCCCGCCATTCGCTGTCGAGCGCCGCCCCGGCGACGGATCCGGCCGCCCCGTCGCCGGATCTGCCGACCTCGACCGGATCCGGCGGCCCCTACCTCCTCTCCGTTGATCCCCGGCATTCCCGGCGAGCTCCGGTCATCCTCGAAGTCCGTGCCACGAAACCCTAGATCTGGGTGAGAAATTCCACCAAGTCCCCGAGAATTCCCAATTTCATATGCCCATGTTCATTGCATCGTAACTTTCCATCCGTAGATCCGTTTTGGGCATATAGCATATCAAAATGTTCATCTCAGAGAGTACATCATTGCATTCCATTGCATCATTTCCGTTTGAGTTCATCTTGATGCCCGAAATGCTGTTACAAGAGTGCTACTTGAGATAATTGTCAGATCTGCTACTCCATTTAGATATTTGTCATTTTTTGCCATGATTATTGTGTGCATGATATGCCCATGAGCTCTACATATGTTTTGTTAAGGGTTTTGCCATCTCTCCAGAGGTGCAACCCATGTTTTTTTGTGATGTGTGTGGTGACTAGCACAAGCTTGCAAATTGGGGCACTTGGTAATTCTGATTTCAGGGACTTAGCATTTCCACTAAGTCCTTGAGGTGTTTATCTCATATGGTCATATGTTCATGTTGTTTCCTAGTGATCCGTGCCTCTTTTGAGGATGATCAGTAAGGATTTTTTTGTTAATCTTGTAGTGCTCTATCCATCCATGTCTTTGTTTGCAATCATGGAGCACCCTAGATTGAGTCAATCGAGCTCTACTTTTGCTACTTCGTGAATCTTGGCAGATTGTCTACTTGTTAGCAATTTTGCCGATGATGTTGTAGTTGATCCATGCATGCTATGCTATTGTTCTTGCCATGTATAGCTTGTATTTTGTGTATTCTTGATGGTTGTATGCTTAGTTTGCCATGACTTGCTCTGTAGGGATGCGATATCGGTTTCAGCATGCTCCAGTTTTCACTAAGTCTGAGAACAGATTATGTTTTTGCCATGTTCACATGCTTGAAATTGTATTTTCTGATCCCTTTTGGCTCAACGTCACTAAGGGACTTTTGTTAAGCTCTTTGAGTAGCTCCATGCCATGCTTTACTTTGCAATGTTCAGGTCCTGTAGCATGTAGTTTTGTTGCTCCGAAGTGTGCTACCTGATCTGAAATTCCAGACAAGTGTTAATTTCACTAAGTCTGAAATCTGTTTGCCATATGCATTTTTGCCATGCTTGTTTGAACCTGTTAACAGATGAATTGGCCGTAGCTTAGTGCTAGACTTTTGTTAAGCATCTTGAATGAATCCCTGCCATGTATTTTGTTGTCATGTTTGAGTGCTGTAGCATGTTCATCTTGTTGCATTTAGATGGCTACTTGCTGTATATCGCAGATCGTGGTCATATTTGAATCGCTTGCCATTTCCAAACCGTAACTCCGATTCCGGTGTTCTTTATATCATTTTCAAGCGAGTTCATCTCACCTTTCCAGTGGCACACTTGGATCTCCAAGTTGAGGCCAGGTTCATGCATTCCTTTGAAAATCATGCATATGGATCGCATCCCGCATCCCGCATATCATACCATGTTCATGTGTTGGTTGTTTACTATGTTGTGTGCTTCTTTCTGGTGTTTGCTTCTTCGGGTTGGTTCCGGTAACGTCGTGTTTGTGAGGACCCTTTCGTCTACTTCCGTTTGTCTTCTTCATGGACTCGTTCTTCTTCCTTGCGGGATTTCAGCCAAGATGATCATACCCTCGAAATCACTACTATCTTTGCTTTGCTAGATGCTCGCTCTTTTGCTATGCCTATGCTGCGATACCTACCACTTGCTTTTCATGCCTCCCATATTGTTGAACCAAGCCTCTAACCCACCTTGTCCTAGCAAACCGTTTTTTGGCTATGTTACCGCTTTGCTCAGCCCCTCTTATAGCGTTGTTAGTTGCAGGTGAAGATCGAAGTTTGTTCCTTGTTGGAACATGGAGATGTTGTTCCTTGTTGGAACATGTTTACTTGTTGGGTTATCACAATATATCTTATTTAATTAATGCATCTATATACTTGGTAAAGGGTGGAAGGCTCGACCTTATGCCTGGTGTTTTGTTCCACTCTTGCCGCCCTAGTTTCCATCATATCGGTGTTATGTTCCCGGATTTTCCATTCCTTACGCGGTTGGGCTATTATGGGAACCCCTTGACAGTTCTCCTTAAGTAAAGCTCTTCCAACAATGCCCAACTTTGGTTTTACCATTTGCCACCTAGCCTTTTCTTTTCCCTTGGGAGTCGCACTCCTGAGGGTCATCATTATTTTACCCCCCCCGGGCCAGTGCTCCTTTGAGTGTTGGTCCAACCTGTCAGCTTCCTGTGTCCACCAGGGGCAACTCTGGGCTGGCCTACCCGTACCTAAGACAATCTGAGTGTGCCCTGAGAAAGAGATATGTGCAGCTCCTATCGGGATTTGTCGGCACATTCGGCTGCGTTGCTGGTTTAGTTTTACCCTGTCGAAATGTCTTGTAGAACCGGGATACCGAGTCTGATCGGAATGCCACAGGAGGAGGTCTATTCCTTCGTTGACCGTGAGAGCTTGTCATGGGCTAAGTTGGGACTCCCCTGCAGGGATTTGAACTTCCGAAAGCCGTGCCCGCGGTTATGGGAAGATGGGAATTTGTTAATGTCCGGTTGTAGATAACTTGAACCTTAACTTAATTAAAATGAGTCAACTGCGTGTGTAACCGTGATGGTCTCTTTTCGGCGGGGTCCGGGAAGTGAACACAGTGTTGGAGTTATGCTTGACGTAGGTTGTTCTAGGATCACTTCTTGATCATAGATTCTCGACTGTGCTTTGCCTTCTCTTCTCGCTCTCTTTTGCGTATGTTAGCCACCATATATGCTAGTCGCTTGCTGCAGCTCCACCTCATACCTTTTACCTTACCCATAAGCTTAAATAGTCTTGATCGCGAGGGTGCGAGATTGCTGAGTCCCTGTGGCTCACAGATACTTCCAAAACCAGTTTGCAGGTGCCGATGTTACAGAGCAGGTGACGCAACCAGGCTCAAGGAGGAGCTCGGTGAAGATCTTGTCCTTTGTGTTGTCCCGTTTCCAGTTGATCAGTAGTGGAGCCCAGTTGGGGTCGATCGGGGACCGTGTCGCATTTGGGGTTCTTCTTTTATTTTGGTTCCGTAGTTGGACCTTGATTCTATCTGGATGGTGTAATGCTTATTTATGTAATTGTGTGAAGTGGCGATTGTAAGCCAACTATGTATATTTTTCCCTTATGTATTACATGGGTTGTGTGAAGATTACCTCACTTGCGACATTGCTTTCAATGCGGTTATGCCTCTAAGTCGTGCTTCGACACGTGGGAGATATAGCCGCATCGAGGGCGTTACAAAACATTACCTTCGTCCCCATGAGTTTCTCATTCATACCGATCATGAGACCCTCAAGTATCTCAAGGGTCAAACTAAGTTGAACAAGCGTCATGCTAAATGGAGTGAATTCATTGAGTCTTTTCCCTATGTCCTCAAGTACATCAAGGGTAAAGAGAACATCGTCGCGGATGCTCTTTCCCGCATATGCATGCTAGTCACGCAACTCGAGTTAGATGTCATTGGCTTCGAGCATATCAAAGAATTGTATGCGCATGATGAGACTTTTGCCACACCTTATGCCAAGTGTTTGTCGCATACATCGTGGGAATGCTATTACATCAAAGATGGCTACCTTATGAGAGCTAACAAACTTTGCATCCCCAAGTCATCCCTTTGTTTATTGCTTTTGCAGGAATCGCATGGAGGAGGATTAATGGGACACTTTGGACGCGATAAGACGTTCGCCACGCTCTCGAAGAGCTACTTTTGGCCACAGATGTTTCGGGACGTCAATCGCTTCACCAACCGATGTTCGACATGCCGCAAAGCTAAGTCCAAAGCTCAATCTCATGGCCTCTATATGCCTCTACCGATTCCATACCAACCATGGGAAGATATTAGCATGGACTTTGTGCTTGGTTTGCCTAGAACTCAAAATGGCAACGATTCCGTTTTTGTTGTCGTGGACCGTTTCTCCAAAATGGCTCATTTCGTTCCTTGCAACAAGATAGACGATGCTTCACATATTGCAAATTTGTTTTGTAGGGAAATCTTGCGGCTTCATGGAGTGCCAAAGACTATCGTCTCGGACCGCGACGTCAAGTTCCTTAGCTACTTTTGGAAGACTCTATGCGCCAAGATCGGAATCAAGCTACTCTTATCCACGGCATACCATCCTCAAACCGACGGCCAAACGGAAGTGACAAACCACACACTCTCCACTCTACTTCGAGTACTCATCAAGAAGAACATCAAGGGAGTGCGAGGAGTGCCTACCTATCGCTGAGTTCGCATACAACCGAGCAAGACACTCAACAACCGGCAAGTCGCCTTTCGAGGTCGTTTACGGATTCAACCCATTGTCACCATTGGACATTCTTCCTCTACGACTCCAAGAGCGCATCAATTTGGATGCAAGTGCGCGTGTGACACATCTCAAGAAGATGCATGAAGATACAAGAAACACCATAGAGCGCCAAGTTCAACGCCTTGCGACCAAGCTCAACTTCAACAAGCAACCTATGGTCTTCAACATTGGTGATCTCGTGTGGCTACACCTTCGCAAGGACCGCTTCCCACAAGAACGCAAATCCAAGCTTCTTCCACGAGCGGATGGACCCTTCAAGGTGCTTGCACGCTACAACGACAACGCTTACAAGATCGACCTTCCACGTGACAAGTACAACGTGAGCGACATCTTCAACGTCAAAGATCTCTCTCCTTTCCATGGCGATGAAGATTTTGATCCGAGGACGGATCTTCCCCAAGGGAGGGGAGATGATGCGGAGCATCCCAAGGTCATCCCATGGACCTACCATCATCTCATCAAGTGCCTACCGGACCCATGACTCGATCATGTGCAAGAGCCCTTGAAACCAAGGTGACATCTCTCCTCTCACAATTCCACTTCAATGCACATGAAGCATGGCTACTACCTCATATGGCTACTTTGTGCATACTCAGGTACAATGGAGAAGCTAAGGAGCAAGGACAAGAAGAAGAGGAAGATGGACGAGAAGATGGAGAAGAACAAGGGATGCAGGAAAAGTCCCAGCCACCGGACGACCGGCCGGGACCAGACGTCCGGCGCCTGAAGCCTCAGCCGAACCCCAGACCAGACGACCGGTGCCCCTGCACCCGAAGCGAACGAGCGGACGTCCGGCGCACTAGCACCCGAGCCAACATTAGCGGAAGTCCGGAGCTACCAGACGTCCGGCACCCCTATCACAGAGCGGAACCAGTGGATGACCGGAGGACACCGGACATCCGGCGGCTCCTGAGACACTGGACGACCGGTCCCCAGCGGACATCCGGTACCTGGCTGCATCCAGATTCGGGCCCGAGGCCCATGTACCCTTTCTCTTCGCCCCCTTTTGCACTTAGACTATAAATAGACCCCCCATTCCTCCTAGCTAAGGTTAGCGTTGGTTTAGCTCATACTTCGAGATAGAGCTTCGCTCATCCATACCGATCTCCTCCTCGAGAGAGACTGCGGCCCCTCTTCGGAGAAGATCAACTTGGATTCAAGACCCCCTCTTGGGCGGCCCCATCAAGACCTCCTTCTAGGAGAAGAACCGGTTACTTGTATCGTCCTTTGTTGACCGTGGATCATTGTATATCTCTTTGTGTTTCGAGGATCTAGCACATGTGTAATAGAATCTTGTTGGTTTGAGTGTTTCTCTCGTGTTTTCCCTCGTGAATCCCCTCATGTTCTTCGTGATTCTCTTTGGGATCCGCTCCTTTCGTGAAAGATCGGCCATCTAGGGTTCCACCCTACATCATCTACTTCACATACATAAAGGTGAATCATCTCCTTTACACGTGCTCACTTGACCCCTTCGTGGATGGTATACTACTTGACACTTCTCCCATGTGGATGGAGGAGTGCAAGCGCCAAGGAACACTTACACCATCTGTGAGGGAAGCGTGGAAATGAAGATGCAAGAAGAAGAGTTGTCGAATAAGCTCCAGCCACCGGACGACCGGTCGGGTCCGGACGGCTGGCGCCTAAAGATCCATCGGACGACCGGTCCAGACCGGACGACCGGTGTCCCTACACCCGAGCCAAACAAGCGGACGTCCGACGCCACCGGACAACCGGCGACCGGACGACCGGTCCAGACTAGAAATCCGCTACACCAGCATACTAGCCAAAACGAGCGGACGACCGGCCCCTACCGGACGTCCGGCCGCCCACAAGCCACCGGACGACCGGTCCGTAGAGGACGTCCGGTACCTGGCTGTGTCCAGTTGCGGGCTGAGGCCCATGTACCCCTTCACTTCACCCCCATTTGCACTAAGACTATAAATAGACCTCTCCCTCCTCCTTTCTAGGGTTAGCATTGTGATAGCTCTTTTGAGAGATAGAGCTACACTCATCCATATCAGATCTCCTCCGTGCGAGAGAGTGCGGCCTCTTCGGAGAAGATCCCTTTGGATTCAAGACCCCTTTCTAAGGGAAGATCCCCTTGTGGATTCAAGACCTCCTCACGGAGAAGAACCGGCTACCTCTTGTATCGTCTGTTGTTGACTTTGGATCGTGTATCTTCTCTTATGTATTCGAGGATCTAGCGCATGTGTGATCATTCTTGTTGGTTTGAGTGTTCTCTTGTGTTCCTGATGTAGGGTGGAACCCTAGATGGCCGATCTTTCACGAAAGGAGCGGATCCCAAAGAGAAACACGAAGAACATGAGGGGATTCACGAGGGAAAACATGAGAGAATCACTCAAACCAACAATATTCGATTACACATGTGCTAGATCCTCGAAACACAAAGATATACACGATGATCCAAGGTCAACAAAGGACGATACAAAGTAACCGGTTCTTCTCCTAGAAGGAGGTCTTGATGGGGCCGCCCAAGAGGGGGGTCTTGAATCCAAGTTGATCTTCTCCGAAAAGGGGCTGCAGTCTCTCTCGAGGAGGAGATCCGTATGGATGAGCGAAGCTCTATCTCACATATGAGCTAAACCAACGCTAACCCTAGAAAGAGGAAGGGGATGAAGTATATATAGTTTAGGGGAGGCGAGAGGGTACATGGGCTTCGGCCCTTCACTATTCACAAACAGGCGAGGCCGGATGTCCGGGCGTCGGGCCGGATGTCCGGGGCTTCAGGAGTGGCCGGATGTCCGGGCTGGGGGGCGGATGTCCGGGCTGGCGGTGAAAACTTCTGTGGTCTCTGGATAGACGAGGCCGGATTTCCGGGCAGAGGGCCAGAGTTCTGGGGCTTCGGGGGAGGCCGGATGTCCGGGGCCCGGGGCCGGATGTCCGGGCCCTATAGGTTTTCTGGCTGGGCTGCGGCTGCTGTGGTGGCATCTCCAGGGTCCGGATGTCCGGGGTCTTGGCCGGATGTCCGGGGCCTGGAAGGTGAACTTGCCTGTTTCCGTGGTTCTCTTCATCCGTGGACTTGGCGGATCGTCCATCTTCACGTGCATCTTCAGGAGGCTCCTCTTGACACCTGATCATGCATAGCATATCGGACTTAGGTAGTAACCATGTCTCGAGTGGATCATATGTGATATCACTAAGGAAAGAAGTCACCTCGTTCTCGAGAGCTCTGCTCGTGCTCGTGTCATGGGTCCTCTTGGCTCTTGATGCGATGATGGTAGGTCCATGGGGATGATCATGGGATGCTCCGCATCATCTCCCCTCCCTTGGGAAAGATCCAACCTCGAATCGAAATACTCATCACCATGGTACGGGGAGAGATCTTTGATGTTGAAGATGTCGCTCACGGAGTACTTGTCGTGTGGGATGTCGATCTTGTATGCATTATTGTTGTAGCGTGCAAGCACCTTGAAGGGTCCATCCGCTCGTGGTAGTAGCTTGGACTTGCGTTCATTGGGGAAGCGATCCTTGCGAAGGTGTATCCACACAAGATATCCAACATGGAACATCATCGGTTGCTTGTTGGCGTTAAGCTTGGTCGCGAGTCGTTGTACTTGGCGCTCGATGGTGTTCCTTGTATCTTCATGCATCTTCTTGAGGAAGTTGGCTCGGGAACTCGCGTCCAAGTTTGTGCGCTCTTGAAGCGGTAGAGGTAGAATGTCCAATGGGGACAATGGGTTGAAGCCATAGACGACCTCGAAGGGGGACTTTCTGGTAGTCGAATGTCTTGCTCGGTTGTAGGCGTACTCGGCGATGGGTAGGCACTCTTCCCACTCCTTGATGTTCTTCTTTATCAACACGCGTAGTAGGGTGGAGAGCATATGGTTGGTGACCTCTGTTTTGCCATCGGTTTGTGGATGGTATGCCGAAGAGAACAAAATCTTGATTCCGAGCTTGGCGCAAAAGGTCTTCCAAAAGTAACTCAAGAACTTGACGTCGTGGTCCGAGACAATCGTCTTTGGCACTCCATGAAGGCGCAAGATTTCCCTACAAAACAATTTTGCAATATGTGAAGCATCATCTATCTTGTTGCAAGGAATGAAATGAGCCATTTTGGAGAAATGGTCCACAACAACAACAACGGAATCCTTGCCATTTTGATTTCTAGGCAAACCAAGCACAAAGTCCATGCTAATATCTTCCCATGGTTGATATGGAATTGGAAGTGGCATATAGAGGCCATGAGATAGGGCTTTAGACTTAGCTTTGCGACATGTAGAACAACGGTTGGTGAAGTGATTGACGCCGTGATGCATCATGGGCCAAAAGTAGTTCTTGGAGAGCGTAGCAAATGTCTTGTCGCGTCCAAAGTGTCCCATGAGTCCGCCTCCATGAGATTCCTACAAAAGCAACAAACGAAAAGAGGACTCGGGTATGCAAAGTTTGTTACCTCTCATAAGATATCCATCTTTGATGTAGTATCGATCCAAAGAAGTATGCATCAAACACTTGGCATAAGGTATGGCGAATGTAGGATCATGTTCATACAAGTCTTTGATATGCTCAAAACCAACGACATTCAACTCAAGGTTAGTGACAAGCATGCATATACGGGAAAGCGCACCCGCCACAACATTTTCTTTACCCTTAATGGACTTGATGACATAGGGAAATGACTCAATAAATTCACTCCATTTAGCATGACGCTTGTTCAACTTAGTTTGACCCTTAAGGTATTTAAGTGTTTCATGGTCGGTATGGATGACGAACTCATGTGGGCGAAGTTAATGTTCCCATTCATGCAAAACTCGCAATAAAGCATATAGTTCTTTGTCGTAGATGGGGTAATTGAGTTGTGCTCCGGATAGTTTCTCACTAAAGTATGCAATGGGGCGCTTCTCTTGCGTTAACACGCCTCCTAGGCCATTACCACTAGCATCGCCATGAATTTTGAAAGGTTTGTCAAAGTTGGGTAATGCAAGCACGGGAGCATGAGTAAGCAAATTCTTAAGCTCATTGAAAGCAATATCTTGAGATGTTCCCCAAACAAACGGTGCATTTTTCTTACTCAAAGCATGCAAAGGTGAAGCAATGGTGCTAAAATCCTTCACAAATCTACGGTAGAAACCGGCTAAACCAAGAAAACTACGCACTTGTTGCAAATTGGTTGGTTGGGGCCAAGTTTGAATAGCATTGATCTTAGATTCATCAACATGAACACCCTTAGAAGAAACTACGAAACCCAAGAAAACAAGCTTGTCAACGCCAAATAGGAATTTTTCCATATTAGCATAAAGTTGCTCTTTTCGAAGAGTTTGTAGCATGGTGCGAAGGTGGGTGACATGATCTTTGAGAGATTTACTAAACACAAGGATATCATCAAAGTAGATAACAACAAATTCACCAATGTAAGGGCGAAAGACGTAATGCATAAGATGCATGAAAGTATCGGGTGCTTCCGATAAACCCATAGGCATGACTAACCACTCATAGAGACCAATCTTTGTTTTGAAAGCGGTTTTCCATTCATCACCCTCTTGTATGCGGATTTGATAGTAACCACTTTTAAGATCAATTTTGGAAAAGATAGTGGCACCGCTAAGTTCATCAAGCATATTATCAAGGTGTGGAATGGGGTACCTATATCTAATGGTGATAGCATTGATAGGTCTACAATCGGAGCACATGCGAAAGCTACCGTCACGTTTTGGCACAAGAATGACGGGTACGGCACAAGGACTCAAACTTTCACGCACATGTCCATGGTCTATGAGATGGTTTACTTGCCTTTGTATTTCTTTTGTTTCTTCGGGGTTGACGCGGTATGGAGCTTTGTTGGGAAGCGGCGCTCCGGGGATGAGATCAATTCGGTGCTTAATGCCTCGTAGTGGAGGTAGACCCAGAGGTAGCTCATCGGGGAAAACATCTTGGAATTCCTGCAATAGAGAAGATAACACAAAGGTAGATCATGAGAGTTGTTAGTTTTTGTGACCTTGTCCTTTCACAATAGGACATAGTGTAGGACACTTGATGGGTTCTCACACACTTCTCTCATCTCACGTTTGGTGGCAAAGAGAACTAAGTTTTTCTTGTCGCTCATCGTGGAGGCACTCAATTTGGGCTTGTGGCGGTCACTCTCTTTTTGGTGGGTCGCTCTCTCACTATTTTCTACACGATGGGTGGCTTGCTTGTCGGCGAGCACTTGGCCTGGAGACATAGGACGTAGCACGAACTCTTTCCCTTTCATCTTGAAGCTATAGTGATTTGTACGCCCATTGTGAATGACACCTCGGTCAAATTGCCATGGCCGTCCAAGGAGGAGGTGGCAAACGGTCATCGGAAGGACATCACATTCCAATGTGTCTTCATAGGCGCCAACCTTGAAAGAGACTTGTACTCTATGCTCGACTTGTATGGTGCCGGTGTCGCTTAGCCATTGAACCTTGTAGGGGTGAGGGTGCTTCATCTTGACTAATTGGAGCTTGGAGCATAGTTCTTCACTTGCTAAGTTGTGGCAACTACCTCCATCGATGATGACCTTGACGGAACGTCCATTAATGCCGGCCTTTGTGTGGAAGATATGGCATCTTTGCTCTTCGTCTTGTTGATGTTGAAGAGTCAAGACCTTGGAGACAACAAGAGCATGACTTGAATCTTCATCGCACAAGACTTGGTCATCTTCATCTTCATTGTTCACTTGTCGGTGCATGGCCACTTGCTCAAGAGCTTCCATTTCTCCTTCACTCATGGAGTCATAGGTTCCGTTTTCGTTCAGGATCATGGTGCGCTTGTTTGTGCACTCGAAGGACTTGTGGCCTCGGCCTCCGCATGTGAAGCATTTGATAGAACTTGTCTTGATGGTCTCATCGGGTGGAGTAGATGATGATGGAGCTTTCTTGAAGTTGCTTGTAGTAGGAGGATGACTTGAGCTTGTCGAAGCTTTCTTGTAACTTGACTTGTCGCCATTGCTTGTAGAAGGCTTGGTTGAGGTAGAAGGTGTTGGAGTCATCGAAGCTTGATTGTTGGAGAGGCCATAGGACTTGGATGAGAACTTGGCATACGTGAAGTCGTCTTGTACTTGCCATTCCGCTTTGGTAGCTTGATGCACTAGCTCGATGAGGTTCGAGTATGGTTGGAAGTCGGCGATCTTCTTGATAGGATGATTGTGTCCATTCAAGAACCTTGCCATAGTTTGCTCATCATGTTCTTTGACATTGGCTCGTATGATGGCAATCTCCATTTCCTTGTAGTACTCTTCAACACTCTTGGTTCCTTGCTTGAGTTGTTGGAGTTTCTTGAAGAGGTCGCGGTTGTAGTAGGTAGGCACGAAGCGTGCTCTCATGGGATCCTTCATTTGTGCCCAAGTAGTGATGGGTGGTTCACCTCTTGCTGCTCGACGCTCAATGACTTGTTCCCACCAAATGAGGACGTAGTCTTGGAATTCAAGGGATGCCATTGTGATCTTGTTCTGTTCTTCGTAGTTGTGCAAGCGGAAGATTTTGTCAACCTTCAATGCCCATGACATGTACTCTTCGGGGTCATTGCTTCCATTGAACTTGGGCATGGTGAACTTTAGCTTGCCATAACGTTGCTCTTCATTGTGCCGGGGTCGGGGATGATGACGCCCATGTCGTTGAGGATTGACATTGTTATCGTGCTCTTGGCGAAGTTGGATGTCTTCCTCATGTTGCTCTTGGCAAATATTGGGTCCATTGTCTTCTTTCTCTCGATGGACTTGATGTTCTTGTCTCGCTTGAGGGGGAGCTTGTCTATCTTGACAAGGAGCTTGTCTATCTTGACGAGGAGCTTGTCGATGCACACGTCTTTGGTAAATTCTTTCTTGAGCTTCATCGCGAAGTGCTTCTTGATGTAGTCGAGCTTGTCGGCCTCGGTCGGCAATGTCTCGACTCGCATCGCGTAGAGCTTGTTGCGCCTCAAGTGCTTGAGCGTCACGGAGTTGTTGTTCTTGACGTTGAGCCTCGCCATCTTGTGCATTTTGGTGTAGACGCGCGCGTTCTTCCTCTTCATGTTGGCGTTCTTGTTGCCGTTCTGGAGCTAGCGCAAAGGCTTCTTCGGCTTGACGTTGTCGATGTTCTTGCGAGTCGGTGTCTCGAAGTGGATTGTGGTTTGCTTGACGCTCATTGCGCTGGGCTCGACGAAGAGTGTTTGATGTCGGTGTACTTGAGCCGGAGAGGGTGAAGTCGGAATGGTGACTTGAACGGCTCCTTCTTGAAGTGGAAGAAGAGCGATTGAGCAACAAAGCGCGAATCTCGTCCATCCTTGCGTCATTATCTTGCTTGTGATCGTTGAGCTTGTGGTCGAAGTAGTCCCTTGTACGTTGCTCGGAAAGTCGCAAGTCGGTGGCAAGGTTGTCGATGCATTCACTCATAGCTTGTTGCTCTTGATGCAAAGCACGTTGTGCACCAAAGAGGTGACTCTTGGTGACGAAGGAGTTCATGTCGTTGTCTTGCTCCATGAAGAGCGGGTTGGTAGAAGTACTTGGCCTATCCATCATTCCAAGACAAGTGTGAGTGGAAGAAAGGGAAGAACCAATATCAAATGTACCTTGACCGATGTTGACAATGGATCAAAGATGACTCCAATGTGTAACAAGGAAATAGCACAATTGGTACCAATTCTTGTTGGTTCTCACACCTACACAAGTAAAAGCTTATGGTGGAGCTCGGTTAGGATGGTGGCACAAAATTTGATGCAATTGTAAGTGAGATCAATAATGTTGGAAAAGATTCACGAATTTGCAAATGCAACAAGTAGACCAATAGCAAGATATGGTATACGGACACACACACGCAAATAGATAAGATGGGGTTATGCAACCAAGGATGAGCCAAAATGTGGAATTCACCAAGATGCTCTTGTTGCACAACACTAGAGAGACGCTAGCACGATTGCACAATAGGCGGATACGAACTTGTGCACAACCTACTAAGCAAAAATGCAACGACTTCTATCCCAAGTATACTATATGTATGATGTTCCTATGCATTGATCCAAGATGATCGAGTATGACAATCTTAATGTTGCATGATGCTATGGTTCTTGCTCTTAGCTTGTCTTTCCTGTTTTGCTTAAAAGCTTGTTTGGCTCTTTGATGTTTGAGCTCTTTTCTCATGCAATGCTTCACGAAGCAAGATAGCAATTGTGTATGTGACAACAACTTTGTGACACAAGTGATGATACCAAGAGATGCAACACGATGATGGTATGTATGCTATGGGAAGTATGAACACTAATGTGCACAAGTCACGTTGCCGGCAATACTCAAGGGCTAGTCTCGATGGGTAAGTGACGCAAAAGTAAGGCCATGTGGTTATCAATGCGATTGCAAAAGAGTATGATGATATCACGATACCAAGTTGATATCCAAGGTGAAGGTGATATCAAAGTAATGTAGCTGTTCGTAGTAGTCCTTGGCGAAGATGAGCGGTGGTGCTGTTGATGCCGAACCGTACCTAGATAGCCGAAACACAAAAGGACACGGAAACCACAACTCAAATTCTCAAAGAAAAATTTGGCAAAATTGTCGGAGTTAGTAGCTAGAAAGGCTAGGGTGGTGCTATGCGGAAGTGGTGGAGGTATGCGGAAGTGGATGTGAGCACCGGGACGAAATTTGGCGAGAGTTAGACAGGGTAACGTATGGTGGATGGGTTGTTTTGCTGCCAGGGGCCGGATGTCCGGGGGTGATGGCCGGATGTCCGGGGTGCCGGATGTCCGGGCGCTGGATCCATGGATGAATTCGAAGAACACCGCGTGGAGAGGTCAAATCCGGGGCAAAATTCGGAAGATTTTGTGGATGGAATTTGGGGCAAAGGTGGGGGAATGCTAGATCTACCTGCAACACACGAAATCCGCGGATCAAATCCAACAAAACGTCATCACACCAACAAATCTCAAAAAAGTTTGGGGCTATTTTTGGTGTGGATTTTCGAAATTGGGGAAGAACACAACAAAATTATGCTAGAAAACACAACGGGGAGGCTCCGAAATCGTGATTAACGTGGCTCTAGATACCAAGATGATGTAGCATGGAACCCTAGATGGACGATCTTTCACGAAAGGAGCGGATCCCAAAGAGAAACACGAAGAACACGAGGGGATTCACAAGGGAAAACATGAGAGAATCACTCAAACCAACAAGATTCGATTACACATGTGCTAGATCCTCGAAACACAAAGAGATACACGATGATCCAAGGTCAACAAAGGACGATACAAAGTAACCGGTTCTTCTCCTAGAAGGAGGTCTTGATGGGGCCGCCCAAGAGGGGGGTCTTGAATCCAAGTTGATCTTCTCCGAAGAGGGGCCGCAGTCTCTCTCGAGGAGGAGATCCGTATGGATGAGCAAAGCTCTATCTCACATATGAGCTAAACCAACGCTCACCCTAGAAAGAGGAAGGGGATGAAGTATATATAGTCTAGGGGGGCGAGAGGGTACATGGTCTTCGGCCCTTCACTGTTCACAGACAGGCGAGGTCGGATGTCCGGGCGTCGGGCCGGATGTCCGGGGCTTCAGGAGTGGCCGGATGTCTGGGCTGGGGGGCCAGATGCTCGGGCTGGCGGTGATAACTTCTGTGGTCTCTGGATAGACGAGGCCGGATTTCCGGGCAGAGGGCCAGATTTCCGGGGCTTCTGGGGAGGCCGGATGTCCGGGGCGAGGGGCCGGATGTCCGGGCCCTGTAGATTTTCTGGCTGGGCTGCGGCTGCTGTGGTGGCATCTCCAGGGGCCGGATGTCCCGGGTCTTGGCCGGATGTCCGGGGCCTGGAAGGTGAAGTTGCCCATTTCCGTGGTTCTCTTCATCCGTGGACTTGGCGGCTCGTCCGTCTTCACGTGCATCTTCGGGAGGCTCCTCTTGACACCTAATCATGCATAGCATATCGGACTTACGTAGTAACCATGTCTCGAGTGGATCATATGTGATATCACTAAGGAAAGAAGTCACCTCGTTCTCGAGAGCTCTTCGTGCTCGTGTCATGGGTCCTCTTGGCTCTTGATGCAACGATGGTAGGTCCATGGGGATGATCATGGGATGCTCCGCATCAGTTCCCCTCGTGATTTTCCCCTGGTTTTCCTCCTCGTGTTCTTCGCATTCTTTGTGGGATCCGCTCCTTTCATGAAAGATCGGGCCACTAGGGTTCTACCCTACATCACTATGCATGAGATCAATCATACTTCATATTTGCAATGTCTTCATAGTGGCTATGCATATGCTATTAAAATAAACCCAATTTGCACATATGGCATAGAAGACAAGCCCATGGTTATTGGCTTTTGCTTTTCTTGTGATGATATTGATATGCTCCCTTTGCATCATTTATCTCATATGCCATGCCATGAACACCTAGCTTCATATATGCATTGTTTTGGATGTTGTCCATTTTCTCCATATGATGTTTACAATATTTCTCATGAGGAGACCCCCATAGTTTCTTCATACATTTTAGGAGATTGTGATCACTCCCATCCATTGCATGATCCTTATACTTGTATGCTCAATTTGCATCCCCATCGTGTTATACACAATAACTATTCTTTCATGATGGATGACATGTTCTTATACCATGCATCAAATTTCTTTGAGCATTGCTTATCTTGTGCTAACTCACACGTGCACATACAGATCATGATGGATGATGTGTACATTTACCACACACACAATTTCTTTCGTTTGTGTCTCTTTTGTGTAGGTACCCATGAATTCTTGTCAACCTCGCAATCCCACGAGTTGACAAAACGAGCTCTAGAGAGCAACGATGACTTGGGATCCCATGTATTGTCTTTCCCACCGCTCGCTTTGCGCAAAGACTTCGCGCATTTATTCTACATGTCCCTCACATGGTTATGGATTATTGTCCATTACATATTCTATGCCCATCTTGCCATGTTCACTTTGCATGATATGCTCATTACTATGCCTTTGCCATGCATTCGTGACCCATACTTTGCATTACACATTATGATTGATTCTCATACTTGTACGTGTATTTGGAAGTTTGGTGGAGATATTGCTTGTTATTGCCATGTTTGCTTTGTGCCCCATGCCTATGATAATACTATGATCTTGCTTTGTGTTCGTCCTTGCGATATGTCATGTGCATTGTCTATGCCTATTATTTGCTCACATGACATGATTTCCATGATTTCCTCTAGTTTGTTGCATCTTCGCACTACTAGCTTGCACGACTTGATTACTATGATTGATTGCCTTGTTGCATCACCGATGATTCATACTTGCTCACTTCATGCGGTTGATGACAACCATCTACATGCTTTGCACGTGATTGTTATTGCTTCTTGTCATATCTCTCCATATGTTGCCTCCCTCATGCTAGATGATTTGACATGTGTTGAGTGCAACAATGCCTTTAGTCTTGATAATGAGTTTGCCCACATAGCATTCTCACATATATTTTGACATATTCCTTATGAAGCATGCTTGTCTTACCTCTTTGCACCATATACCTAGTGCCATGAATATTGCCATTGTTGCATCATATTATTCACGCACTTGTGCTTCTAATGGTTATGTGCAAGAGAAGAGAATCATCATGATGGATGATGTGTTTATCTACCATGCGCATACGTTCTTTCTTTTGTTGTGTGCATGTGTAGGATACTTGGACTTCGTGTCAACTTCCACGTCAGGTGAGTTGACAATCCGAACTCTTGAGAGCGAACCACCTTCTACCACGACGATTCTACATCGCACTTGCTTGTACTTCGGCATTGTGAAGGATGCACGAGGACACGCCTTCAATGTGACATCTTTCTTGAGCATGGATATGACGGATCATACTACTTGTGATGAGGACATCAATACCATTGTTACACCCACAACCCCTGCTGCTATACATACTGGACCAATTACTAGAGCTCGCGCACGCCAATTGGATTATCATGTATTTTCGTTTCTTGGTAACGATTCTAATGTTCATGAGAATATGATGCTGCCTCAATTGGATACATTTGTTTTGCTTACAAATGAAGGGCCTAGCTTGGACAAAAAAGATGAACCTTGGAACAAGTTCAAGCGTGGAGATGATGGCATGCGCAAGGGGATCCAGAACGGAGTTACAAGTGATGATTTCCGGACTTTGAAGCCACCATAAGGAGTGCATGAAGCCTTCGACGAAATATACAAGATGCCACTTCATAAATTTCGTCCAATGACTATTTTAGGTGCTGCATCACCTTATTATTCTGCCAGGCCCATGTATTTTTGAAATACTTAAGTATAGGCTGTTTTTAGAGTCCGTATGTGTGGGGAAACAAGAGTTAGGGTTGGCTTCGGACCCCTCCTCCAAGGGCCACAAAATCCCCCCCTCTTCCTCCATATATACAGCCCTGAGGGTGTCGTTTAGACTTTGGGTTTTGTTTAGATTAAAAGTTCGCCATAGCTGCAACTTCGCATACTTCGTTTGTGTCCAACGACGAGACCAAGACGTCACAGAACCCCACCTTGATCAATAAAGCTTTCATCTTATATTCGCAATATCCAGATTGCAATCTTAGTTTCTTGCTTGTTCTTCGTTTGCCTGCAGGAAATAGACCTTCGTGGTCAGGTTGATTGTGCTCTGGCGTGGTCAATAACCTCTCGGAGTTGGTTTAGCGATTGCTAAGGCGCGACGTCCTCGCACGTTCATAGTCGGATCGTCAAAGTCGATTTCCTCCAAAATGATAGCCACCATCTCATCGAAAGACGGGACACTTTGCCTCTATCACACGCTCAAAGGGATCACAAGATTATTCATGCTAGAAACTTCCGTGTGCGGCCACAAGCCATTATGAGCGCTGGCATAGTTGAGTATGTTGTGTGACCTCTTTTAGTGGTAGGCTAGCAGATGTAAGGGGGAAGTAGGTGGTACTGTCTACCTAGAGTAAAGAGTTAATGCTTCAGAAAGACTGTGTCTCGATCATCCATTTCTCAAACAACATGTAGTGCGTGAAATTCAACGGAGGAGATCGAGTCTTGTCGGGAAAAGTGCCCAAACCCTTGCAGAGTGTACAAACTAATCATGATTAGCCGTGTCCCAGGTTATGGACATCTTGAATATCTGGTATTTGAATTATTGATTTGATCTCATCACTTTACTTAATTAATTTGTTGGGTTATAATTATTATTTTGGGATTGAGTTGGAGGAACCTTCTCAATAATTTTCAACCAACTTGGTAGTTAAATAAAGATATTCCTTTGTTGTAGGGAAAAATTAGCTTCATGAAAAATTAAACTTAGAGCCTCCACCAACCAAATATGCATGTAGTGATAGCTATTATTCAACATTGCTCTATAGTGTGAATTTGCCAATACATTCAATGTACTGACCCTTCATGGCTGCAAAGTCTCATGTTGCAGGATTCTTACGACGAGTAAGTGATACGTTAGGGTTATGATTTCTATACTCAACTTTGTCGTTGGTGTTGATGGGAATCTACAACCTTGTTGTTACTTCCGCTATATGGACTGAGGTAATAGTATTTACGTTACTTTATACATGTGATTTACCTCTGTTATAAATCCCCGAGTACTGTGTGTGTCAGCATACGATCCAGGGATGACACTTAACACAAAGACTTGACCGTCTGAGGTCAGGTCGCTACATTTGAGAGGCATGCTTTTCCTGTCAACGAAAACAACCAAGAATTCCCAACACTCCCGTGCAATGACAAGTGGATAAACACTCATCTTGAGAATAACGCATCTAGTAAGGAAAATATTGGCCACCCCCTGCTGCTTCATGAGCGGTACAGGCGCACAAAAAGGAAATTCATTTTGAAAATTAGAGTTGGCACATACAAATTTACTTAGAACGGCATGGAAATACCGCATATAGGTGGGTATGGTCAATTCATTTGGCACAACTTGATTTAAGGAGTTTGGATGCACAAGTAGTATTCCCGCTTTGTACAAATGAAGTCTAGAAAATAGATTGAGAACCGGCCAACCAAGAAACGGAAACGATCATAAATGAGCATTAAACATAACTAACACCGAATAATGCACCACAAGCAGGATATAACTTCATTGCATAACTATTGACTTTACGTGCTTGCATAGGGAATCACAAAACTTAACACCAATATTCCTACTAAAGCACAATTACTCATCAACATGACTCACATATTATTATCTCCATATCGCAAAACTATTGCAAGGAATCAAACTTATCATATCCAATGATCTATATGAAAGCTTTTATTCTATCCTTCTTGAATATTCACGATATTAGGACCAATTTCAAAGCTTGTGCAAATTGTCATTACTAGTATCAACTCTCAAAATAATATAAGTGAAGCATGAGAGTGTTCGAGAAACTACTCCAAAAAGATATAAGTGAAGGTCAAGCGAGTAGTTAAGTAAATGGGTAGCTATGTGAGGACTCTCTCCATTTTAAAAATTTCAGATATAAGTATTTTATTAAAATAGCAAGAAAAACAAAATAAAATGACATTCCAAGAATAGCACACATCATGTGAAGTAAAAAACTTAGGCTCAACCGAGGCTAACCGATAATTGTTGATGAACAAATGTGAGATGGCTATCGGGGCATCCCCAAGCTCAGATGCTTGAGACTTCTTGAAATATTATCTTGAGATGCCTTGGACATCCCCCAATCTTAAAAATTTCATACTTCATCCATACAAAACTCAACAAGAACTCGTGAAATAAGTTAGCATAAATCAATGCAATACCCTTATCATTCTCTACTGTAGTGAATCTCTAAAATTATTATTTAACATTACATACTATATGCCTTTGCATACTTAATAGTCCTATCCTCAAATAGAATCATTAAACAAGCAAACATATCAAAACAATGCAAACATAACAACAATCTTTCTAAACAGGACAGTCTGTAAAGAATGCAAGAAGATTCATACTTCTTTAACTCCAATTTTTTTGAAAAATTACCACACTGTAGAAAATTTGTTTTATCTTATACTGTGTCAAAAAATCATCATTTTATCACATTTTGATTTTTCTCCAGAATGCACGCAGTAGCGTGCAACTTTTTGTTTTCAAACAACCACATATATACTTGCAAAATAAGCATGGTAAAGTCTATACTTGACATTTTTATTGAAATGAAAGATGCAAAACATTATTATAAATAACAACAAGCAAATACTAAAAAAAATGATGCTCCAAGCAAAACTCATATCATGCGACGAATAAAAATATAGCTCCAAGTGAGGTTACATATAATGTTGAAGACGAAAGAGGGGATGCCTTCCGGGGCATCCCCAAGCTTAGTTGCTTGGAACTTCCTTGAATATTACCTTGAGGGTTCGATGGTAATCCCCAAGCTTAGGGTCTTGTCACTCCTTATTCTCCTCATATCGACATCTCACCCAAAACTTGAAAACTTCAATCACACAAAACTTAACGGAACTTTGTGAGGTCTGTTAGTATAATAAAGAGTAAATCATTCACTTTGGTACTATCAAGACAAGATCCATAATTGTTCTCTATCATTTCCACAATTTATATTGACTAATATAAGCCATCAAAACTATAAAACAAGCAAGCGATGCATTGAAAACAATCTATCAAAAATAGAACAGTCTATAAATATTTGAATTATGCTCATAAATGTGTAACTCTAAAAATTCTGAACAATTAGGAAAACTGATGCGGAGCATCCTATGGACATCACCATGTCAAGAGTCTGTTCGGTGAGTGACACGTGCGGCATCTACTTCACATACACAAAGGTGAATCGTCTCCTTTACACGTGCTCACTTGACCCCTTCGAAGATGGTATACTACTCGACCCTCCATCGCGCATGCATAGGTATTGTTGGTGCTTCACGGATGACGAGGAGGAGTGCAAGCGCCAAGGATCACCTACACCATCCGCGAGGGAAGCGTGGAATAGAAGGAACAAGAAGAAGCCTGGACAAGCTTCTGGAGAGCCCGGAACTTCCGGCCGCTGCCCGGAACATCCGGCCATCCCGAAGCTTCCGGCCCTGCTGCACCGAAGCCGTCCGAGAGTGTGCAAACTCTCTGGATAGCCCGGACCCTGCCCGGACCTTCGCCCGGAACCTCCGGCGCCCGGACCTTCCGGCTGTCCCCAGAACTTTCGGCCCTGCCTGCGCGCAGACACTCGGGCCGAAGCCCATGTACCCTTTCGCCCCTCACTTACCCCTTCGTGGACCTAGACTATATATACTCCTCCACCTCCTCCTAGTTAGGGTTAGCGTGGTGATAGCTCATTTGAGAGATAGAGGTATGCTCATCCATATTGGATATCCTCCGTGCGAGAGACCACAGCCTCTTCTGAGAAGATCCCTTTGGATTCAAGCCCCCTTTCTAAGGGACGATCCCCTAGTGGATTCAAGACCACCTCACGGAGAAGACCGGTTACCTCTTGTATCATCCGTTGTTGACTTTGGATCTTGTATCTCTCTTATGTATTCGAGGATCTAGCACATGTGTGACTTATTCTTGTTGGTCTAGTGTTTCTCTTGTATTCCCCTTGTGTTTTCCCTCTCTTTCCACCTCGTGTTCTTCGTGTTGTTCGCGGGATTCTGCTCCTTTCGTGAAAGATCGGGCCACTAGGGTTCTACCCTACATCATCTTGGTATCATGAGCAAGGTTCATCATGATTTCGGAGCCCCCCTGATGTGGAGCATCCCATGATCATCCCCATGGACCTACCATCGTCGCATCAAGAGCCACGAGGACCCATGACACGAGCTAGAGCTAGAGCTCTTGAGAACGAGGTGACTTCCTTCCTTAGTGACATCACATATGATCCACTCGAGACATGGCTACTACCTAAGTACGATATGCTATGCCTGATCAGGTGTCAAGAGGAGCCTCCCGAATATGCACGTGAAGACGGACAAACCACCAAGTCCATGGGTGAAGAGAACCACCGGAAGGAGACGAAGACAGCTCCAGGGCCCGGACATTCGGCCCCCAGCCCCGGACATCCGGCCGCTGGAGACATGCCAACACAGCAGCAGACCAGCCACAGAAAAGCTACAGGGCCCGGACATCCGGCCCCCAAGACCGGACATCCGGCCTCCCACGAAGCCCCGGACATCCGGCCCCCCAGCCCGGAAATCCGGCCTCGCCTAACCAGAGACTACAGAAGTTTTGCACTTCAGCCCGGACATCCGGCCCGAGCCCCGGACATCCGGCGCCTTGCAAAGCCCCGGACATCCGGCCCGCAACCCGGACATCTGGCGCCTGTCTGCGCACAGTGAACGGGCCAAGGGCCCATGTACCCCTCCAACTCACCCCCAACTTGTACTAGCACTATATATACTCCTACCCCTCCTCCTAGTTAGGGTTAGCGTTGGTTTAGCTCATTTGTGAGATAGAGCTTCGCTCATCCATACCGGATCGTCTCTTCGAGAGTGACCGCGGCCCCTATACGGAGAAGATCCTCTTGGATTCAAGAACCCCTCTTGGGCGGCCCCATCAAGACCTCCTTCTAGGAGAAGAACCGGTTACTTTGTATCGTCCTTTGTTGACCTTGGATCATCGTGTATCTTCCATTGTGTTCTTCTATCTAGCGCATGTGTGATCTATTTCTTGTTGGTTGAGTGTTTCTCTTGTGTTTCCCCTAGTTTTTCCCCTAGTGTTCTTCGTGTTCATCGTTGGGATCAGCACCTTTTGTGAAAGATCGGCCATCTAGGGTTCCACCCTACATCATCTTGTTATCCGAGCCATGTTGATCACGATTTCGGAGCCCCCTCTCTTTGTTTTCTATCTTGATTTTGTTGCTTTTCGTCCTAATCCGAAAATTGCCCCACAAAAATAGCCCCAAATTGTTTTTGTGATTTGTTGGTGTGATGAAGTTTTGTTGGATTTGATCCGCGGATTTCGTGTGTTGCAGGTAGATCTAGCATTCCCCCACCTTTTCCCCAATTTCCATCCACAAAATTGCCCAAATTTTACCCCGGATTTGACCGCATCAACAACATCGCCACCGACTTACGACAATCCGAGCAACGTACAAGGGACTACATCGACACATCTATGAGTTCCCTCAAAGAAGATATCCGAACCATGATGGTCCGCTCTTCTACTTCGTCATCATCAAGTCGGAGCCGCTCAAGTCGACACTCCGACGACACCATCTCCGGTTCAAGTACACCGACATCAAACACTCTTCGTCGTGCCGCGCGTCATGATCGTCAAGCAAATCGCAATCCTCTACACGACACCGACTCTCAAGAGCATCGACATTGCCAAAACCAAGCCGCTTTCGCACAAGCACAAGAACGGCAACGCCAACGACAACAAGAACAAGAGGAACGAGCGCGACAACATCAAGATGCACAAGACACTGAGGTGGAACGCCAACAACAACAACTCCGTGAAGCTCAAGCACTTGAGGCGCAACGTCCCCTTCATGAATCAAGTCGTGCCATAGCCGATCGAGGCCGACAAGCTCGACTACATCAAGAAGCACTTCACGATGAAGCTCAAGAAAGAATTTACCAAAGACGTGTGCATCGACAAGCTCCTCGTCAAGATAGACAAGCTCCCCCTCAAGCGAGACAAGAACATCAAGTCCATCGAGAGCAAGAAGACAATGGACCCAATCCTCGCCAAGAGCAACATGAGGAAGACATCCAACTTCGCTAAGAGCACGCTAACAATGTCAATCCACAACGACATGGGAGTCCTCATCCCCGACCCCAGCACAATGAAGAGCAACGTTACGGCAAGCTAAAGTTCACCATGCCCAAGTTCAATGCAAGAAATGACCCCGAAGACTACATCTCATGGGCATTGAAGGTTGACAAAATCTTCCGCTTGCACAACTACGAAGAAAGGAAGAAGATCGCAATGGCATCCCTTGAATTCCAAGACTACGTCCTCATTTGGTGTGAACAAGTCATTGAGCGCCGAGCGGCAAGAGGTGAACCACCCATCACCACTTGGACACAAATGAAGGATGTCATGAGAGCACGATTCGTGCCAAACTACTACAACCGCGACCTCTTTAAGAAACTTCAACAACTCAAGCAAGGTACCAAGAGCGTTGAAGAGTACTCCAAGGAAATGGAGATTGCCATGATACGAGCCAATGTCAAAGAAGATGATGAGCAAACTATGGCAAGGTTCTTGAATGGACTCAATCATCCTATCAAGAAAATCGTCGACTTCCAACCACACTCGAACCTCATCGAGCTAGTGCATCAACCTACCAAAGCGGAACGGCTAGTACAAGACGACTTCAAGTATGCCAAGTTCTCATCCAAGTCCTATGGCCTCTCCAACAATCAAGCTTCAACGACTCCAACACCTTCTACCTCAACCAAGCCTTCTACAAGCAACGGCGACAAGTCAAGTTACAAGAAAGCTTCGACAAGCTCAAGTCGTCCTCCTACTACAAGCAACTTCAAGAAAGCTCCATCATCATCTACTCCACCCGATGAGACCATCAAGACAAGTTCTATCAAATGCTTCACATGAGGAGGCCGAGGCCACAAGTCCTTCGAGTGCACAAACAAGCGCACCATGATCCTCAATTATGACGGAACCTATGACTCCCTGAGTGAAGGAGAATTGGAAGCTCTTGAGCAAGTGGCCATGCACCGACAAGTGAACACTGAAGATGAAGATGACCAAGTCTTTTGCGATGAAGATTCAAGTCCCGCTCTTGTTGTCTCCAAGGTCTTGACTCTTCAACATCAACAAGACGAAGATCAAAGATGCCATATCTTCCACACAAAGGCCGGCATCAATGGACATTCCGTCAAGGTCATCATCGATGGAGGTAGTTGCCACAACCTAGAAAGTGAAGAACTTTGCTCCAAGCTCCAACTGGTCAAGATGAAGCACCCTCACCCCTACAAGGTTCAATGGCTAAGCGATACCGGCACCATACAAGTCGAGCATAGAGTACAAGTCTCTTTCAAGATAGGCGCCTATGAAGACACATTGGAATGTGATGTCCTTCCGATGACCGTTTGCCACCTACTCCTTGGACAGCCATGGCAATTTGACTGTGGTGTCATTCACAATGGGCGTACAAATCACTATAGCTTCAAGCTGAAAGGGAAAGAGTTCGTGCTACGACCTATGTCTCCAAGCCAAGTGCTCGCAGACAAGCAAGCACCCATCATGGAGAAAATAGTGAGAGAGCGAACCACCAAAAAGAGAGTGAGCGCCACAAGCCCAAATTGAGTGCCTCCACAATGAGCGACAAGAAAAACTTAGTTCTCTTTGCCACCAAACGTGAGATGAGAGAAGTGTGTGAGAACCCATCAAGTGTCCTACTCTATGTCCTATTGTGCAAGGACGAGGTCACAAGAACTAACAACTCTCATGATCTACCTTTGGTGTTATCTTCTCTATTACAGGAATTCCAAGATGTTTTCCCTGATGAGCTACCTCCGGGTCTACCTCCACTACGAGGCATTGAGCACCGAATTGATCTCATCCCCGGGGTGCCGCTTCCCAACAAAGCTCCATACCGTGTCAACCCCGAAGAAACCAAAGAAATACAAAGGCAAGTAAATCATCTCATAGACCATGGACATGTGCGTGAAAGTTTGAGTCCTTGTGCCGTACCCGTCATTCTTGTGCCAAAACATGACGGTAGCTTTCGCATGTGCTCCGATTGTAGAATTATCAATGCTATCACCGTTAGATATAGGTACCCCATTCCACGCCTTGATGATATGCTTGATGAACTTAGCGGTGCCAGTATCTTTTCCAAAATTGATCTTAAAAGTGGTTACTATCAAATCCGCATACAAGAGGGTGATGAATGGAAAACCGCTTTCAAAACAAAGTTTGGTCTATATGAGTGGTTAGTCATGCCTATGGGTTTATCGGAAGCACCCGGTACTTTCATGCGTCTTATTCACTACGTGTTTCGCCCTTACATTGGTGAATTTGTTGTTGTCTACTTCGATGATATCCTTGTGTTTAGAAAATCTCTCAAAGAGCATGTCACCCACCTTCGCACTGTGCTACAAACTCTTCGAAAAGAGCAACTTTATGCTAATATGGAAAAATGCCTATTTGGTGTTGACAAGCTTATTTTCTTGGGTTTCGTAGTTTCTTCTAAGGGTGTTCATGTTGATGAAAATAAGATCAATGCTATTAAAACTTGGCCCCAACCAACCAATTTGCAACAAGTGCGTAATTTTCTTGGTTTAGCCGGTTTCTACCGTAGATTTGTGAAGGATTTTAGCACTATTGCTTCACCTTTGCATGCTTTGAGTAAGAAAAATGCACCTTTTGTTTGGGGACCATCTCAAGATATTGCTTTCAATGAGCTTAAGAATTTGCTTGCTCATGCCCCCGTGCTTGCATTACCCAACTTTGACAAACCTTTCGAAATTCATTGCGATGCTAGTAGTAATGGAATAGGAGGCGTGTTAACGCAAGAGAAGCGCCCCATTGCATATTTTAGTGAGAAACTATCCAGAGGGCAACTCAATTACGCCATCTATGACAAAGAGCTATATGCTTTAGTGCGAGTTATGCATGAATGGGAACATTACCTTCGTCCACATGAGTTCATCATCCATACCGACCATGAAACACTTAAATACCTTAAGGGTCAAACTAAGTTGAACAAGCGTCATGCTAAATGGAGTGAATTTATTGAATCTTTTCCTTATGTCATCAAGTACATTAAGGGTAAAGAAAATGTTGTGGCGGATGCGCTTTCCCGTATATGCATGCTTGTCACTACTCTTGAGTTGAATGTCATTGGTTTTGAGCATATCAAAGAATTGCATGAACATGATCATACATTTGCTACACCCTATGCCAAGTGTTTGATGCATACTTCTTGGAATCGATACTATATCACAGATGGGTACCTTATGAGAGCTAACAAACTTTGCATCCCCGAGTCCTCTTTGCATTTGTTACTTTTGCAGGAATCTCATGGTGGTGGACTCATGGGAAACTTTGGACACAGCAAGACATTTGCCACACTCTCCAAGAATTACTTTTGGCCCAAGATGCATCGCGACGTCAATCGCTTCACCAAATGGTGTTCTACATGTCGCAAAGCTAAGTCCAAAGCCCAATCTCATGGCCTCTATATGCCACTTCCAATTCCATATCAACCATGGGAAGATATTAGCATGGACTTTGTGCTTGGTTTGCCTAGAACTCGAAATGGCAGGGATTCCGTTTTTGTTGTTGTGGACCGTTTCTCCAAAATGGCTCATTTCATTCCTTGCAACAAGATAGACGATGCTTCACATATTGCAAATTTGTTTTGTAGGGAAATTTTGCGCCTTCATGGAGTGCCAAAGACGATTGTCTCGGACCGCGACGTCAAGTTCTTGAGTTACTTTTGGATGACCTTGTGCGCCAAGCTCGGAATCAAGCTCTTGTTCTCTTCGGCATACCATCCACAAACCGACAGCCAAACAGAGGTGACCAACCGTATGCTTTCCACCCTCCTACGAGTGTTGATAAAGAAGAACATCAAGGAGTGGGAAGAGTGCCTACCCATCGCCGAGTACGCCTACAACCGAGCAAGACATTCGACTACAGGCAAGTCGCCCTTCAAGGTCGTCTAAGGCTTCAACCCATTGTCCCCATTGGACATTCTACCTCTACCGCTTCAAGAGCGCGCAAACTTGGACGCGAGTGCCCGAGCCAACTTCCTCAAGAAGATGCATGAAGATACAAGGAACACCATCGAGCGCCAAGTACAACGACTCGCGACCAAGCTCAACGTCAACAAGCAACCCATGATGTTCCATGTTGGAGATCTCGTGTGGCTACACCTTCGCAAGGATCGCTTCCCCAATGAACGCAAGTCCAAGCTACTACCCCGAGCGGATGGACCCTTCAAGGTTCTTGCACGCTACAACAACAATGCATACAAGATCGACATCCCACGCAACAAGTACTCCGTGAGCGACATCTTCAACATCAAAGATCTCTCCCCGTACCATGGTGATGAGGATTTCGATCCGAGGTCGGATCTTTCCCAAGGGAGGGGAGATGATGCGGAGCATCCTATGATCATCCACATGGACCTACCATCGTCGCATCAAGAGCCACGAGGACCCATGACACGAGCTAGAGCTAGAGCTCTCGAGAACGAGGTGACTTCCTTCCTTAGTGACATCACATATGATCCACTCGAGACATGGCTACTACCTAAGTACGATCAGGTGTCAAGAGGAGCCTCCTGAAGATGCATGTGAAGACGGACAAACCACCAAGTCCATGGGTGAAGAGAACCACCGGAAGGAGACGAAGACAGCTCCAGGGCCCGGACATCCGGCCCCCAGCCCCGGACATCCGGCGCTGGAGACATGCCAACACAGCAGCAGACCAGCCACAGAAAAGCTACAGGGCCCGGACATCCGGCCCCCAAGCCCGGACATCCGGCCTCCCACGAAGCCCCGGACATCCGGCCCCCTAGCCCGGAAATCCGGCCTCGCCTAACCAGAGACTATAGAAGTTTTGCACTTCAGCCCGGACATCCGGCCCGAGCCCCGGACATCCGGTGCCTCGCGAAGCCCCGGACATCCGGCCTGCAGCCCGGACATCTGGCGCCTGTCTGCGCACAGTGAACGGGCCAAGGGCCCATGTACCCCTCCAACTCGCCCCCAACTTGTACTAGCACTATATATACTCCTACCCCTCCTCCTAGTTAGGGTTAGCGTTTGTTTAGCTCATTTGTGAGATAGAGCTTCGCTCATCCATACCGGATCGTCTCTTCGAGAGTGACCGCGGCCCCTCTATGGAGAAGATCCTCTTGGATTCAAGACCCCCTCTTGGGCAGCCCCATCAAGACCTCCTTCTAGGAGAAGAACCGGTTACTTTTTATCGTCCTTTGTTGACCTTGGATCATCATGTATCTTCCTTTGTGTTCATCGATCTAGCGCATGTGTGATCTATTTCTTGTTGGTTGAGTGTTTCTCTTGTGTTTCCCCTAGTTTTTCCCCTAGTGTTCTTCATGTTCATCGTTGGGATCCGCTCCTTTCGTGAAAGATCGGCTATCTAGGGTTCCACCCTACATCACCCCCTCTTTGTTTTCTAGCCTTCTTTTGCTTCATTTCATTCTAAATCCGAAAATCCCCACCAAAAATAGCCCCAATTTTTTTTTGTGATTTGTTGGTTTGGATGATGTTTTGTTGATTTTGATCCATGGATTTGCTTGGTTTCAAATGGATCTAGCATCTCCCCAAGTTTCCCCACTTTCCATCCACGAAATCGCCTCAATTTTGCCCCTAAAAATCGAGTTTTTCCGCCCCCGTTCTCAGATCTGGAATTTAGGGTTCGTCCCGGAAGAAATTTCACGAGCCCCAGAACTTCCGGACTCCCCCGGAACTTCCGTCCCCCGGAACTTCCGTCCTTACCCCGGAACTTACGGGCTAAACAAAAAGTTTACCCCAAAAAACCCCAGACTCCCCTCACTTTTTCTGCGACCCCCGGAACTTCCGGCCACCCTCGGAACTTCCGGAGCCCGGAACTTCCGGCCCTAGGCCCGGATCTTCTGGCCTAACCAGAAACTTTCCCCGAAATTTCAGCATCACCCTCCTTCACCGTTTTCATCACAACTTTTCGCTTCGAACTCCGATTTGAGTGTTCTTTGGCTCGTTTTGAAGCTATCGACGTGCCCGAGGACCTCACCTTGGTTTCACCACCTTTTGACACCATCAAATTTTTTGGAACTTTGGCAACTTTGCCTAGGGCTTCCACCACATCATCCGCTACACCACCATCGACTTCCGCATCCTAACCAATTTTGTTCCCCATCGCATATGTGGTGTCTAGGCTACTTAGGGATGGTTGCTTCTTCGTCAACCACCACCACCACCATAATTTCCGCATAGGCTTACCAACCATACACTTCTTCCCCCCCCCAACATAACCCAATTTTGTTTGTGTTGTGAGTTGTGTCTCCTAAGGTGTTTCGGCACTTAGGGACCGTGCTTCCAACACCGACACCATATATAGTCCACCACCTTAGTCTCTATTTCCGCATTGCGTACTCCACAACCCATCATTGCATTTCCACAATCCCTTTGAGCTTCCGCAACCACCACCGCATCCCGATACCACCATTTGACATTTGAGATTTTGAGTTCGTGGTTTATTCTGTTTCCTAAGGTGTTTCCGATACTTAGGGACGACTCTCCATCATCTTGGTATCTCCATCAAGATCACCGCCACTCATCATCGCCAAGGACAGTAACCTCCATATCATCTTGGTATCATGGTATCCCTCCATTGTATATTCCCTTGCAATTGCATTGATAACCCCTAGCCCATTTTGCCTCACTTGCCTATCGAGACTAGCCATTTGAGTATTGCCGACAATGTTACTTGTGGACATTAGTGATTTACACCATACATTGCATACATACCATACCATATCGGTATCATCTTGGTATCATATCATCCTTCATGCCTCAAGTTTGTTCCCACATATACACAATAGCTATCATGGTTTGTGAATTGTGCAAAAGTGGCCATACAAAAAAAAGAGAATAAGCTTTTAAGCAAGGAAAAAGAGAGAAACAAAAGAGCTCTTAAGCAATAGCCATAGCATCATACCACATTGCATATAAGATCATCTTGGATCACCTTGTGAGAAACACCGGGAACCATACATACATAGCATACTTGGGATAGAAAGTTATCCATTTTGCATCTCATAGGTTGTGCACAAGTGTCGTATCTGCCTATTGAGCAATCGTGCTAGCGTCTCCCTTGAGTTGTGCAACACGAGCTTTTTCCGTGGATTCCACATTTTGTGCTCATCCTTGGTTGCACGACCCCATTTATCTATCCGTGTGTGTGTTTCCGTGTGCCACATATTGCTATTTGTCTACTTGTTTCACTTGAGAATTTGTGAATCTCTTTCAACATTATTGACTCTTGCTAACATTTTGCATTAAATTTTTGTGCCACTATCCTCACCGAGCTCCACTATAAGCCTTACTTGTGTAGGTGTGAGAAACCGACAAGAATTGGTACCAATTGTGCTATTTCCTTGTCCACATTGGAGTGATCATTGATCCACTTTCAACTTCGGTGAAGGTACATTTGGTACTCGTTCTTCTCTTTCTACCACTCACATTTTTCTCTTGGAGTGATGGATAGGCAAGGCATTTCATCTTCGGTCTACAACAAAAAAGACGAGTTCGATGCCACGAAAAAGTACAATGACGCCAAGATGCAAGCTCAAATGGAGGAGATCAAAGCCCTCATCAAGTTCTACAAGAGATCTTCTGCATCTTCGAGAAGACGGTCAAGTACACACACTTAAGAGCTACCATCTCCGACAAGGTCACATCGGCATCGACACCATCACCACCACGAATGTGAAGGTCAAGAGCTCAACACCAACATCCGCTCAACGACTTCACGATCTGATGTGGAGAATCCCTAGATAATCCCCATGGACGCACCCACACCTCCAACGGCACCACTCGGACCAATGACACGAGCCCGAGCCAAAGATATTGATGTGGAGCATCCCACGACCATCCCCATGGATGCCACCTCAACTATCCAAGCTCCAAGTGGACCAATGACAAGGGCTAGGGCACGTGCTATTCAATCTGAGGTGACATCACTCCTACTTGAGTTTTGCCCCTCTTCAAGTGAGACAAGGCTACTGCCTAAGTCCGAGATACTATGTGTCATCAGTCACAACGCTCAAGACTCGGAGCCGAGGACTGTAGAAGAAGAGACATGCGTCAACACTCTGGACAGCCCGGAACTTCCGGCCAGAGCCCGGAACTTCGGGCCGGCCCGGAGCTTCCGGCCACCGATGACTTCGACCAGCCCAGGTGTGCCAACTCTCGGGTTAGCCCGGACCCCGTCCCGGACCTTCCAGCGCCCAGAACCTCTGGCCTGCCCGGACCTTCCGGCCCCCGGATGCCAGCACATCTCCACCGCGTCAACTCTCTGGTTAGGTCGGACCCTCCCCGGAACCTCCGGTGCCCAGAACTTCCGGCCCTGCCTGCGCGCAGCCACTTGGGCCGAGGCCCGTGTACCCTTTCGTCACCTAGACTATATATACTATATCCCGTACAACTTTCTAGGGTTAGCGTTGGTTTAGCTCATACTTAGAGATAGAGCTTCGCTCATCCACATCGGATCTACTCCTCGTGAGAGACCGCGGCCTCTTCGGAGAAGATCCCTTTGGATTCAAGCCCCCTTTCTAAGGGAAGATCCCCCCGTGGATTCAAGACCTCCTCACAGAGAAGACCGGCTACCTTTGTATCATCCTTAGTTGTCCGTTGATTCGTGTATCGTTCTATCTACCCGAGGATCTAGCACATGTGTGACTTGTTCTTGTTAGTTTGAGTGTTCCTGTTGTGTTTCCCCTTGTGTTTTCCCTCGTTCCCTCCTCGTGTTCTTCGCGTTCTTTGCGGGATCCGCTCCTTTCATGAAAGACCGGGCGATTAGGGTTCCACCCTACATCATCTTGGTATCTAGAGCAGGGTTGATCACGATTTCGTAGCCTCCCCGTTGTGTTTCTAGCCTAATTTTGTAGTTTTTCGTCCTAATCCGAAAATCCCCACCAAAAATAGCCCCAATTTTTTTTGTGATTTGTTCGTGTGTTGAGATTTTGTTGGTTTTGATCCATGAATTTGGTGTGTGGTTCGTAGATCTAGCCTCCCCACCCTTATTTTCCTCCAATTTCTTCCCTTTCCCTTTTGGATTTGGGCTTTTTCCCCAAGTTTTTCCGCCCAAATCCACGATCCTGAAGTCTCTGTTCTTGACAGAATCACGACCACCGGAACTTCCGGTCCAGCCCGGACATTCCGGCCCCGGACCTTCCGGCCTTCCCCGGAACCTCCGGACCCCGGACCCTCCGTCTTGCCCGGAACTTACGGCTTCGACAGAAAGTTCGCACTACTTCCACAACTCCACCCAAAATTCCACCAAATTTTGTTCCGGTGCTCACCATATACCATATATATTTCCGCATACCTCCAGCACTTCCGCATAACCCACCATTTTTGGACTGTTTCGCTCTCCGACACAATTGCTACTTTGAGGTTTGAGAATTTGAGTTGCGGTACCGTATCCTTTTGTGTTTCGGCTATCTAGGTACGGTTCGACATCGACATCACCACTGCTCATCTTCGCCACAGACGCGTCATCAACAACGACCACCTCGACTACGACTTGGTATTCATGCCACCATTTTGACACCATACCGGAAGCAAGACCGGTAACCTAATCTTGGTATTGGACATATCATTCTTGCCATTCCATTGATAGCCATCATAGCCTTACTCCTTTGCGTTGCTTACCCATCGAGACTCGCCATTGAGTATTGCCGGCAACAAGACCTGTGCACATTAGTGATCATATTTCCCATAGCATACATACATCATTGTTGCCTATATTGGTATCATCTCTTGTGTCACAAACATGTCATCGCATACTCACTTGTTATCTTGGTTCGTCAAACATTGCATGAGAAAAGAGCTCAAACATCAAAGAGCCAACCAAGCTTTTAAGCAAAGAGGAAAGATACACAAAGAACTTTTAAGCAAGAACCATAGCATCATACAACATTAAAATTGTCATACTCGATCATCTTGGATCATATCATAGCAACACCTTGCATACAAAGTATTTGGGATAGAAGTCGTTGCATTTTTGCTAAGTAGGTTGTGCACAAGTTCTTGTATCCTCCTATCGTGCAATCATGCTAGTGTCTCTCTAGTGTTGTGAAACAAGAGCATTTTTGTGGATTCCACATTTTGGCTCACCCTTGGTTGCACAACCCCACTTATCTTTTTGCGTGTGTGTTTCCGTGTACCTTATATGCTTGGTCTACTTGTTACATTGCATCTTGCGAATCTTTTCCAACATTATTGAAGCTCACTTACAATTGCATCAAATTTTCTGCCGCCATCCTAACCAAGCTCCACCAAAAGCTTTTACTTGTGTAGGTGTGAGAAACCGACAAGAACTCGTACCAATTGTGCTATTTCCTTGTCCTACATTGGAGTGATTCTGGATCCACTTTCAACTCCGGTCAAGGTACACTTGGTACTCGTTCCTCTCTTTCTACCACTCACATTTGTCTTGGAATGATGGATAGGCCAAGTACTTCTACCAACCCACTCTTCATGGAGCAAGACGATGACATGAACTCCTTTGTCACCAAGAGTCACCTCTTTGGTGCACAACGTGCTTTGCATCAAGAGCAACAAGCGATGAGTGAACGCATCTACAACCTTGCCGCCGACTTGCGACTTTCCGAGCAACGTACAAAGGACTACTTCGACCACAAGCTCGACGATCACAAGCAAGAGAATGATACAAGGATGGACAAAATTCGTGCTTTGTTGCTCAAGAGCTCGTCTTCCACTTCAAGAAGGAGCCGTTCAAGCCGCCACCCCGACCTCACCCTCTCCGGCTCAAGTACACCAACATCGAACACTCTTCGTCGAGCCGCGCTCGCCGATCGTCAAGCAAGCCTCAATCCCCTAAGAGACACCGACTCTCAAGAGCGCCGACAACATCAAACTCAAGAAGCCTGTGCGCTTGCACAAGAACGGCAACGTCAACGCCAACATGAAGAGGAAGAGAGAGCGCGTCTACACCAAAACGCCCAAGATGCCGAGGCACAACGTCAAGCACAACAACTCCGTGACGCTCAAGCACTTGCGGCGGAACAAGCTCTACGCGATTTGAGTCGAGCCATTGCCGACCGAAGCCGACAAGCCCATGAACAAGAAGAAGCACATCACGAAGAAATTCCAGAACCAAGATTTCACGCTTGCGTGCATCGTCAAGTTCCTATTCGAGCTCGCGAAGATCCTCCACAAGCTCGCCAACACCATCAAGTTCATTGAGAGCATGAAGACAATGGAAATCCTCCACGACAAGAGCAACATGAGGATAACAACCCTCCGCGTCAAGAGCACCACGAGTTGAACAATCATCTACAACATGGGAGTCATCATCCCCGACCCCAACACAATGAATGGCAACTCTACGACAAGCTCAAGTTCACCATGCCCAAGTTCAATGTAAGCAACGATCCAGAAGAGTACCTTTCATGGGCATTGAAAGTTGACAAGATTTTCCGTTTGGACAATTATGACGAAGAGAAGAAGATCGCAATGGCATTCCTTGAGTTCCAAGACTATGTGCTCATTTGGTGGGAAAAAGTCATTGAGCGCCGAGAGGCAAGAGGTGAACCACCCATCACTACTTGGGCGCAAATGAAGGATGTCATGAGAGCACGCTTCGTACCTACCTACTACAACCGCGATCTCTTCAAGAAACTCGAACAACTCAAGCAAGGAACCAAGAGCGTTGAAGAGTAATACAAGGATATGGAGATTTCCATGATACGAGCCAATGTCACGGAAGATGATGAGCAAACAATAGCACATTTCTTGAATGGACTCAATCATCCTATCAAGAAGATCGCCGACTTCCAACCATACTCAAATCTCATCGAGCTAGTGCACCAAGCTACCAAAGCAGAACACCATGTGCAAGATGATTTCAAGTATGCCAAGTTCTCATCCAAGTCCTATGGCTTCTCCAGTAACCAAGCTTCAACGACTCCAACACCGACTACAAGACCTTCTACTTCCAACATCGACAAGTCGACTTCCAAGAAAGCTTCACCAACTGCAAGCAACCCTACTACGGGCAACTTCAAGCCGAGAGCTTCATCATCATCAACCCCAACCGATGAGACCATCAAGACGAGTTCCTTCAAGTGTTTCACTTGCGGAGGCCGAGGCCACAAGTCCTACGAGTGCACCAACAAGCGAACCATGGTCTTCAACGACGATGGCACGTATGACACCATGAGCGACGGCGAAATGGAAGCCCTCGAGCACGTCACCATGCACCGCCAAGTGAACAATGAAGAAGAACAAGTCTTTTGTGATGAAGACTCGAGTCCCGCACGTGTTGTCTCCAATGTCTTGACTCTCCAACATCACCAAGAAGAAGACCAATGATTCCACATATTCCACACCAAGGCCAGCATCAATGGACGATCCGTCAAGGTCATCATCGATGGAGGGAGTTGTCACAATCTTGCAAGTGAAGAACATTGCTCCAAGCTCCAATTACCAAATACAAAGCATCCACATCCATACAAAGTGCAATGGCTTAGTGATTCCGGCACTATCCAAGTCGAGCACCGAGTACAAGTCTCCTTCAAGATCGGCGCCTACGAAGACACCTTGGAGTGCGACGTCGTTCCAATGACCGTTTGTCATCTTCTCCTTGGACGGCCATCGCAATTTGATAGAGGAGTCGTCCACAACGGCCGAACGAACCACTACATCTTCAAGATGAAGGGCAAGGAGTACATCATCCGTCCAATGTCGCCAAGTCAAGTAATCAACGACAAGCAAGCCACCCATCGTGGAGATCATAGTGAGATAGAGAGCAACCAAAACGAGAGTGAGTGCCACAAGCCAAAATCGAGTGCCTCCATGATGAGCGAAAACAAGAACCTAGTTCTGTTTGCCACCAAACATGAGATGAGAGAAGTGTGTGAGAACCCATCTAGTGTCCTACACTATTTCCTTGTGTGCAAGGACAATGCACCACAAACTAACACCTCTCACACTCTTCTTCTAGTGTTGTCTTCTCTATTGTAGGAATTTCAAGATGTTTTCCCCGATGAGCTACCTCCGGGACTACCTCCACTTCGAGGCATTGAGCACCGCATCGACCTCATCCCCGGAGCGCCACTTCCAAACAAAGATCCCTACCGCGTCAACCCCGACAAAACAAAATAAATACAATGGCAAGTAAAGCATCTCATAGACCATGGACATGTGCATGAAAGTTTGAGCCCTTATGCTGTTCCGGTCATTCTTGTGCCAAAACGTGATGGTAGTTTTGGCTTGTGCTCCGATTGTAGACCTATCAATGCTATCACCGTTCGCTATAGGTATCCCATTCCACGCCTAGATGATATGCTTGATGAGCTTAGCGATGCCACTATATTTTCTAAAATTGATCTTAAAAGTGGTTACTATCAAATCCGCATACAAGAGGGTGATGAATGGAAAACCGTTTTCAAAACCAAGTTTAGTTTGTATGAGTTTTTAGTCATGCCTATGGGTCTTTCGGAAGCGCCGAGCACTTTTATGCGCCTTATGAATCATGTCTTTCGCCCTTACATTGGTATATTTGTTGTGGTTTACTTCGATGACATTCTTGTGTTTAGCAAATCTATTATGGAGCATGTCACCCATGTCCGCACCATTTTGCAAACTCTTAGAAAAGAGCGACTCTATGCTAATATGGAGAAATTCCTTTTTGGTGTTGATAAGCTCATTTTCTTGGGTTTTGTTGTTTCTTCTAAGGGTGTTCATGTTGATGAGTCCAAGATTAATGCTATTAAGACTTGGCCGCAACCAACCAACTTGCATCAAGTGCGTAGTTTTCTTGGCCTTGCGGGTTTCTATCGTTGCTTTGTACAAGATTTTAGCACCATTGCTTCGCCTTTGCATGCTTTGAGCAAGAAGAATGCGCCTTTTGTTTGGGGACCATCCCAAGATACCGCATTCAATGAGCTTAAGAATTTGCTTACTCAAGCTCCCATGCTTGCTTTACCCAACTTCGACAAGCCTTTTGAAATTCATTGCGGTGCTAGTGGTAATGGCATAGGAGGTGTGTTAACGCAAGAGAAGCGCCCCGTAACTTACTTTAGTGAGAAACTTTCCGGAGCGCAACTCAATTATCCCATCTATGACAAAGAGCTATATGCCTTAGTCCGCGTTTGGCATGAATGGGAACACTACCTTCGTCTCCATGAGTTTATCATTCATACCGATCATGAGATTCTCAAGTATCTTAAGGGACAAACTAAGTTGAACAAGCGTCATGCTAAATGGAGTGAATTTATTGAGTCTTTTCCCTATGTCATCAAGTACATCAAGGGTAAATTAAAATAGTAGCAGATGCTCTTTCCCGCATTTGCATGCTTGTCACGCAACTTGAGTTAGATGTCATTGGATTCGAGCATATCAAAGACTTATATGAGCACGATGCAACTTTTAACATTCTTTATGCCAAGTGTTTGTCGAATACATCTTGGGAACGCTATTACATCAAAGATGGCTACCTTATGAGAGCTAACAAACTTAGTATTCCCGAGTCCTCTCTTCGTTTGTTGCTTCTGCAGGAATCTCATGGAGGAGGCTTAATGGGACATTTCGGACGCGACAAGACGTTCGCCACACTCTTGAAAACCTACTTTTGGCCTAAGATGTTTTGGGATGTCAATCGTTTCACTAACCGGTGTTCTACATGTCGCAAAGCTAAGTCCAAAGCTCAATCTCATGGTCTCTATATGCCTTTACCAATTCCATACCAGCCTTGCAAAGACATTAGCATGGACTTTGTACTTGGTTTTCCTAGGACTCGCAATGGAAAAGATTCCATATTTGTCGTTGTGGACCGTTTCTCCAAAATGGCACATTTTATTCCTTGTCACAAGATAGACGATGCTTCACATGTTGCTAATCTCTTTTGTACGGAAATATTGCGTCTCCATGGTGTGCCAAAGACAATTGTCTCGGACCGCGACGTCAAGTTCCTTAGCTACTTTTGGAAGACCCTATGCGCCAAGCTCGGAATCAAGCTACTCTTTTCCACGGCGTACCATCCTCAAACCGATGGCAAAACGGAGGTGACAAACCGCACACTCTCCGCTCTACTTAGAGTACTCATCAAGAAGAACATCAAGGAGTGGAAGGAGTGTCTACCCATCGTCGAGTTCGCCTACAACCGAGCAGGACACTCAACAACCGGCAAGTCCCCTTTCGAGGTCGTCTACAGATTCAACCCTTTGTCACCATTGGATATTCTACCTCTTCCACTCCAAGAGCGAATCAATTTGGACGCAAGTGCACGAGTGACCCGTCTCAAGAAGGTGCATGAAGATACAAGAAACACCATCGAGCGCCAAGTACAACGCCTTGCGACAAAGCTCAACGTCAACAGGAAACCTATGGTCTTCAACATTGGTGATCTCGTGTGGCTACACCTTCGCAAGGAGAGCTTTCCACAAGAATGCAAGTCTAAGCTTCGACCACAAGCAGATGGACCCTTCAAGGTGCTCGCACGCTACAACGACAATGCTTACAAGATCGACCTCCCGCGCGACAAGTACAACGTGAGCGACATCTTCAACATCAAAGATCTCTATCCCTTCCATGGTGATGAAGAACTCGATCCGAGGACGGATCTTACCCAAGGGAGGGGAGATGATGTGGAGCATCCCACGACCATCCCCATGGATGCCACCTCAACTATCCAAGCTCCAAGTGGACCAATGACAAGGGCTAGGGCACGTGCTATTCAATCCGAGGTGTCATCACTCCTACTTGAGTTTTCCCCCTCTTCAAGTGAGACATGGCTACTGCCTAAGTCCGATATACTATGTGTCATCAGGTACAATGCTCAAGACTCGGAGCCGAGGACTATGGAACAAGAGATAGGCGTCAACACTCTGGACAGCCCGGAACTTCCAACCAGAGCCCGGAACTTCCGGCCCCCGGACCTTCCGGCTAACCCAGAGCTTCCGGCCGCCGATGACTTCGACCAGCCCAGGCGTGCCAACTCTCGGGTAAAAAGCCCGGACCCTGTCCCAGACCTTCCGACACCCGGAACCTCCAGCCTGCCCGGACCTTCCGGTCCCCGGATGACACCACATCTCCACCGCGCCAACTCTCTGGTTAGGCCGGACCCGCCCCAGAACCTCCGGTGCCTAGAACTTCCGGCCCTGCCTGTGCGCAGCCACATGGGCCGAGGCCCGTGTACCCTTTTGTCACCTAGACTATATATACTCTATCCCGTACGACTTTCTAGGGTTAGCGTTGGTTTAGCTCATACCCAGAGATAGAGCATCGCTCATCCATATCGAATCTACTCCTTGAGAGAGACCGCGGCCCCTCTTCGGAGAAGACCCATCGTGGATTCAAGACCCCTTTACAGGAAGATCCCCTTGTGGAACTTCCGGTCCAGCCCGGACATTCCGGCCCCGGACCTTCCGGCCTTCCCCGGAACGTCCGGACCCCGGACCCTCCGTCTTGCCCGGAACTTACGGCTTCGACAGAAAGTTCGCACTACTTCCACAACTCCACCCAAAATTCCACCAAATTTTGTTCCGGTGCTCACCATATACCATATATATTTCCGCATACCTCCAGCACTTCCGCATAACCCACCATTTTTGGACTGTTTCGCTCTCCGACACAATTGCTACTTTGAGGTTTGAGAATTTGAGTTGCGGTACCTATCCTTTTGTGTTTCGACTATCTAGGTACGGTTCGACATCGACATCACCACTGCTCATCTTCGCCACAGACGCGTCATCAACAACGACCACCTCGACTACGACTTGGTATTCATGCCACCATTTTGACACCATACCGGAAGCAAGACCGGTAACCTAATCTTGGTATTGGACATATCATTCTTGCCATTCCATTGATAGCCATCATAGCCTTACTCCTTTGCGTTGCTTACCCATCGAGACTCGCCATTGAGTATTGCCGGCAACAAGACCTGTGCACATTAGTGATCATATTTCCCATAGCATACATACATCATTGTTGCCTATATTGGTATCATCTCTTGTGTCACAAACATGTCATCGCATACTCACTTGTTATCTTGGTTCGTCAAACATTGCATGAGAAAAGAGCTCAAACATCAAAGAGCCAACCAAGCTTTTAAGCAAAGAGGAAAGATACACAAAGAACTTTTAAGCAAGAACCATAGCATCATACAACATTAAAATTGTCATACTCGATCATCTTGGATCATATCATAGCAACACCTTGCATACAAAGTATTTGGGATAGAAGTCGTTGCATTTTTGCTAAGTAGGTTGTGCACAAGTTCTTGTATCCTCCTATCGTGCAATCATGCTAGTGTCTCTCTAGTGTTGTGCAACAAGAGCATTTTTGTGGATTCCACATTTTGGCTCACCCTTGGTTGCACAACCCCACTTATCTTTTTGCGTGTGTGTTTCCGTGTACCTTATATGCTTGGTCTACTTGTTACATTGCATCTTGCGAATCTTTTCCAACATTATTGAAGCTCACTTACAATTGCATCAAATTTTCTGCCGCCATCCTAACCAAGCTCCACCAAAAGCTTTTACTTGTGTAGGTGTGAGAAACCGACAAGAACTCGTACCAATTGTGCTATTTCCTTGTCCTACATTGGAGTGATTCTGGATCCACTTTCAACTCCGGTCAAGGTACACTTGGTACTTGTTCCTCTCTTTCTACCACTCACATTTGTCTTGGAATGATGGATAGGCCAAGTACTTCTACCAACCCACTCTTCATGGAGCAAGACGATGACATGAACTCCTTTGTCACCAAGAGTCACCTCTTTGGTGCACAACGTGCTTTGCATCAAGAGCAACAAGCGATGAGTGAACGCATCGACAACCTTGCCGCCGACTTGCGACTTTCCGAGCAACGTACAAAGGACTACTTCGACCACAAGCTCGACGATCACAAGCAAGAGAATGATACAAGGATGGACGAAATTCGTGCTTTGTTGCTCAACAGCTCGTCTTCCACTTCAAGAAGGAGCCGTTCAAGCCGCCACCCCGACCTCACCCTCTCCGGCTCAAGTACACCAACATCGAACACTCTTCGTCGAGCCGCGCTCGCCGACCGTCAAGCAAGCCTCAATCCCCTAAGAGACACCGACTCTCAAGAGCGCCGACAACATCAAACTCAAGAAGCCTGTGCGCTTGCACAAGAACGGCAACGTCAACGCCAACATGAAGAGGAAGAGAGAGCGCGTCTACACCAAAACGCCCAAGATGCCGAGGCACAACGTCAAGCACAACAACTCCGTGACGCTCAAGCACTTGCGGCGGAACAAGCTCTACGCGATTTGAGTCGAGCCATTGCCGACCGAAGCCGACAAGCCCATGAACAAGAAGAAGCACATCACGAAGAAATTCCAGAACCAAGATTTCACGCTTGCGTGCATCGTCAAGTTCCTCTTCGAGCTCGCGAAGATCCTCCACAAGCTCGCCAACACCATCAAGTTCATCGAGAGCATGAAGACAATGGAAATCCTCCACGACAAGAGCAACATGAGGATAACAACCCTCCGCGTCAAGAGCACCACGAGTTGAACAATCATCTACAACATGGGCGTCATCATCCCCGACCCCAACAGAATGAATGGCAACTCTACGACAAGCTCAAGTTCACCATGCCCAAGTTCAATGTAAGCAACGATCCAGAAGAGTACCTTTCATGGGCATTGAAAGTTGACAAGATTTTCCGTTTGGACAATTATGACAAAGAGAAGAAGATCGCAATGGCATTCCTTGAGTTCCAAGACTATGTGCTCATTTGGTGGGAAAAAGTCATTGAGCGCCGAGAGGCAAGAGGTGAACCACCCATCACTACTTGGGCGCAAATGAAGGATGTCATGAGAGCACGCTTCGTACCTACCTACTACAACCGCGATCTCTTCAAGAAACTCGAACAACTCAAGCAAGGAACCAAGAGCGTTGAAGAGTAATACAAGGATATGGAGATTTCCATGATACGAGCCAATGTCACGGAAGATGATGAGCAAACAATAGCACATTTCTTGAATGGACTCAATCATCCTATCTAGAAGATCGCCGACTTCCAACCATACTCAAATCTCATCGAGCTAGTGCACCAAGCTACCAAAGCAGAACACCATGTGCAAGATGATTTCAAGTATGCCAAGTTCTCATCCAAGTCCTATGGCTTCTCCAATAACCAAGCTTCAACGACTCCAACACCGACTACAAGACCTTCTACTTCCAACATCGACAAGTCGACTTCCAAGAAAGCTTCACCAACTGCAAGCAACCCTACTACGGGCAACTTCAAGCCGAGAGCTTCATCATCATCAACCCCAACCGATGAGACCATCAAGACGAGTTCCTTCAAGTGTTTCACTTGCGGAGGCCGAGGCCACAAGTCCTACGAGTGCACCAACAAGCGAACCATGGTCTTCAACGACGATGGCACGTATGACACCATGAGCGACGGTGAAATGGAAGCCCTCGAGCACGTCACCATGCACCGCCAAGTGAACAATGAAGAAGAACAAGTCTTTTGTGATGAAGACTCGAGTCCCGCACGTGTTGTCTCCAATGTCTTGACTCTCCAACATCACCAAGAAGAAGACCAATGATGCCACATATTCCACACCAAGGCCGGCATCAATGGACGATCCGTCAAGGTCATCATCGATGGAGGGAGTTGTCACAATCTTGCAAGTGAAGAACTTTGCTCCAAGCTCCAATTACCAAAGACAAAGCATCCACATCCATACAAAGTGCAATGGCTTAGTGATTCCGGCACTATCCAAGTCGAGCACCGAGTACAAGTCTCCTTCAAGATCGGCGCCTACGAAGACACCTTGGAGTGCGACGTCGTTCCAATGACCGTTTGTCATCTTCTCCTTGGACGGCCATGGCAATTTGATAGAGGAGTCGTCCACAACGGCCGAACGAACCACTACATCTTCAAGATGAAGGGCAAGGAGTACATCCTCCGTCCAATGTCGCCAAGTCAAGTAATCTACGACAAGCAAGCCACCCATCGTGGAGATCATAGTGAGAGAGAGAGCCACCAAAACGAGAGTGAGCGCCACAAGCCAAAATCGAGTGCCTCCATGATGAGCGAAAACAAGAACCTAGTTCTGTTTGCCACCAAACATGAGATGAGAGAAGTGTGTGAGAACCCATCTAGTGTCCTACACTATGTCCTTGTGTGCAAGGACAATGCACCACAAACTAACACCTCTCACACTCTTCTTCTAGTGTTGTCTTCTCTATTGTAGGAATTTCAAGATGTTTTCCCCGATGAGCTACCTCCGGGACTACCTCCACTTCGAGGCATTGAGCACCGCATAGACCTCATCCCCGGAGCGCCACTTCCAAACAAAGATCCCTACCGCGTCAACCCCGACAAAACAAAATAAATACAATGGCAAGTAAAGCATCTCATAGACCATGGACATGTGCATGAAAGTTTGAGCCCTTATGCTGTTCCGGTCATTCTTGTGCCAAAACGTGATGGTAGTTTTCGCTTGTGCTCCGATTGTAGACCTATCAATGCTATCACCGTTCGCTATAGGTATCCCATTCCACGCCTAGATGATATGCTTGATGAGCTTAGCGATGCCACTATATTTTCTAAAATTGATCTTAAAAGTGGTTACTATCAAATCCGCATACAAGAGGGTGATGAATGGAAAACCGTTTTCAAAACCAAGTTTAGTTTGTATGAGTTTTTAGTCATGCCTATGGGTCTTTCGGAAGCGCCGAGCACTTTTATGCGCCTTATGAATCATGTCTTTCGCCCTTACATTGGTATATTTGTTGTGGTTTACTTCGATGACATTCTTGTGTTTAGCAAATCTATTATGGAGCATGTCACCCATGTCCGCACCATTTTGCAAACTCTTAGAAAAGAGCGACTCTATGCTAATATGGAGAAATTCCTTTTTGGTGTTGATAAGCTCATTTTCTTGGGTTTTGTTGTTTCTTCTAAGGGTGTTCATGTTGATGAGTCCAAGATTAATGCTATTAAGACTTGGCCGCAACCAACCAACTTGCATCAAGTGCGTAGTTTTCTTGGCCTTGCGGGTTTCTATCGTTGCTTTGTACAAGATTTTAGCACCATTGCTTCGCCTTTGCATGCTTTGAGCAAGAAGAATGCGCCTTTTGTTTGGGGACCATCCCAAGATACCGCATTCAATGAGCTTAAGAATTTGCTTACTCAAGCTCCCATGCTTGCTTTACCCAACTTCGACAAGCCTTTTGAAATTCATTGCGGTGCTAGTGGTAATGGCATAGGAGGTGTGTTAACGCAAGAGAAGCGCCCCGTAACTTACTTTAGTGAGAAACTTTCCGGAGCGCAACTCAATTATCCCATCTATGACAAAGAGCTATATGCCTTAGTCCGCGTTTGGCATGAATGGGAACACTACCTTCGTCTCCATGAGTTTATCATTCATACCGATCATGAGATTCTCAAGTATCTTAAGGGACAAACTAAGTTGAACAAGCGTCATGCTAAATGGAGTGAATTTATTGAGTCTTTTCCCTATGTCATCAAGTACATCAAGGGTAAAGAAAAATAGTAGCAGATGCTCTTTCCCGCATTTGCATGCTTGTCACGCAACTTGAGTTAGATGTCATTGGATTCGAGCATATCAAAGACTTATATGAGCATGATGCAACTTTTAACATTCTTTATGCCAAGTGTTTGTCGAATACATCTTGGGAACGCTATTACATCAAAGATGGCTACCTTATGAGAGCTAACAAACTTAGTATTCCCGAGTCCTCTCATTGTTTGTTGCTTTTGCAGGAATCTCATGGAGGAGGCTTAATGGGACATTTCGGACGCGACAAGACGTTCGCCACGCTCTTGAAAAGCTACTTTTGGCCTAAGATGTTTCGGGATGTCAATCGTTTCACTAACCGGTGTTCTACATGTCGCAAAGCTAAGTCCAAAGCTCAATCTCATGGTCTCTATATGCCTTTACCAATTGCATACCAGCCTTGCAAAGACATTAGCATGGACTTTGTACTTGGTTTTCCTAGGACTCGCAATGGGAAAGATTCCATATTTGTCGTTGTGGACCGTTTCTCCAAAATGGCACATTTTATTCCTTGTCACAAGATAGACGATGCTTCACATGTTGCTAATCTCTTTTGTACGGAAATATTGCGTCTCCATGGTGTGCCAAAGACAATTGTCTCGGACCGCGATGTCAAGTTCCTTAGCTACTTTTGGAAGACCCTATGCGCCAAGCTCGGAATCAAGCTACTCTTTTCCACGGCGTACCATCCTCAAACCGATGGCAAAACGGAGGTGACAAACCGCACACTCTCCGCTCTACTTCGAGTACTCATCAAGAAGAACATCAAGGAGTGGAAGGAGTGTCTACCCATCGTCGAGTTTGCCTACAACCGAGCAGGACACTCAACAACCGGCAAGTCCCCTTTCGAGGTCGGCTACAGATTCAACCCTTTGTCACCATTGGATATTCTACCTCTTCCACTCCAAGAGTGAATCAATTTGGACGCAAGTGCACAAGTGACCCGTCTCAAGAAGGTGCATGAAGATACAAGAAACACCATCGAGCGCCAAGTACAACGCCTTGCGACAAAGCTCAACGTCAACAGGAAACCTATGGTCTTCAACATTGGTGATCTCGTGTGGGTACACCTTCGCAAGGAGCGCTTTCCACAAGAATGCAAGTCTAAGCTTCGACCACGAGCAGATGGACCCTTCAAGGTGCTCGCACGCTACAACGACAATGCTTACAAGATCGACCTCCCGCGCGACAAGTACAACGTGAGCGACATCTTCAACATCAAAGATCTCTATCCCTTCCATGGTGATGAAGAACTCGATCCGAGGACGGATCTTACCCAAGGGAGGGGAGATGATGTGGAGCATCCCACGACCATCCCCATGGATGCCACCTCAACTATCCAAGCTCCAAGTGGACCAATGACAAGGGCTAGGGCACGTGCTATTCAATCCGAGGTGTCATCACTCCTACTTGAGTTTTCCCCCTCTTCAAGTGAGACATGGCTACTGCCTAAGTCCGATATACTATGTGTCATTAGGTACAATGCTCAAGACTCGGAGCCGAGGACTATGGAAGAAGAGACAGGCGTCAACACTCTGGACAGCCCGGAACTTCCAACCAAAGCCCGGAACTTCCGGCCCCCGGACCTTCCGGCTAACCCAGAGCTTCCGGCCGCCGATGACTTCGACCAGCCCAGGCGTGCCAACTCTCGGGTAAAAAGCCCGGACCCTGTCCCAGACCTTCCGACACCCGGAACCTCCAGCCTGCCCGGACCTTCCGGTCCCCGGATGACACCACATCTCCACCGCGCCAACTCTCTGGTTAGGCCGGACCCTCCCCGGAACCTCCGGTGCCCGGAACTTCCGGCCCTGCCTGTGCGCAGCCACATGGGCCGAGGCCCGTGTACCCTTTTGTCACCTAGACTATATATACTCTATCCCGTACGACTTTCTAGGGTTAGCGTTGGTTTAGCTCATACCCAGAGATAGAGCTTCGCTCATCTATATCGGATCTACTCCTTGAGAGAGACCGCGGCCCCTCTTCGGAGAAGATCCATCATGGATTCAAGACCACTTTACGGGAAGATCCCCTTGTGGATTCAAGACCTCCTGACGGAGAAGAACCAGCTACCCTTGTATCGTCCTTAGTTGTCCGTGGATTCGTGTATCGTTCTATGTACCCGAGGATCTAGCACATGTGTGACTTGTTGTTGTTAGTTTGAGTGTTCCTCTTATCTTTCCCCTTGTGTTTTCCCTCATTTCCCTCCTCGTGTTCTTCGCGTTCTTCGTGGTATCCGCTCCTTTCATGAAAGATCAGGCCACTAGGGTTCTACCCTACATCACCTATTGTGCAATCGTGCTAGCGTCTCTCTAGTGTTGTGCAACAAGAGCATTTTTGTGGATTCCACATTTTGGCTCACCCTTGGTTGCACAACCCCACTTATCCTTTTGTGTGTGTGTTTCCGTGTACCTTATATGCTTTGTCTACTTGTTACATTGCATCTTGCGAATCTTTTCCAACATTATTGAAGCTCACTTACAATTGCATCAAATTTTGTGCCACCATCCTAACCAAGCTCCGGCAAAAGCTTTTACTTGTGTAGGTGTGAGAAACCGACAAGAACTCGTACCAATTGTGTTATTTCCTTGTCCTACATTGGAGTGATCCTCGATCCACTTTCAACTCTGTGAAGGTACATTTGGTACTCGTTCTTCTATTTCTACCACTCACATTTGTCTTGGAATGATGGATAGGCCAAGTACTTCTACAAACCCACTCTTCATGGAGCAAGACGACGACATGAACTCCTTCGTCACCAAGAGTCACCTCTTTGGTGCACAGCATGCTTTGCATCAAGAGCAACAAGCTATGAGTGAACGCATCGACAACCTTGCCGCTGACTTGCGACTTTCCGAGCAACGTACAAGGGACTACTTAGACCACAAGCTCGACGATCACAAGCAAGAGAATGACGGAAGGTTGGACGAAATTCGTGCTTTGTTGCTTAACCACTCGTCTTCCACTTTAAGAAGGAGCATTCAAGCCGCCTCTCCGACTTCACCCTCTCTGGCTGAAGTACACCGACATCGAACACTCTTCGTCAAGCCGCGCGCACCGACCGTCAAGCAAGCCTCAATCCCACTAAGAGACACCGACTCTCAAGAGCGCCCACAACGTCAAACTCAAGAAGCTTTTGCGCTAGCACGAGAACGAGAATGACAACGCCAACAAGAAGAGGAAGAGCGAGCGCATCTACACCAAAATGCTCAAGATGCCGAGGCACAACGTCAAGAACAACAACTCCGTGACGCTCAAGCACTTGCGGCGCAACAAGATCTACGCGATTCGAGTCGAACCATTGCCGACCGAAGCCGACAAGCCCATCAACAAGAGGAAGCATTTCACGAAGAAATTCATGAATGAAGATTTCAAGCTCGCGTGCATCGGCACGTTCCTCCTCGAGCTCGACATGCTCCTCCACAAGCTCGCCTAGAACAACAAGTCAATCAAGAGCATGAAGACATTGGAGCTCCTCCACGACAAGAGCAACATGACGATAAACCCCTCCGCGCCAAGAGCACGATGAGTTTAACAATCATCTACAACATGTGTGATGAGGACATTAATACCATTGTTACACCCACAGCCCCTGCTGCTATACATACTGGACCAATTACTAGAGCTCACGCACGCCAATTGAATTATCAGGTACTTTCATTTCTTGGTAACGATTCTAATGTTCATGAGAATATGATGATGCCAAAATTGGATACATTTGTCTTGCTTACAAATGAAGGGCCTAGCTTGGACAAGAAAGATGAACCTTGGAACAAGTTCAAGCGTGGAGATGATGGCATGCGCAAGGGGATCACAAACGGAGTTACAAGTGATGATTTCAGAACTTTGAAGCCACCATAAGGAGTGCATGAAGCCTTGGATGAAATATACAAGATGCCAGTTCATAAATTTCGTCCAGAGGCTATTTTAGGTGCTGCGTCACCTTATTATTGGGCCAGGCCCATGTATTTTCGAAATACTTAAGTATAGGCTGTTTTTAGAGTCTGTATGTGTGGGGAAACAAGAGTTAGGGTTGGTTTCGGACCCCTCCTCCAAGGGCCACGAAATTCCCCCCTCTTCCTCCATATATACATCCCTTAGGGCGTCGTTTAGACTTTGGGTTTTGTTTAGATTAAAAGTTCGTCATAGCCGCAACTTCGCGTACTTCGTTTGTGTCCAACAACCAGACCAAGACGTCACAGAACCCCACCTTGATCAATAAAGATTTCATCTTATATTCGCAATATCCAGATTACAATCTCAGTTTCTTGCTTGTTCTTCGTTTGCTCGCAGGAAACAGGCCCTCGTGGTCAGGATGATCGTGCTCCAGTGATGAGGACATCAATACCAATGTTACACCCACAGCCCCTACTGCTGTACATACTGGACCAATTACTAGAGCTCGCGCACGCCAATTGAATTATCAGGTACTTTCGTTTCTTGGTAACGATTCTAATGTTCATGTGAATATGATGCTGCCTAAGTTGGATACATTTGTTTTGCTTACAAATGAAGGGCCTAGCTTGGACAAGAAAGATGAACCTTGGAGCAAGTTCAAGCATGGAGATGATGGCATGCGCAAAGGGAACAAGAATGGAGTTACAAGTGATGATTCCAGGACTCTGAAGCCACCATAATGAGTGCATGAAGCATGGGACGAAATATACAAGATGCCACTTCATAAATTTCGTCCAGAGGCTATTCTAGGTGGTGTGTTACCTTATTATTGTGCCAGGCCCATGTGTTTTTGAAATACTTAAGTATAGGCTGTTTTTAGAGTCCGTATGTGTGGGGAAACAAGAGTTAGGGTTGGTTTCGGACCCCTCCACCAAGGGCCACGAAATTCCCCCTCTCTCCTACATATGAACTTGGCGCTTGATGGTGTCGCGAGGCGTTGTCACATGCACACTTGCATCCAAATTGATGCGCTCTTGTAGTGGTAGGGGAGGAATGTCCAATGGTGACAATGGGTTGAATTCGTAAACGACCTCGAAAGGAGACTTGCCGGTTGTTGAGTGTCTTGCTCGGTTGTAGACGAACTCGGCGATAGGTAGGCACACCTCCCACTCCTTGATGTTCCTCTTGATGAGTACTCGAAGTAAAGCGGAGAGTGTGCGGTTTGTCACCTCCGTTTGACCGTCGGTTTGAGGATGGTATGCCGTGGAGAAGAGTAGCTTGATTCCGAGTTTGGCGCATAGAGTCTTCCAAAAGTAGCTAAGGAACTTGACATCGCGGTCCGAGACGATAGTCTTTGGTACTCCATGAAGGCGCAAGATTTCGCTACAAAACAAATTTGCAATATGTGAAGCATCATCTATCTTGTTGCAAGGAATGAAATGAGCCATTTTGGAGAAACGGTCTACAACAACAACAACGGAATCCTTGCCATTTTGATTTCTAGGCAAACCAAGCACAAAGTCCATGCTAATATCTTCCCATGGTTGATATGGAATTGGAAGTGGCATATAGAGGCCATGAGATAGGGCTTTAGACTTAGCTTTGCGACATGTAGAACAACGGTTGGTGAAGCAATTGACGCCGCGATGCATCTTGGGCCAAAAGTAGTTCTTGGAGAGCGTAGGAAATGTTTTGTCGTGTCCAAAGTGTCCCATGAGTCTGCCTCCATGAGATCGGGCGATTAGGGTCTCTACCCTACATCAAACAACCAACCGCAACCTTAACTTTTTTATGTTCATCAAAATTATGGGAAGCAAATATATTATATATGTCGAACTCCCATTCAATATATAAAGCAGGTCTAAAACGGCCATTAAATGGTGGTATAGAAACATTAACCAGATCATGGGCATCTGGATGTTTGTGCACCTCTCGTGATGGTTGTGATATTTGCATAGGTGGTGGCACGTCTCCCACAATCGACAAAGCTCATGAACCGACTCTGGATCCTGTCATGATTAGTAGAAACAAGAAACAAAATCCAAAAATAATGTTCCTATGAACTACTGGGATGTGATGGTAAAGCGCTCACAGTACAGCAAATCAAAGTCTTACAAGTTCTTACCATGCAGCAGGTGGTGACCGGCAACCAGCAGTGTCAAATAACTCCAAAAGTTGTGTAAAGCGATTGCCATGTGAACGTATGTATACACGGTGTAGAAATATGTGGAGCTGGGTTGGCATGACATATGTGGTAAAAAATGCAACAACCACGTTAATTAATGCAAGCTGAAAATTCACTCAAAGTGGTCGAGTGCTGGCCCTAGGCTAGACCGTGCTAGAGCCGCAAGCCTAACACACAGACGAATTCATAAGATGTTGCCAACATCACACTTTGGTACAAGCCTCCTTCCACTTTTTTTTCCACTCCAAAGTAATTAGTGCATACTATTTATAGCACAACAAAGCACCACTAATTTTTTTCTCTCTCTCCAAAGACCAAATGTGTCCACTAGGATTCTCCAAAAGAAAAACAAATCTGAGCTGCACGTACACCTTTCTTGGGGATCCAAACCGAATCAGCCAACTTGCAATCCTTCCTTTTTTATCTCCAACGTGATGCTCAACTCCAAGGCAACAAATCCCCGTGCACTTCCTTTTTTTTCTTCCTTACTACTCTCTCTAATATCTCGTTGAATTATTCTATTTTTTATTAGACTTGCCTTTTCAATAGGACCGAACGTACCCTTCCAAGCAACCCAACAGCACAAAAAATCGCAGCAATTATGGCAGAATCTTTCCAAATCTCTCTCAATTTTCTCTTCTATCTTTCCTTGTTGGCAACGTCCCAAAAATACAAGCGATCTGCTATAATTCCTCCTCTCTTTTTTTAACCGATCCAAACCTTCCAAATTTCTTATGTTATCTCTTTTTTTGAGACACGGCCAGTCTTGGAAACCTCCAACCGAAATTTGGTTTTCCTTTTTTTTTTCCAACAACCTCATGCCAACAACCTCAATATTGAAGCCACTATTCACGTTGTCTTCCAACCGAACCGATTGGCAGTTGCCTTTTTTTATATCCTAATCCGAACCTTCCAAGTATCCAAAGTTTCTTTCCTTGTACGGGGCAAGAGATCTGAACGTAATTCTCTCTCCTTTCCTGCCGAAAATAACAAGGGACACACGTAGAAGCTAATTAAAACATCCAAATACAAACAAGCGATGGACAAACTTCCTCCTTTTAATCTCTTTCCTTTCTCAAATTTTTTCTTGACTATTCGGGTCAGCTCTAATAATTGACCGGTCAGATTTTTTTACTTCCAAATCCAAACGTGGCAGCTAGGATTGTGAGGCGGTCAACAAACCAGATTTTTTTTCAACAAAGGGATCAGACTCCCCAAATCCAAACGTGGCAGCTTGTCTTTCACATTCCTTTTTCTTTACTTCTCTCCACGCGAATATCTCCTGCTATATATATATATATATATATATATATATATATATATATATATATATATATATATATATATATTAGACTTTTTTCTTACCACCTTCCAAAAGTGTCAGCAAACAGATCTGCGGTTGCCCTTTTCTTTTCAGCCTATTCTTTATGTCTTTCCAAACAACACAACATATCTCTTTCCCAAAGATAAAGCAACGTGGGAAACAAGTCCCAAGCCAAACGTGGCAACCAGCAGTTCTTTTAACTTCTCTCTCCCTTTGCTTTTATCTACTATGTGACGTACACAAAGATGAATTTGATGACGGTGAATGGTGTCAGCAGCGATCGAAATAATATGTGACAGCAGAATATGACAATGAAGTGGGCAATGGTGTATGTGGATGCGGTGTGAACAAAACGTGACTAGAACTCGAAACTCTAAAAGTTTAGACACTAAAACCAGCAACTCAACACACGATTCCACCAAAACTTCAACAATGCAAAAACGAAGTGGTAATAACGAAAAGGCTCAGACTGTCTGGGACATGGATGAACTAGTCTAACTTTTTTTGTGGCTTGTTTTTTGGACTCTAGGTATGAAGAACAAATGCGATCTAAACTATGAAAAACTCGAAAAACTCAGCGAGCAACCTGAAAACTAATACCACTAGATTGAGGCGAGGGTCCCGATCTTTCGATGAGATGATAACTATCGATTTGGTGGAGACCACTTGGACGATCCAACTACAAACGTGCACGACGTTGCGCCTTAGCAATCGCTAAACCAACTTCGAAAGGTTATTGACCACGCCGGAGCATGATCAACCTGACCACGAAGGTCGATTCCTGCAAGCAATCGAAGAACACACAAGAATATGATTAAGCAATCTGAATATTGCGAATATGGATGAAGTATTGATGAAAGTGGGGTTTCATAAGCGGTCTTGGACTGGTCGTTGAACACAAACAAAGTACACGAAGTTGCAGCGATGGCTAACTTTTAACTAAATAAAACCCAAGTCTAAGGCGATGCCTTAAGGGCTATATTTATAGGGAAAAGAGAGGGTATTTTGTCCACCCTTGGCAAGGTGGGACTAAAACACCTCCTAAGTTGTTTCCCCTACAAAACGGACTCTAAAAAATAGATTACTTGGGCCTGGCCCAAAATAAGGTGGCGCAACACCAATAATAAGCTATGGGCGAAATTTATGAAAGGCCATCTTGTATATTTTTTCCATCTTCTCGTATGTCATCATGGTGGCTTCAAAGTCCGAAAATCTCCACTAGAACCTTCGCTCTTGTTCTCTTCGTACGCACCTTCATCTCCGTACTTGCTCATGCTCCAATGTCCATCCTTCTTGTGTGTGCTAGGCCCTTCAATTGCAAGCGACACAAATGTATCTAAGTTAGGCAGCATCATATTCTCATGAACACTAGAAACATTACCAAGAAACGAAAGTACCTGGTAATTTAACTGGTATATGCGATCTCTAGCAATTATTCCAAGAGGTAAAACAACAGGGGATATGGGTGTAACTGTGGTAGCCATGTCCTCATCAGAGAGTCTCATGATCGGTATGAATGATAAACTCATGGGGACAAAGGTAATGTTCCCATTCATGCAAAACACGGACTAAAGCATATAGCTCTTTGTCATAGATGGGATAATTGAGTTGCGCTCCGGAAAGTTTCTCACTAAAGTAAGCTATGGGGCGCTACTCTTGTGTTAACACACCTCCTATGCCATTACCACTAGCATCGCAATGAATTTCAAAATGCTTGTCGAAGTTTGGTAAAGCAAGCACGGGAGCATTAGTAAGCAGATTCTTAAGCTAATTGAATGCGGTATCTTGGGAAGGTCCCCAAACAAAAGGCGCATTCTTCTTGCTCAAAGCATGCAAAGGCGAAGCAATGGTGCTAAAATCCTTCACAAAGCGACGATAGAAATCCGCAAGGCCAAGAAAACTACGCACTTGATGCAAGTTGGTTGGTTGCAGCCAAGTCTTAATAGCATTGATCTTGGACTAATCAACATGAACACCCTTAGAAGAAACAATAAAACCCAAGAAAATGAGCTTATCAACACCAAAAAGGAATTTCTCCATATTAGCATAGAGGCGCTCTTTTCTAAGAGTTTGCAAAAAGGTGCGGACATAGGTGACATGCTCTTTGATAGATTTGCTAAACACAAGAATGTCATCAAAGTAAACCACAACAAATATACCAATGTAAGGGCGAAATACATGATTCATAAGGCGCATAAAAGTGCACGGTGCTTCCGAAAGACCCATAGGTATGACTAACCACTCATACAAACCAAACTTGGTTTTGAAGGAGGTTTTCCATTCATCACCTTCTTGTATGCGGATTTGATAGTAACCACTTTTAAGATCAATTTTGGAAAAATATAGTGGCACCGCTAAGCTCATCTAGCATATCATCTAGGCGTGGGATGGGATACCTATAGCGAACGGTGATAGCATTGATAGGTCTACAATCGGAGCACATGGGAAAGCTACCGTCACGTTTTGGCACAAGAATGACCGGAACGGCACAAGGGCTCAAACTTTCACGCACATGTCCATGGTCTATGAGATGCTTTACTTGCCTTTGTATTTCTTTTGTTTCGTTTGGGTTGACATGGTATGGAGCTTTGTTCGGAAGAGGTGCTCCGGGGATGAGGTCGATTCGGTGCTCAATGCCTTATGGAGGAGGTAGACCCGGAGGTAGCTCATCGGGAAAAACATCTTGAAATTCCTGCAAAAGAGAAGACAACACTAGAGGAAGAGTGTGAGAAATGTTAGTTTGTGGTGCATTGTCCTTGCACACGACGATGTAGTGTAGGATACTAGATGGGTTCTCACACACTTCTCTCATCTCAAGTTTGGTGGCAAATAGAACTAGGTTCTTGTTTTCACTCATAGTGGAGGCACTCAATTTTGGCTTGTGGCGCTCACTCTGTTTTTGGTGGCTTGCTCTCTCACTATGATCTCCACGATGGGTGGCTTGCTTGTCGGCGATCACTTGACTTGGCGACATTGGACGGGGACGTACTCCTTGCCCTTCATCTTGAAGATGTAGTGGTTCGTTCGGCCGTTGTGTACGACTCCTCTATTGAATTGCCATGGCCGTCAAAGGAGAAGATGACAAACAGTCATTGGAACGACGTCGCACTCCAAGGTGTCTTCGTAGGCGCCGATCTTGAAGGAGACTTGTACTCGGTGCTCGACTTGGATTGTGCCGAAGTCACTAAGCCATTGCACTTTGTATGGATGTGAATGCTTCGTCTTGGGCAATTGGAGCTTGGAGCAAAGTTCTTCACTTGCGAGATTATGACAACTCCCTCCGTCGATGATGACCTTGACGGATCATCCATTGACATCGGCCTTAGTGTGGAATATGTGGCATCGTTGGTCTTCTTCTTGGTGATGTTGGAGAGTCATGACTTTGGAGACAACAAGTGCGGGACTTGAGTCTTCATCACAAAAGACTTGTTCGTCTTCATTGTTCGCTTGGCGGTGCATGGTGACTTGCTCGAGGGCTTCCATTTCTCCTTCGCTCATGGAGTCATAAGTGCCATCGTCGTAGAAGACCATGGTTCGCTTGTTGGTGCACTCGTAGGACTTGTGGCCTCGGCCTCCGTAAGTGAAACACTTGAAGGAACTCGTCTTGACGGTCTCATCGGTTGGGGTTGATGATGATGAGGCTCTCGGCTTGAAGTTGCTTGTAGGAGGATTGCTTGCAGTTGACGAAGCTTTCTTGGAAGTCGACTTGTCGATGTTGGAAGTAGAAGGTCTTGTAGTCGGTGTTGGAGTCGTTGAAGCTTGTTTATTGGAGAAGCTGTAGGTCTTGGATGAGAAATTGGCATACTTGAAATCATCTTGCAGTTGGCGTTCCGCTTTGGTAGCCTTGTGCACTAGCTCGATGAGATTTGAGTATGGTTGGAAGTCGGCGATCTTCTTGATGGGATGATTGAGTCCATTCAAGAAGCGAGCCATTGTTTGCTCATCATCTTCCGTGACATTGGCTCTTATCATTGCAATCTCCATCTCCTTGTAGTATTCTTCAACGCTCTTGGTTCCTTGCTTGAGTTGTTGGAGTTTCTTGAAGAGGTCGCGGTTGTAGTAGGTAGGTACGAAGCGTGCTCTCATGACATCCTTCATTTGCACCCAAGTAGTGATGGGTGGTTCTCCTCGTGCCTCTCGGCGCTCGATAACTTGTTCCACCAAATGAGCACATAGTCTTGGAACTCAAGGGATGCCATCGCGATCTTCTTCTCTTCTTCATAATTGTGCAAATGGAAGATCTTGTCAACTTTTAATGCCCATGAAAGGTATTCTTCGGGATCGTTGCTTCCGTTGAACTTGGGCATGGTGAACTTGAGCTTGCCATAACGTTGCTCTTCATTGTGTTGGGGTCGGGGATGATGACGCCCATGTTGTAGATGATTGTTCAACTTGTGGTGCTCTTGGCGCGGAGGGTTGTTATCCTCATGTTGCTCTTGTCGTGCAGGATTTCCATTGTCTTCATGATCTTGATTGACTTGTTGTTCTTGGCGAGCTTGTGGAGGAGCTTGTCGAGCTCGAGGAGGAACCTGCCGATGCACGCGAGCTTGAAATCTTCGTTCTTGAGTTTCTTCGTGAAATGCTTCCTCTTGTTCACGGGCTTGTCGGCTTCGGTCGGCAACGGCTCGACTTGAGTCGCGTAGAGCTTGTTGCGCCGCAAGTGCTTGAGCGTCACGGAGTTGTTGTTCTTGACGTTGTGCCTCGGCATCTTGAGCATTTTGGTGTAGACGCGCGCGTTCTTCCTCTTCATGTTGGCGTTGTCGTTGCCGTGCTCGTGCTAGCGCAAAGGCTTCTTGGGTTTGACGTCTTCGATGCTCTTGCGAGTCGATGTCGCATAGAGGATTGAGGTTTGCGTGATCTTCATTGAGCGCGGGACGTCGAAGAGTGTTCGAAGACGGTGTACTTGAGTTAAAGAGGGTGAAGTCGGAGTGGCAGCTTGAACGGCTCCGTCTTGAAGTGGAAGACGAGCGGTTGAGCAACAAAGCACGAATTTCGTCCATCCTTGCGTCATTCTCCTGCTTGTGATCGTCGAGCTTGTGGTCGAAGTAGTCCCTTGTACATTGCTTGGAGAGTCGCAAGTCGGCGACAAGGTTGTCGATGCGTTCACTCATAGCTTGTTGCTCTTGATGCAAAGCACGTTGTGCACCAAAGAGGTGACTCTTGGTGACGAAGGAGTTCATGTCGTCGTCTTGCTCCATGAAGGATGGGTTGGTAGAAGTACTTGGCCTATCCATCATTCCAAGACAAATGTGAGTGGTAGAAAGAGAAGGACGAGTACCAAATGTACCTTGACCGAAGTTGAAAGTGGATCGAGGATCACTCCAATGTAGGACAAGGAAATAGCACAATTGGTACTAGCTCTTGTCGGTTTCTCACACCTACACAAGTAAAAGCTTATGGTGGCGCTTGGTTAGGATGGTGGCACAAAAATTTGATGCAATTTGTAAGTGAGCTTCAATAATGTTGGAAAAGATTCGCAAGATGCAATGTAACAAGTAGACCAAGCATATAAGGTACACAAAAACACACGCGCAAAAAGATAAGTGGGGTTGTGCAACCAAGGGTGAGCCAAAATGTGGAATCCACAAAAATGCTCTTGTTGCACAACACTAGAGAGACGCTAGCATGATTGGGGTTGTGCAACCAAGCATAGAAGAACTTGTGCACAACCTACTTAGCAAAAATGCAATGACTTCTATCCCAAATATTTTGTATGCAAGGTGTTTCTATGATATGATCCAAGATGATCCAGTATGACAAACTTAATGTTGTATGATGCTATGCTTCTTGCTTAAAAGCTCTTTGCTTATCTTTCCTCTTTGGTTAAAAGCTTGTTTGGCTCTTTGATGTTGGAGCTCTTTTCTCATGCAATGCTTGACAAACCAAGATAGCAAGTGAGTATGCGATGACAACTTTGTGACACAAGAGATGATACCAATATAGGCAACAATGATGTATGTATGCTATGGGAAGTATGATCACTAATGTGCACAAGTCTTGTTGCCGGCAATACTCAATGGATAGTCTCGATGGGTAAGCAACGCAAAGGAGTACGGCTATGATGGCTATCAATGTAATGGCAAGAGTGATATGTCCAATAACAAGATGAGGTTACCGGTCTTGCTTCCGGTATGTTGTCAAAATGGTGGCACGAATACCACGGTGTAGTCGAGGTGGTCGTTGTTGATGACGCGCCCGTGGCGAAGATTAGCAGCGGTGGTGTCGATGTCGAACCGTACCTAAATAGCCGAAACACAAAAGGATACGGTACTGCAACTCAAATTCTCAAACCTCGAAGTGGCAACACGTGTCGAAATGCAAAACGGGCACAATGGGGGTGGTATGCAGAAGTGGTGATGGTGTATTAGTGGTGGAGGCAAAAATGCCAATCGGATGGGCGGAAACTGGGCGGAACGGTAGTACCGCTGGAACAGGTGGTAGTACCGCTGGTGATATGATGTAGGGCAGAACCCTAGTGACCCGATCTTTCACGATAGGAGCGGAATCCGGTGAAGAACACGAAGAACATGAGGTGCAAATCGAGGGAAAACACAAGGGGAACACAAGAGAAACACTAGACCAACAAGAATAAGTCACACATGTGCTAGATCCTCGAATACATAAGAGAAGATACACGATCCACGGACAACTAAGGACGATACAAGGGTAGCTGGTCTTCTCCGTGAGGAGGTCTTGAATCCATGGGGGGGTCTTCCCTTAGAAAGGGGGCTTGAATCCAAAGGGATCTTCTCCGAAGAGGCCGCGGTCTCTTGCACGGAGGAGATCCGATATGGATGAGCGTAGCTCTATCTCTCAAATGAGCTAAACCAATGCTGGCCCTAGTACGGAGCTAAGGGACAAGTATATATAGTTCAAGGGGTAAGTTGGGGGATACATGGGGTGAAACCCCTTTCAGTGCGCACAGGCATGGCGGTAGTACTGGTCATGGGGGCGGTTGTACCGCTGGACGCTCAAGTACGGGTTCTTGGAGGTGCTTCCGGATGTGCTCAGCGGTTGTACCGGTCAGGTGGCTGTTACGGGGATAAACTGGTGCTACACCGGCCTTGCACCGCTCGATCACAGAAGCTTGGCCGGTTGTTGGGCGGTGGTCGAGTGGTTGCACCGCTTCTGGGCCTTCAGCGGTAGTACCGCTTGGTGTGGGCGGTAGTACCGCTCGGGCTGTAGCAGCTGGCTCTCCTTCCCTTGCTCCCGCGCACACTTGGCCTTGGTCCTTAGGCTCTCCATGGTATCCTCGAATGGACCTGAGTATGCATAAGGTCCGCGCTTGAGGTAGCATCCATGTCTTACATGCGGAAAGGGAATATTCGGAAAGGAGCGAGTTCACCTTGTGTCCAATGGCGTATGCTTGAGGTCTCAACATGTGGGCACTAGGGGCTTGGGGAGAAGTCGTAGTGTACATGGGGATGATCATAGGATGCTCCGCATCATCTCCCCTCCCTTGGGAAAGATCCGACCTCAGATTGAAAACCTCATCACCATGGGAACGGTTGTCGTGGACGGACTTATAGTTGGATGGAGTGGAAGACGTTGCGCAATCCAATTACTTCAAGGTGTCGCTGGAGTGGTATACATGCAAAAAGAGCAAACACAAACGACACTCGGAAATACAATGGTTAGAGCACACAAAGTGTCATGTAAGAATGAGTCTGTGCAACAAGATTGAGCATGACAAGGTGCATGAAGCTTATCCACAAGAGATGGAATGGTATGGAAAGCATTCATGGGAGCAAAAGCATTCATTGTGCACACAAAGGTGTTGTGAATATGATCAATGCAACCACGGTGCAAAATGATGTCATAGAGGGACGGTTTATCAATAGCATGAATAAGGCAATGGATGCTCAAGATAGTATGTGCTCATGCAATTTATGATGGGAAATATGATCATGATGTATGAATATGCCATCAAGAAAGATCACAACAAATTTGCTAAGGAAATGCACAAGCTCATATATCATGGGTGACATGGGAATACAAGATGCAACAAGGCAATCATAATATGAGTCAATCCATGCATAAGATGTAAATTTGTCATGTGTATGATATGTCCATCGAGCATGATATGTGTGGGCACAATCAACAAGTATGGAGGTGTTGGTGTACTAATGCTCAATTTCGTGGCATGAGTGGAGGTTCGAAGGTGCATCCAATAAGTTCGAGCGCTCCTCAACTTGAAGGTCCATAGAGCCAATCTCCCATGTAGCTCCTCCATAAGCGAGATGTAACATGTAGACAACAAGAAGGAGACAACAATGAAAGAGTGACCCATCCAATATGCGTAATTGAGGATGGCTCAAAGGGAATCAGTTCACCTTTATGATGATGTCGAAAATGTTGGTGTTGTGCATCATGTACGCCTTCACATGACCAAGGTGTTTCATGATGTTGCCACCTTGTGAATCCTTCAAAATGAAAGAACATGACAAACACTCGGAAAAAGAAATGAGGTTAGTGCAAATGCAGCACCTATCATTCGAATGGTGAGATATCCAACAAGTGTATGCATCATGCGCATCATAAGAAAGGACAAGGGAGCATTTCATAGTATGGAGGCATATGATGCGAGAACAACCAAATACAATAGGCTCAATCAAACAAGCATGCATCACAAGTAAGGTGTCCAAGTCTCCAATATCAATAAGCACATATGCAACAATTGGAGGCAAGCGACAATGAACAAGAAGTATCATGTGAGAGGCACGAGCATATATGTCATCAACCCAAGAAAGCGAGCAAGAGTTGAAGATGGGTGATGCGACAAAGCAAGCAATCATGGTGATCAAGTCAAGCAAGCTAGTAGTGCGAGGATGCAACATACTAGAAGGAATCATGGCAAGCATGTCATGGGTGCAAATAGTGTGCACGAATAATTCACATGACGTAGCACAAGCATGAAAGGAGGATATGAGCAAAATAGCATCAATAGCATGAGGCACATGATAAACATGGCAATAGGAACAAGGATCTCCACCAAGCATGCAAATACACATAGGAGTAGCATAATGGTGAATCATGGGTAGATGCAAGCAAGGGTCACAATTGCACGGCAAAGGCATAGAAGCAAGCATAGCATGCAAAGTGAACACGGTAAAATGAGCAAGAAGCGAGAAGCGGTATATAGACCATAGCCGAGTGAGATCCAAGTGAGAGAGATGCGCATAGTCGTTGCGCGAAGAGAGCGGTGGGAAGGGTAGTTCACGGGATCCCAAGTCATCTATGCTCTCAAGAGCTCGTTTCATCAACTCTTGGGATTGAGAGGTTGACGAGTATACGTGAGTACCTACACAAAACAAAGACAAAGGGAAAATTGTGTGTGCGTGGTAGATGTACACAACATCCATCATGATGCACACATGCTTGTGTTGGTTAGAACAAAATATCAAAAGCTCAAATAAATGACGTGCGTGATATAAAAACATGCCATCCATCATGATAGGCTTGTTGTTATGTATAGCATAATAGAGACTCAAATTGTGTAATGCATCACAAGAAATATTTATAGCATTGTTATTCATGGAATGCATATAGTGCACACAATAATTTTCATGGCATGCAATAGTAGATGAATTGTGCAAATCATGTAAAGGAAGCATAGCAATATCATCACATGAAATACAAAAGTGATTGACCATCATCTCGTCATCTATGCCGTAAGTGCAAATGGGATTTATGTGAATGGGGCATGCATAGTCACTATGTTGAGATTGAAATGATGCAATATGGGATATCTCACTCATAGCATATGGCAAGGTTAATGGATTTTCAAACATGATGTGACCAAAAGAATTTTCACATGATATCCTATGGAGCATAGCATCACAACTAGGCAAATCAACATGCTCGTCATCATATTTATCATAAATAGGTAAGTCATGACATGAAGAAGTGGCACTAGCATGAAGCATGGGTATAGGTGTGTCAACATCATGCAAGAAATCATTCGAAAAATAGTCCATTAGTGGGACAAGAGAAGCACCATCACCTATGTTACGTTTGGAGCATCGCCCATGTGATGTAGGTTAGGTGTCGAGGACCAATTCGTGGTCATCTTCATCGTGATGGAACCATGTGGGGGGTGTAGCATCGTCCACCATGGCCATCATCATCTCCATTGGATGTATGGGCTCGTTGAGGATGGGCATGTCGTCATGTAGGAGACCTGGCACCAAAGAAGAAAACACACTAGGAGTAGAGGTTAAGTCATTAGAAATCAAAGTGGCCTCACATGCCGTGTCAACTACCTCACTCACTAAGTGTTGTGGATCACTCACTCCCTCTCGGATGCTCTCACTCATATGGTTGGTGGAGTCACTCAAATGGCTCTCAACCTCACATAGGATGTGTGGCATGCTCTCAAGTGTGGGGCTAGTGGTGGTCACACTCATCCTCTCATAGGAAATGCTCTCAATGTCACATGTGGTGGAGTCACTCATGTCACTCATGTGGTGGTGGCTCTCCTCACATGGCAATTAGGGCATCTCATCACATGTCACTGTCGGAGGGATGTTGGTGCAAATGTCTCCATACTCAACCATGTCGTGGTCGTAGCCGTGGATGAAGACCGAAGATGGAACATCATCACTCTCCTCAAGGACCAAAGATAAGGTCTCATGAGCGGTCTTGTAGCTTGCCTCAGAGTATGAGTCCAATATGGGCGCCATCTTCATGTCGTTGAAGCGGTTCGTGCACATTGTCATGGTCGAAGGGGATGGCCCTTGATCGACCTTCTTGTCACCGTCTTGTTGTAGGAGGCCCATATGATGTGGCACCTCGTAGCTTGTCTCCATGACCGAAGGGAAATTCCCATGCTCGACCATCTTCCTTGAGGGGCTTCCGAAGATGGAAGTGTCGCCCTCGCTCGTAGGTGGTCGCCGTGTAATTGATGATGTCGATGTAGGCGAACTCACGGGAAGTAGGCGAAGATGCTGTACGTCCAAAGGCGAATATGCCTTGATAGCACTTGGCGAAGATGCCGAAGTGGTTTGTGTAGCCATAGCTCTGTCTTGGTGGTTCTTGTCTCGCGGTCTTCTCTTATGCTCATGAAGTTTGGACTTGGCGTGAAGTAGGTATTGTTGGGACTTGTGCATTTGCACTTGGTGAGCATCGTCATGATGATGTTGGCGTTGTCGCACTTGAGCTTGTAGTAGATGTCGTTCGTCGTCGTCGTGCACATGTTGCTTGAAGGTGACTTGCCTTTCATGACGAGGTGGATCACGAATGTGATGGTGGTCGCCATGGAGATGTGGACGTGGACGACTTGCGCTTGTATCGCTTGGGCGCTCCGAAGAGGATCGATGTGATTGCCGCCGCCGTGAAGATGATGAAGGGGAAGTAGACTTGATCAAGGCCCGAATCTCCTCCATTCTTGCATCTTGCTCCTTCTTTTGTGCGGAAAGCTTGTTGTCGATGTAGTCCCTTTTCCTCGCTTCGGAGTGGCGAATGTCGATGGAGAGGTTCTCGATGCGCTCTCGCAATCTTGATTGTGCGCCTTGCATTTGTCGTTGTAGATCGAAGATTGATGCTTTGGTGATGTAGTTGTTCACGCCATCGTTTTTGTCAAAGATCGGAGATGAAATGCCTTGCCTATCCATCACTCCAAGAGGAAAATGTGAGTGGTAGAAAGAGAAGAACGAATACCAAATGTATCTTGACCTAAGTTGAAAGTGGATCAATGATCACTCCAATGTGGACAAGGAAATAGCACAATTGGTACCAATTCTTGTCGGTATCTCACACCTACACAAATAAGGCTTATGGTGGAGCTCGGTGAGGATAGTGGCACAAAAATTTGATGTAAAATGTTAGAAGGAGACAATAATGTTGAAAGAGATTCACAAATTCGTAAGTGTAACAAGTAGACCAATAGCAATGTGGGTGGCTCACGAAACACACACACGGATTGATAAATGGGGTCGTGCAACCAAGGATGAGCACAAAATGTGAAATCCACGAAAACTCTCATGTTGCACAACTCAAGAGAGACGCTAGCACGATTGCTCAATAGGTGGATATGACACTTGTGCACAACCTATAAGATGCAAAATGGTTAACTTTCTATCCCATGTATGCTATGTATGTATGGTTCCCGGTGTTTCTCAAGATGATCCAAGATGATCTTATATGACAATGTGGTATGATGATATGGCACTTGCTTACAAGCTCTTTGTTCACTCTTTTTCTTTGCTTAAAAGCTTTATTCTCTTTTTTTTTGTATGGCCACTTTTGCACAATGCACAAACCAAGATAGCTATTGTGTATATGCGGGAACAAACTTGAGGCATGAAGGATGATATGATACCAAGATGATACCGATATGGTATGGTATGTATGCAATGTATGGTGTAGATCACTAATGTGCACAAGTAACATTGCCGGCAATACTCAAATGGCTACTCTCGATAGGTAAGTGACGCAAAATGGGTTAGGGGTTAAAAATGCAATGGCAAGGGAATATACAATGGAGGGATACCACGATACCAAGATGATATGGAGGTTACCGTCAGTGGCGATGATGAGTGGCGGTGATCTTGATGGAGATACCAAGATGATGGAGACTCGTCCCTAAGTAGCCAAAACACCTTAGGAAACGAAAAAACCACGAACTCAAAATCTCAAATGTCAAATGGTGGTAGCGGGATGCGGTGGTGGTGGCGGAAGCTCAATGGGATTGCGGAACTGCAATTATGGGATTTGAGACGCAATGCGTAAGTGGAGGGTAAGGTGGTGGACTATACACGGTGTCGGAGTTGGAAGCACGGTCCCTAAGTAGCCGAAACACCTTATGAGACACAACTCACAACAAAAACAAAATTGGGTTAAGTTGGGGTGGCGGAAGTGTATGGTAGGCAAGCCTATGCGGAAGTTATGGTGGTGGTGGTGTTTGATGAAGAAGCAACCGTCCCTAAGTAGTCTAAACACCTTAGGAGACTCGAATCACAACTCAAGCAACCACTAATGCTATGGGGAACAAAATTGGTTAGGTTGCGGAAGTCGGTGGTGGTGTAGCAGAGGATGTGGTGGAAGCCCTAGGCAAAGAGGCCAAAGTTCCAAAACTTTGATGGAGTCAAATGGTGTTTAAACCTATGTGTATGGATGGGGTATGTCAATAGCTACTCAACGAGCTAAACAACGTGAAAATCGGACTCCGGATGTGAAAGTTATGGTCGAAACGGTGAAACTCAGAACGCTGAAATTGGGAGGGGCGGAAGTACCGCTTGTGGAGCTCAGCGGTAGTACCGCTTGGTGGGGCGGTAGTACTGCTCGTGTCGGGAAAATTCGCAGAACTGGATCGGGGCAAATTTTGGGGCGGAAAAGGATGATTTCAAGGTCAAAATTCGAGCGATTTCGTGGATGGAAAGTGGAGAAAATTGGGGAGATGCTAGATCCACTTGAAACCAAGCAAATCTATGGATCAAATCCAACAAAACTTCGTCAAACCAACAAATCACAACAAAATTAGGGGCTATTTTTGGTGGGGATTTTCGAATTTAGAGAAGAACACAACAAAATTAGGCTAGAAAACAACGAGGGGAGGCTCCGAAATCATGATCAACGTGGCTCATGATACCAAGATGATGTAGGGTAGAACCCTAGTGGCCCGATCTTTCACGATAGCGGAATCCCGCGAAGAACACGAAGAACACGAGGTGGAAAGAGAGGGAAAACACAAGGGAACACAAGAGAAACACTAGACCTACAAGAATAAGTCACACATGTGCTAGATCCTCGAATACATAAGAGAAGATACATGATCCACGGACAACTAAGGATGATACAAGGGTAGCCGGTCTTCTCTGTGAGGAGGTTTGAATCCACGGGGGGATCTTCCCTTAGAAAGGGGGCTTGAATCCAAAGGGACCTTCTCCGAAGAGGCCGCGGTCTCTCGCACGGAGGAGATCCGATATGGATGAGCATAGCTCTATCTCTCAAATGAGCTAAACCAACGCTGACCCTAGTACGGAGCTAAGGAACAAGTATATATAGTCCAAGGGCTAAGTTGGGGGATACATGGGGTGAAACCCCTTTCACTGCGCACAGGCAGGGCGGTCGTACCGGTCATGGGGGCAGTTGTACCGCTGGACGCTCAGGTACGGGTTCCTGGAGGTGTTTTCGGATGTGCTCAGCGGTTGTACCGGTGCTTGGGGCGGTTGTACCGGTCAGGTGGCTGTTACGGGGATAAACCGGTGCTGCACCGGCCTTGGCCCGCTTGTGGGCCTTCAGCGGTAGTACCGCTTGGTGTGGGCGGTAGTACCGCTTGGGCTGTAGCAACTGGCTCTCCTTCCCTTGCTCCCGCGCACACTTGGCCTTGGTCCTTAGGCTCTCCATGGTCTCCTCGGATGGACCTGAGTGTGCATAAGGTCCGCGCTTGAGGTAGCATCCATGTCTTACATGCGGAAAGGGAAGATTCAGAAAGGAGCGAGTTCACCTTGTGTCCAATGGCGTATGCTTGAGGTCTCAACATGTGGGCACTAGGGGCTTGGGGAGAAGTCGTAGTGTACATGGGGATGATCATAGAATGCTCCGCATCATGATACTTAAGCGGTAGTGCCGCTCGGTGAGGCGGTAGTACCGCTGGTGTCAGAAAAATCGCACGATCTGGATCAGGGCGAATTTTGGGGCGGAAAAGAATGATTTCGAGGTCAAAATCCGAGCGATTTCATGGATGGGAAGAGGAGAAAATTGGGGAAATGCTAGATCCACTTGAAACCAAGAAAATCTACACATCAAATCCAACAAAACTTCGTCAAACCAACAAATCACAAAAAAATTTGGGGCTATTTTTGGTGGGGATTTTCGAATTTAGGACGAAAAACAACAAAATAAGGCTAGCAAGACAACGGGGAAGCTTCGAAATCGTGATCAACCTGGCTCTGATACCAAGATGATGTAGGGTAGAGACGCTAATCGCCGATCTTTCACGAAAGGTGCGGATCCCGGGGAAATCACGAAGAACATGAGGAGGAACAGAGAGGAAACACAACAAGAAACACGAGAGGAAACACTAAACCGACATGAATAAGTCACACATGGGCTAGATCCTCGAGTACATAGGGGGAGATACACGAATCCACGGACAACTAAGGACGATACACGGTAACCAGTCTTCTCCGTGAGGAGGTCTTGATGTTCTTCCCTCAAGAGGGGTCTTGAATCCGCTTGGGGGATCTTCTCCGGTGGAGGCTCGAATGTCCGAGGAGAAGGTAACCAAGTGGATGAGCAAAGCTCTCTCACAAATATGAGCTAAACATTTGCTAACCCTAGTACGGGGCTAAGGAACAAGTATATATAGTCTAAATCCACGAGAGCAATGATGACTTGGGATCCCATGGATTGTCTTTCCCACCGCTCTCTTCGCGCAAAGACTTCGCGCATTTCTTCTACATGACCCTCACTTGGATATGGGTTATTGTTCATTACATATTCTATGCCCATCTTTCCATGTTCACTTTGCATGATATACTCATTCCTATGCTTTTCCATGCATTTGTGACCCATGCTTTGCATTACACATGATGATTGATTCTAATACTTGTATGTGTATTTGCAAGCTTGGTGGAGATATCACTTGTTATTGCCACATTTGCTTTGTGCCCCATGCCTATGATTATACTATGATCTTGCTTTGTGTTCGTGCTTGCGATACGTCATGTGCATTGCCTATGCATATTATTTTCTCACATGACATGATTGCCATGATTTCCTCTAGTATGTTGCATCTTTGCACTACTAGCTTGCACGACTTGTTTCCTATGATTGCTTGCCTTGTTGCATCACCGATGACTCATACTTGCTCACTTCATGCGGTTGATGACAACCATCTACATGCTTATCACATTATTATTATTGCTTCTTGTCATGTATCTCCATATGTTGCCTCTCTCATGCTAGATTTGCCATGTATTGAGTGCAACCATGCCTTTAGTTTTGCTAATGAGACTGCCCTTATAGCATTCTCGCATATATTTGAAGATTTGGACATATTTTTTGTGAAGCATACTTGTCTTACCTCTTTGCACCATATACCTAGTGCCATGAATATTGCCATTGTTGCATCATATTATTCACGCACTTGTGCTTCTAATGGTTATGTTCAAGAGAATAGAACCATCATGATGGATGATGTGTTTATCTACCATGCGCATACGTTCTTTGTTTTGTTGTGTGCATGTGTAGGATACTTGGACCTTGTGTCAACTTCCACGTCACGTGAGTTGACAATCCGAGCTCTTGAGAGCGAACCACCTCCTACCACGGCGATTCTACATCGCACTTTCTTGTACTTCGGCATTGTGAAGGACACACAAGGACATGCTTTCAAGGTGATATCCTTCTCTTTTGAGAACCCCCAAACCATGAGACTTGGACCACTTGATTGCACATTTGTTAGAGATCTTGCCTCGACTTGTCATTTTCACCATTCCATGCATCATGATATATATGCCTTGTGTGTTGCGTCCAATTCTTGGATTACTTGCTCCTCTCATATGTTTGGCTGCTACAATGTCATCACTTCACATAGGCCATGTCCCATTGGTTGCTACATGTTTGCCTTGATTGCCTCACACAAGATGAACAATTGGTCTTTCTATTGTGTTGAGGGCCACACTATCTTCACTACACCCTATGCACGTTATGCTTGGATTGTCTTGCACTTGACCCATGTGTTTAGACACTGCATTTCTTTTGGTGTTGTGAATGATTCCTATGCCTACCATAGACCTTTCATTGAGCGCTTTGCCCATGTTTGCTATGAATTTGAGGTAGATGCTTCTTCTCTTGTCACACATATTTGCATCACTACCTCACATTCACATGCTAGTCCCCATGATATCTTTGCTTGTGCTCAATTTATGTGCTTATATGCCATGTCACAATCCTTTGTCAAACCATATGCTTTGCATGATGACGACACTTGTTTGGTGAATCACCTCTTGAATGCTTGGTTTTGCACTAACACTAACCACATTTGTTTTTCCAAGTGTTTGTTGTCTTTGCTCCTTTTGAAGGAATCCCAAGATGGTGTGACATTGGAGAGTGCCCATTTCGAGCTTCAAGATAATGAGAACTTGGTGATCGACCACTCCTACACGGCGACGCCATCTCTTTCCCATGGTGATTTGTATTTCGATCCGAGGTCGGATCTTCCTCAAGGGAGGGGAGATGATGCGGACCATCCTATGGACATCACCATGTCAAGAGTCTGTTCGGCGAGTGACACGTGCGGCATCTACTTCACATACACAAAGGTGAATCGTCTCCTTTACACGTGCTCACTTTACCCTCCGAGGATGGTATACTACTTGACCCTCCATCGTGCATGCAAAGGTATTGTCGGAGCTTCATGGATGACGAGGAGGAGTGCAAGCTCCAAGGATCACCTACACCATCCGCGAGGGAAGCGTGGAAGAGAAGGAAGAAGAAGCCTGGACAAGCTTCTGGAAAGCCCGGAACTTTCGGCCGCTGCCCGGAACTTCCGGCCACCGGAACCTCCGGCCATCCTGGAGCTTCCGGCCCTACTGCACCGAAGCCGTCCGAGAGTGTGCCAACTCTCTTGATAGCCCGGACCCTTCCCGAACCTTCGCCCGGAACCTCCGGCGCCCGGACCTTCCGGCCGTCCCCGGTACTTTCGGCCCTGCCTGCACGCAGACACTCGGGCCAAAGCCCATGTACCCTTTCTCCCCTCACTTACCCCTTCGTGGACCTAGAATATATATACTCCTCCACCTCCTCCTAGTTAGGGTTAGCGTTGTGATAGCTCATTTGAGAGATAGAGCTCCGCTCATTCATATTGGATCTCCTCCGTGCGAGAGACCGCGACCTCTTCTGAGAAGATCCCTTTGGATTCAATCCCCCTTTCCAAGGGAAGATCCCCTCGTGGATTCAAGACCTCCTCACGCAGAAGACCAGTTACCTCTTGTATCGTCTGTTGTTGACTTTGGATCTTGTATCTCTCTTATGTATTCGAGGATCTAGCACATGTGTGACTTATTCTTGTTGGTCCAGTGTTTCTCTTGTGTTCCCCTTGTGTTTTCCCTCTCTTTCCACCTCGTGTTCTTCGTGTTGTTCGCGAGATTCCGCTCCTTTCGTGAAAGATCGGGCCACTAGGGTTCTACCCTACATAAAAAACGTGGGAAATTGGTATATCAAGCATGTGTAAAAAAATTCAGAACAAATGCACGTTCCTGTGAATTTAAACAACTCTACTACTGGGCACAAAAGTTCCTGGTTTTTCACAGAATCAAATCAACTATCATCCGCATCATCCCAGATTACTTGGCACTTTATTAAAATAAAAGCTACAGAACATGATTACTACAATAGCTTAATCATGTGAACACATAAAAACAGTTGGTATAAGTATTGGGTTGTCTCCCAACAAGCATTTTTCTTTAATGCCTTTTAGCTAGGCATGATGATTTCAATGATGCTCACATAAAAGTTAAGATTTGAAACATAACGGGAGCATCATAAAACACATGGCAAGAATATTTAAGCCTAACCCACCTCCTATGCATAGGGATTTTGTGATAAAACAACTTATGGGAGCAAGAATCAACTAGCATAGGAAGGGAAAACAAGCATGACTTCAAAAAATTTAACACATAGAGAGGAAACTTAATATTATTGCAATACCTACAAGCATATGTTCTTCTCTCATAATAATTTCCAATAGCATAATGAATTAATTCAACAATATAAATATCACACAAAGCATTCTTTTCATGATCCACAAGCATAGAAATTTTATTACTCTCCAATAAGCAAATTTATTCTCACTAATAGTGGTGGGAGCAAACTAAAGAAAATAGTTGTCATGTGAGGCATAAGCCAATTCAAAATTGAAAATATGATGGCAAGTTTCATGTTTATCATTACTCTTTATATCATACATGTCATCACCATAAAGATCATTGGTAGAGGCAAATGTGTCCCGTCTTTTGATGAGATGGTGGCTATCATTTTGGAGGAAGTCAACTTTTATGATCCGACTACGAACGTGCGAGACGTCGCGCCTTAACAATCGCTAAACCAACTCTGAGAGGTTACTGAACAAGCGGGAGCACGATCAACCTGACCACGAAGGTCTGTTTCCTCCAGGCAAACGAAGTGATAGGGGCAAAGGTGTCCCGTGTTTCGATGAGATAGTGGCTATCGTTTTAGAGGAAGTCGACTTTGATGATCCGACTACGACCGTGCGAGGACGTCGCGCCTTAACAATCGCTAAACCAACTCCGAGGGTTATTGACCACGCCGGAGCACGATCAACCTGACCACGAGGGCCTGTTTCCTGCGAGCAAACGAAGAACAAGCAAGAAACTGAGATTGCAATCTGGATATTGCAAATATAAGATGAAAGCTTTATTGATCAAGGTGGGGTTCTATGACGTCTTGGTCTGGTCGTTGGACACAAACGAAGTATGCGAAGTTGCAGCTACGGCGAACTTTTAATCTAAACAAAACCCAAAGTCTAAATGATGCCCTTAGGGCTGTATATATGGAGGAGAGAGGGGAAATTTCGTGGCCCATGGTGGAGGGGTCCGAAACAAACCCTAACTCTTGTTTCCCCACACATACGGACTCTCAAAACAGCCTATACTTAAGTACTTCAAAAATACATGGGCCTGGCCCAATAATAAGGTGACGCAGCACCTAGAATAGCCTCTGGACGAAATTTATGAAGTGGCATCTTGTATATTTCGTCCCATGCTTCATGCACTCATTATGGTGGCTTCAGAGTCCTGGAATCATCACTAGTAACTCCGTTCTTGTTCCCCTAGCGCATGCCATCATCTCCATACTTGAACTTGCTCCAAGGTTCATCTTTCTTGTCCAAGCTAGGCCCTTCATTTGTAAGCAAGACAAATGTATCCAATTTAGGCAGCATCATATTCTCATGAACATTACAATCATTACCAAGAAACGAAAGTACCTGATAATTCTATTGGCGTGCGCGGGCTCTAGTAATTGGTCCAGTATGTATAGCGGCAGGGGTTGTGGGTGTAACAATGGTATTGATGTCCTCATCATCCTCCCCTTCTTGAAATGATGTCGTCCTCGACGAAAGTTCATCGTCCTCACCCAAATAAGGCTTCAAATCTGCAATGTTAAAAGTGGGACTAACCCCAAAATCTGCAGGCAACTAAAGTTTATATGAATTATCATTTATTTTCTCTAACACCTTAAAAGGACCATCAGCACGTGGCATTAGCTTTGATTTGCGCAAATTAGGAAATCTATCCTTACGCAAATGTAACCAAACAAGATCTCCAGGTGCAAACAGAACATGTTTTCTACCCTTATCTCCAACAAGTTTATATTTAGCATTCATACACACAATGTTTTCCTTAGTTAACTCATGCATTTTTAAAACCAATTCAACACGTTCTTTAGCATCAAAATTAACCTTCTCCGAAGATGGAAGAGGCAACAAATCAATAGGTCCACGAGGTAGGAAACCATACACAATTTCAAAAGGGCACATCTTAGTAGTAGAATGCAACGAACAATTATAAGCAAATTCAATATGAGGCAAGAATTGTTCCCACATTTTCTTGTTATTCTTCAAAACAGCCCTAAGCATAGTAGACAATGTTCTATTGACTACTTCAGTTTGTCCATCTGTTTGGGGGTGACAAGTAGTACTAAAAAGCAGTTTAGTCCCCAACTTAGCCCATAAACATCTCCAAAAGTGGCTAAGAAATTTAGTATCATGATATGAAACAATAGTATTTGGCACACCATGCAAGTGAATAATTTCACGAAAGAACAAATCAGCAACATTAACAGCATCATCGCTTTTATGACATGGTATAAAGTGTGCCATTTTCGAGAACCTATCCACGACAACAAATATGCTATCCCTCCCCTTCTTTTTTCGAGGTAAACCTAATACAAAGTCCATAGATATATCCTCCCAAGGAACACTAGGTACAGGCAAAGGCATATATAAACCATGAGGATTGAGTCGTGACTTAGCTTTTTGACATGTAGTGCAGCGAGCAACAAAACGCTCAACATCCCGTCTCATCTTGGGCCAAAATAAATGTGTAGCAAGTACGTCCTCCGTCTTCTTCATGCCAAAGTGTCCCATTAGTCCTCCTCCATGCGCCTCCTGCAACAACAAAAGACGAACGGAGCTAGCTGGAATGCATAGCTTGTTAGCACGAAACACAAATCCATCGTCAAGAACGAACTTGTTCCAAGTTCTCCCTTCCTTACAATTCTGCAATACATCTTTAAATTCAGCATCATGCACATATTGATCTTTGGTGGTCTCCAAACCAAATATTTTTAAGTCAAGTTGTGAAAGCATAGTATAACGACGAGACAATGCATCAGCAATAACATTTTCTTTACCCTTCTTGTTTTTAATGACATAAGGGAAAGTCTCAATGAATTCAACCCATTTACCATGTCTACGGTTCAGTTCTGCTTGACTTTTAATGTGTTTCAAAGATTCATGATCAGAATGTATAACAAATTCCTTTGGCCATAAATAATGTTGCCATGTTTCTAAGGTCCTAACAAGAGCATATAATTCTTTATCATAAGTAGAATAGTTCAGACTAGGCCCACTCAATTTTTCAGAAAAGTATGCAACAGGTTTGCCATCTTGTAATAACACACCTCCTAATCCAATTCCACTAGCATCACATTCAAGCTCAAAAGACTTATTGAAATCAGGAAGTTGGAGTAAAGGAGCATGTGTCAACTTATCTTTCAATACCGTGAAGGCTTCTTCCTGTGCGGTACCCCAAACAAAAGGCACATCCTTCTTTGTAAGCTCGTTGAGAGGTGCAGTAATGGTGCTGAAATCTCTCACGAAACGCCTATAGAAACCAGTGAGGCCAAGGAAACTCCTCACTTGTGTGACCGTTTTGGGTTGCGGCCAACTCTCAATAGCTTCAATCTTAGCTTTATCAACTTCAATTCCCTGTGGAGTAACAACATAGCCAAGAAAAGATACTTGGTCGGTGCAAAAGGTGCACTTTCCAAGGTTACCAAACAAATATGCATCACGTAGAGCAATAAAAACAACACATAAATGTTGCAAATGTTCCTCCAAAGATTTGCTATAAATCAGTATATCATCAAGATAGACTACCACAAATCGTCCAATGAAAGCACGTAAAACTTCGTTCATTAGTCTCATGAAAGTACTAGGTGCATTAGTTAACCCAAAAGGTATGACTAACCACTCATATAAACCAAACATAGTTTTAAATGCCGTTTTCCATTCATGTCCCAATTTCATATGAATTTGATAGTATCCACTACGCAAATTAACTTTGGAGAATATTGTAGAGCCACTCAATTCATCAATCATGTCATCTAGCCTAGGGATAGGATGACAATAACAAATAGTAATATTATTAATGCCTCTACAATCAACGCATATACGTGACGTACCATCCTTTTTCGGCACTAAAATGATAGGAACAACACAAGGACTAAGGGATTCGCGTATATAACCTTTGCGGAGTAGTTCTTGTACTTGACGCATAATCTCCTTCGTCTCCTCTGGATTGGTATGGTATGGCACACGGTTAGGCAGTGAAGCACGGGGAATTAAGTCAATCTGATGCTCAATCCCTCGAATAGGTGGTAATCCCGGTGGCACGTCTTGTGGAAAGACGTCAGCGAACTCCTACAAAATGTTAGTGACAGCAGGAGGCAAAGAGGAAGGCACATCCTAGAAAGAAAATAATGCCTCTTTGCACACAAAAGCATAGCAAACAGATTTGCTAAAATCTAAATCATCAATATCAGATTTGGTGGCAATTAAACATGCACTTTTCAATTTAATTTCAGAAGCAACACTAGATGGTTTATTATTAGGCTGCATTTGTTCCTCAAAGTCTTTTGCCACAATCTGATTTTCACTTTTATTTTTCTCCTGTTTTGCTTTATTAGCTCTATTAATATGGAATCAGGAGTCATAGGAAGCAAAGTAATATTTTTATCCTTATGAACAAGAGTATGCTGATTGTTTCTACCATGGTGTATAGAATTTTTATCAAATTGCCATGGTCTACCAAGTAATAAGGAACATGCTTGCATAGGTACCACATCTCAATCAACATAATCAGCATATGTAGAGATACTAAAATGCACACGAATAGTACGTGTTACCTTAACCTTGCCACTGTTGTTGAACCATTGGATGTAGTAAGGATGTGGATGTGGTCTTGTGGTGAGTGATAGCTTCTCCACCATCTCCATGCTAGCCAAGTTATTGCATCTCCCTCCATCTATGATGACGCGAACAGAACATTCCTTCACAACTCCCTTTGTACGGAACAAATTATGCCTCTAATTTTTCTCAGCTTGTGTGACCTGCACACTCAAAACACATTGAGCAACTAAACGTTCATGCCTGTCAGCATCTTCAGGAGCCATGTATTGCATCTCATGATCAGAATCGTCTCCACCGTGTTCTTCACGTGTAATAAGAGCCAAAGTCTCCTCATCATAGTCACTAGCGGATTCATACCCGCCATCCTCAGTAGCAATCATCACACGCTGAGATTCGCATTCTCTCGCAAAATGTCCTCTTCCCTTACAACGACGACAAATAATATCACTTGTGTGCCCTGTTGATGCCATGGAAGAAGAAGAACTCTGCTCAGGCCCGGGAGGTGTGCTCTTGGTAGATAGTGGTGGTTGTGCCTGCTTTCTTGTATCACGGCTGGAGGTGGCACCTAATGGAGGTGCTGGTGTAGTGGAAGTAGAGGATGCACGTGGTATCCATGATGAAGATCGACCTGCAGATAACAACTCGACACAACGATGCAACCGATAATTCAACTATGCAAGCAATGAAAAGAAAATTGCAAAGGCTCAGACTGGCTTGGACAAAGAATGAATAGATCTAACTTGTTTTGTGGCTTTTTCTTGGACAATAGGTAAGAAAAAAATCTAATCTAGGAAAAACTGGAAATTCTCACCGAGCAACCTAAAAACTGATACCACTTGATAGAGGCAAAGGTGTCCTGATGTTTCGATGAGATGGTGGCTATCATTTCTGTGGGAGTCGACCTTGACGATCCGACTACGAATGTGCGAGACGTCGCGCCTTAGCAATCGCTAAACCAACTTCCGAGGGGTTATTGACCACGCCGGAGCACGTTCAACCTGACCACGAGGGTCTGTTTCCTACGAGCAAACGAAGAACAAGCAAGAAACTGATATTGCAATCTGGATATTGCGAATATAAGATGAAAGCTTTATTGATCAAGGTGGGGTTATGTGACGTCTTGGTCTAGTCGTTGGACACAAATGAAGTACGCAAAGATGCAGCTATGATGAACTTTTAATCTAAACAAAACACAAAGTCTAAACGATGCCCTAAGGGCTGTATATATGGAGGAGAGAGGGGGAATTTCGTGGCCCTTGGTGGAGGGGTCCGAAACCAACCCTAACTCTTGTTTCCCCACATATACGGACTCTAAAAACAGCCTATACTTAAGTACTTCGTAAATACATGGGCCTGGCCCAATAATAAGGTGACGCAGCACCTAGAATAGCCTCTAGACGAAATTTATGAAGTGGCATCTTGTATATTTCATCCCATGCTTCATGCACTCATTATGGTGCCTTCAGAGTCCTGGAATCGTCACTTGTAACTCCGTTCTTGTTCCCCTTGCGCATGCCATCATCTCCATACTTGAACTTGCTCCAAGGTTCATCTTTCTTGTCCAAGCTAGGCCCTTCATTTGTAAGCAAAACAAATGTATCCAATTTAGGCAGCATCATATTCGCATGAACATTAGAATCGTTAGCAAGAAACAAAAGTACCTGATAATTCAATTGGCGTGCGCGAGCTCTAGTAATTGGTCCAGTATGTATAGCAGCAGGGGCTATGGGTGTAACAATGGTATTGATGTCCTCATCAGGAGCAAGAACAACAAACACTTGGAAAAACAAATGTGGTTAACGTTAGTGCAAAACCAAGCATTCAAGAGGTGATTCACCCAACAAGTATCGTCATCAAGCATGGCATATGGTGTGACAACGGATTGTGACATGGCATTTAAGAACATAAATTGAACATAATGAAGGTCAGCATGGAAACAAGCATGTAAATGTGAGGTAGCGATGCAATGTGTGTGAGAAGAGAATAAGCATGTACCTCATGGTCATTGCAATCATGCATATAGCACTCGACAAATGGTCTATGGTAGGCATAGGAAATATTCACAACACCAAATAAAATGAAGTGTCTAAACACATGAGCCAAGTGCAAGACAATCCAAGCATAACGTGCATAGGGTGTAGTGAAGATAGTATGGCACTCAAGACAATAGAAAGAGCAATTGTTCATCATGTGTGAGGCAATCAAGTCAATCACGTGACAAGCAATGGGACATGGCCTATGTGAGGAAGTGACATTGTTGCAACCAAACATATGATAGGAGCAAGTAATCCAAGAATTGGATGCAACCCACAAGGCATATATATCATGATGCATGGAACGGTCAAAATGACAAGTCGAAGCAAGATCTCTAACATGTGTGCAATCAGGTGGTCCAAGATGAACAATAAGGCTCATGGTGCAAGCAACACAAGTAGTATGATCCATAATATCCATAATCATGGTTTGGGGGTTCTCAAAAGAGAAGCATATCACCTTGAAAGCATGTCCTTGTGTGTTCTTCACAATGCCAAAACGCAAGCAAGAGCGGTGTAGAAGCGAGTCGGTCACAAGTGGTTTGCTCTCAAGAGCTAGAATGGTCAACTCATGTGAGGTGGAAGTCGACACAAAGTCCAAGTATCCTACACATGCACACAATAAAACAAAGAACGTATGCGCATGGTAGATAAACACATCTCCCATCATGATGGTTCTCTTCTCTTGCACATAACCGTTAGAAGCACAAGTGCATGAATAATATGATGCAACAATGGCAATATTCGTGGCACTAGGTATATTGTGCAAAGAGGTAAGACAAGCATGCTTCACAAGAAATATGTCAAAATCTCCACATATACGTGAGAATGCTATGGAGGCAATCTCATTAGTAAGATTAAAATCATTGTTGCACTCAATACATGGCAAATCTAGCACGAGAGAGGCAACATATGGAGATATATGGCAAGAAGCAATAAAAATCATGTGAAAAGTGATGAGGACAAAAATACCATTCTTACACCCATAGCCCCTGCTGCTATACATACTGGACCAATTACTAGAGCTCACGCACGCCAATTGAATTATCAGGTACTTCCATTTCTTGGTAACGATTCTAATTTCATGCGAATATGATGCTGCTTAAATTGGATACATTTTTTTGCTTACAAATGAAGGGCCTACCTTTGACAAGAAAGATGAACCTGGGAACAAGTTCAAGCATGGATATGATGGCATGCGCAAGGGGATCAAGAACGGAGTTACAAGTGATGATTTCAGGACTTTGAGGCCACCATAAGGAGTACATGAAGCCTTGGACGAAATATACAAGATGCCACTTCATAAATTTTGTCCAGAGGCTATTTTAGGTGTTGCGTCACCTTATTATTGGGCCAGGCCCATGTATTCTCGAAATACTTAAGTATAGGTTGTTTTTAGAGTCCGTATGTGTGGGGAAACAAGAGTTAGGGTTGGTTTCGGACCCCTCCTCCAAGGGCCACGAAATTCCCCCCTCTTCCTCCATATATACAGCCCTTAGGGCGTCGTTTGGACTTCGGGTTTTGTTTAGATTAAAAGTTCGCCATAGCTACAACTTCGCGTACTTCGTTTGTGTCCAACGACCAGACCAAGATGTCACAGAACCCCACCTTGATCAATAAAGCTTTCATCTTATATTCGCAATATCTAGATTGCAATCTCAGTTTCTTGCTTGTTCTTCGTTTGCTCGCAGGAAGCGGGCCCTCGTGGTCAGGTTGATCGTGCTCCGGCGTGGTCATTAACCCCTCGGAGTTGGTTTAGCGATTGCTAAGGCGCGACGTCCTCGCACGTTCGTAGTCGGATCGTCAAAGTCGACTTCCTCTAAAACGATAGCCACTACCTCATCGAAAGATGGGACACCTTTGCCTCTATCAAGTGGTATCAGATTTTCAGGTTGCTCGGTGAGATTTTATAGTTTTTCGTAGTTTAGGTCGAGTCTGTTCATCATACCTATAGTCCATGAAAAAGTCAAAAAAATTAGGGTTAGGTCATCATATCCAAACCAATCTGAGCCTTTGCATAGTCTTTTTAGAGTTTTGCTTTGTTGAATTTGTGGTTGCATCGTCGTGTCGAGTTGCTGGTCTTAGCGTCTAGTCCCTTAGAATTTCGAGTTCTATTCATAGGTTGTCACGCCGCCGCCGCACCGTCGTCATCATCATTACCATATACCACGACCCCACCATATACATCGCCGCTGCCATATAGAACCACCAATCCGAGTCCACATATACCATCGCCATATACCACCACCAATCCGAGTCCAGATATACCATCGCCATATACCACCACCAATCTGAGTCCAGATTTACCACCACAGTCCGAGTTTCACCAGATTCATCTCCACCACCAGTCCTAGTCCGAGATCCATTATTTGTTGCTTTGTTTTCGAGTTCCAGATCACGCCATGCTCCGAGTCGTGACAGAGTAGGACTCCCGAGATTACGTGCTACCCGCAGAAGAAAAATAGTTCCAAACTCAAAAAAAAACTAAGTCTGGAAAATTCTGGCTAGGCAGTTTTTAGACCATTTGTAGACTTTTTAGAAAAAAAATTGTTGCGGAGCAAAAAAAAGGAAAAAAAGTGAAAAAAAGAAAAATATTCAGAGTGTAATCCTCCATTGTTAACGTGCAGCGCCTTGATTTTGTTAGTGTTCTAGGCTCGCGTCTCTAGCACGGTCTAGCCTAGGACCAGCACAGTACCGTCGTTGAGAGTTTATTCAACTTTGCATCTCTGAATTGGTTATTGCTGACCCTTTTTGCTACCATATTATAAGCCTTCCAAGCTCCACATACATCTACGTCGTGCGTTTGACTCTCCCTGGTAATCGATCTATCCAAGCTTTGAGAGTTTTGACTACGACGGTTGCCGATCACCGCCTGCTGCTAGGTAAGAACTGGTAAGAATTTGAGATTTGCTTGACGGATTTGTGACATCCACCACCACCTCTTGTTAGTAGTCTGTAGGATCGTATTCTTGTGTGTTTCTATTGCTGCTAACCATGGAAGGATCACAAGCCGACGAGACTGACTGGAGAACATGACGAATAAGGAGTTGCATGATAAATTTCAGCAAATGATGAGTGGACAGGTGCAAGATGTGCTAAACAGATTTGAAGAGGCCATGGAGAAGATAGATGGCATGGAGCAGACATTCGAAACAAAGCTTGATAATAGGTTTAATGAATTGCTCGCGCATCTTCCACCACCACCACCGGCTGCACCTAACACACCTCTACAACAACAACAACGATGACTACCTCCACATCGCGAAACAGCCCTCCGCCGAGCGAGCCGTCTCCCTCTTGCACCTGGCCAAAATGTTGGTGCTACTGTTGATACTTCTATGGCTCCTGCTACTGATGCGGAGGAGGATGATTTTGCGGGAGATTACGAGGATGAGGTTGATCAAAATCAGAACTACGTTCCACCACCAGCACAGCAACCACCAGGTTGTCCACATGCAAATAATGGCAATGGTAGGGCTCACCCTCAGGTACGAGATCATGACCATCTCCCTAAGTTAAAATTGAATATTCCACCATTTGAGGGTAGATATGTTCCTGATATATATATCTTACTTGGGAGTTAGAAACTGAACAACGATTTACATGTTTACAATATCCCGAGGAGAGACGTGTTTCTGCTGCTGTTTGTGCTTTCACTAGCTTTGCATGTGTTTGGTGGTCTGAACATTGTAGACTATATCCTATTCCAACTACTTGGGCTGCTTTGAAAACTGCTATGTGTACTCGTTGGGTTCCACCATATTATCAACGTGAATTACTTCAAAAATTGCAGCGTTTAAGACAAGGAAAAAATTATGTAGAAGAATATTATCAGGAATTACAAACTGGCATGATTAGATGTGGTATTGTTGAGGAGAATGAAGCTATGCTTGCATGTTTTATGGGTGGATTAAATAGAGAGATTCAGACTATTCTAGAGTATAAGGAGTATACTAATATCACTCGTTTATTCCATCTTGCTTGTAAAGCTGAACGTGAAGTGCAGGATCGACAGGCATTGGCGCGAACTAACTTTTCTGCAGGTCGATCTTCATCATGGATACCACGTGCATCCTCTACTTCCACTACACCAGCACCTCCATCAGGTGCCACCTCAAGCCGTGATACAAGAAAGTAGGCACAACCACCACTATCTACCAAGAGCACACCTCCCGGGTCTGCGCAGAGTTCTTCTTCTTCCATGGCATCAACAAGGCACACAAGTGATATTATTTGTCGTCGTTGTAAGGGAAGAGGACATTTTGTGAGAGAATGCAAATCTCAGCGTGTGATGATTGCCACTGAGGATGGTGGGTATGAGTCCGCTAGTGACTATGATGAGGAGACTTTGGCTCTTATTACACGTGAATAACACGGTGGAGATCATTCTGATCATGAGACACAATACATGGCTCCTGAAGATGCTGACAGGTATGAATGTTTAGTTGCTCAACGTGTTTTGAGTGTGCAGGTCACACAAGCTGAGAAAAATCAGAGGCATAATTTGTTTCATACCAAGGGAGTTGTGAAGGAACGTTCTGTTCGCGTCATCATCGATGGAGGGAGCTGCAATAACTTGGCTAGCATGGAGACGGTGGAGAAGCTATCACTCACCATAAGACCACATTCACATCCTTACTACATCCAATGGTTCAATAACAGTGGCAAGGTTAAGGTAACACGTATTGTTCGTGTGCATTTTAGTATCTCTACATATGCTGATTATGTTGATTGTGATGTGGTACCTATGCAAGCATGTTCCTTATTACTTGGTAGACCATGGCAATTTGATAAAAATTCTGTAGACCATGGTAGAAACAATCAGTATACTCTTATTCATAAGGATAAAAATATTGCTTTTCTTCCTATGACTCCTGATTCCATTTTGAAACATGATATTAATAGAGATAATAAAGCAAAACAGGAGAAAAATAAAAGTGAAAATCAGATTGTGGCAAAAGACATTGAGCAACAAATGCAGCCTAATAATAAACCATCTAGTGTTGCTTCTGAAATTAAATTGAAAAGTGAATGTTTAATTGCCACCAAATCTGATATTGATGATTTAGATTTTAGCAAATCTGTTTGCTATGCTTTTGTGTGCAAAGAGGCATTATTGTCATTCGAGGACGTGCCTTCCTCTTTGCCTCCTGCTGTCACTAACATTTTGCAGGAGTTCGCTGACGTCTTTCCACAAGACGTGCCACCAGGATTACCACCTATTCGAGGGATTGAGCATCAAATTGACTTAATTCCCGGTGCATCATTACCCAACCGTGCACCATACCGTACCAATCCAGAGGAGACGAAGGAGATTATGCGTCAAGTACAAGAACTGCTCGACAAAGGTTATATACGCGAATCCCTTAGTCCTTGTGTTGTTCCTATCATTTTAGTGTCGAAAAAGGATGGTACGTCACGTATGTGCGTTGATTGTAGAGGCATTAATAATATTACTATTTGTTATCGTCATCCTATTCCTACGCTAGATGATATGCTTGATGAATTGAGTGGCTCTCAATATTCTCCAAGGTTGATTTGGGTAGTGGATACCATCAAATTCGTATGAAATTGGGATATGAATGGAAAACAACATTTAAAACTAAGTTTGGATTATATGAGTGGTTAGTCATGCCTTTTGGGTTAACTAGTGCACGTAGTACTTTCATGAGGTCAATGAACGAAGTTTTACGTGCTTTCATTGGACGATTTGTGGTAATTTACTTTGATGACATATTGATTTATAGCAAATCTTTGGAGGAACATTTGGAACATTTACGTGCTGGTTTTATTGCTCTACGTGATGCACGTTTGTTTGGTAACCTTGGAAAGTGCACCTTTTGCACCGACCGAGTATCTTTTCTTGGCTATGTTGTTACTCCACAGGGAATTGAAGTTGATAAAGCCAAGATTGAAGCTATTGAGAGTTGGCCGCAGCCCAAAATGGTCACACAAGTGAGGAGTTTCCTTGGCCTCGCTAGTTTCTATAGGCGTTTTGTGAGAGATTTTAGCACCATTGCTGCACCTCTCAACGAGCTTACAAAGAAGGATGTGCCTTTTGTTTGGGGTGCCGCACAGGAAGAAGCCTTCACGGTATTGAAAGATAAGTTGACACATGCTCCTTTACTCCAACTTCCTAATTTTAATAAGACTTTTGAGCTTTAATGTGATGCTAGTGGAATTGGATTAGGAGGTGTGTTATTACAAGATGGCAAACCTGTTGCATACTTTTCTGAAAAATTGAGTGGGCCTAGTCTGAACTATTCTACTTATGACAAAGAATTATATGCTCTTGTTCGGACCTTAGAAACATGGCAACATTATTTATGGCCCAAGGAATTTGTTATACATTCTGATCATGAATCTTTGAAACACATTAAAAGTCAAGCAAAACTGAACCATAGACATGCTAAATGGGTTGAATTCATTGAGACTTTTCCTTATGTCATTAAACACAAGAAGGGTAAATAAAATGTTATTGCTGATGCATTGTCTCGTCGTTATACTATGCTTTCACAACTTGACTTTAAAATATTTGGTTTGGAGACCATCAAAGATCAATATGTGCATGATGTTGAATTTAAAGATGTATTGCAGAATTGTAAGGAAGGGAGAACTTGGAACAATTTCGTTCTTAATGATGGATTTGTGTGTGACTTTTTAGTACTACTTGTCACACACAAATCCATCGTTAAGAACGAACTTGTTCCAAGTTCTCCCTTCCTTATAATTCTGCAATACATCTTTAAATTCAGCATCATGCCCATATTGATCTTTGATGGTCTCCAAACCAAATATTTTAAAGTCAAGTTGTGAAAGCATAATATAACGATGAGACAATGCATCAGCAATAACATTTTCTTTACCCTTCTTGTGTTTAATGACATAAGAAAAAGTCTCAATGAATTCAACCCATTTAGCATGTCTACGGTTTAGTTTTGCTTGACTTTTAATGTGTTTCAAAGATTCATGATCAGAATGTATAACAAATTCCTTTGGCCATAAATAATGCTGCCATGTTTCTAAGGTCCGAATAAGAGCATATAATTCTTTGTCATAAGTAGAATAGTTTAGACTAGGCCCACTCAATTTTTCAGAAAAGTATGCAACAGGTTTGCCATCTTGTAATAACACACCTCCTAATCCAATTCCACTAGCATCACATTCAAGCTCAAATGTCTTATTAAAATCAGGAAGTTGGAGTAAAGGAGCATGTGTCAACTTATCTTTCAATACTGTGAAGGCTTCTTCCTGGGCGGTACCCCAAGCAAAAGGCACATCCTTCTTTGTAAGCTCGTTGAGAGGTGCAGCAATGGTGCTGAAATCTCTCACAAAACGCCTATAGAAACCAGCGAGGCCAAGGAAACTCCTCACTTGTGGGACCGTTTTGGGCTGCGGCCAACTCTCAATAGCTTCAATCTTGGCTTTATAAACTTCAATTCCCTGTGGAGTAACAACATAGCCAAGAAAAGATACTCGGTCGGTGCAAAAGGTGCACTTTCCAAGGTTACCAAACAAACGTGCATCACGTAGAGCAGTAAAAACAGCACGTAAATGTTCAAAATGTTCCTCCAAAGATTTGCTATAAATCAATATGTCATCAAAGTAAACTACCACTAATCGTCCAATGAAAGAACGTAAAACTTCGTTCATTAACCTCATGAAAGTAATAGGTGCATTAGTTAACCCAAAAGGCATGACTAACCACTCATATAATCCAAAACTTAGTTTTAAATGCTGTTTTCCATTCATCTCCCAATTTCATACGAATTTGATGGTATCCACTACGCAAATCAACTTTGGAGAATATTGTAGAGCCACTCAATTCATCAAGCATATCATCTAGCCTAGGAATAGGATGATGATAAAGCATAGTAATATTATTAATGCCTCTACAATCAACGCACATACGCGACGTACCATCCTTTTTCGGCACTAAAATGATAGGAACAGCACAAGGACTAAGGGATTCGCGTATATAACCTTTGTCGAGCAGTTCTTGTACTTGACGCATAATCTCCTTCGTCTCCGCTGGATTGGTACGGTATGGTGCACGGTTGGGTAATGATGCACCAGGAATTAAGTCAATTTGATGCTCAATCCCTCGAATAGGTGGTAATCCCGGTGGCACGTCTTCTGGAAAGACATCAGCGAACTCCTACAAAATGTTAGTGATAGCAGGAGGCAAAGAGGAAGGCACATCCTCGAATGAAAATAATGCCTCTTTGCACACAAAAGCATAGCAAACAGATTTGCTGAAATCTAGATCATCAATATCAGATTTTGTGGCAAGTAAACATGCACTTTTCAATTTAATTTCAGAAGCAACACTAGATGGTTTATTATTAGCTTTCATTTATTGCTCAAATTCTTTTGCCACAATCTGATTTTCACTCTTATTTTTCTCCTGTTTTGCTTTATTAGCTCTATTAATATCATCTTTCAAAATGGATTCAGGGGTCATAGGAATCAAAATAATATTTTTATCGTTATGAACAAGAGTATACTGATTGTTTCTACCATGGTGTATAGAATTTTTATCAAATTGCCATGGTCTACCAAGTAATAAGGAACATGCTTGCATAGGTACCACATCACAATCAACATAATCAGCATATGTAGAGATACTAAAATGCACACGAACAGTACGTGTTACCTTAACATTGCCGTTGTTGTTGAACCATTGGATGTAGTAAGGATGTAGATGTGGTCTTGTGGTGAGAGATAGCTTCTCCACCATCTACATGCTAGCCAAGTTATTGCAGCTCCCTCCATCTATGATGACGCGAACAGAACGTTCCTTCACAACTCCCTTTGTATGGAACAAATTATGCCTCTGATTTTGCTCAGCTTGTGTGACCTACACACTCAAAACACGTTGAGCAACTAAACATTCATACCTGTCAGCATCTACAGGAGCCATGTATTACGTCTCATGATCAGAATCATCTCCATCGTGTTATTCACGTGTAATAAGAGCCAAAGTCTCCTCATCATAGTCACTAGCGGACTCATACCCACCATCCTCAGTAGCAATCATCACACGCTGAGGTTGGCATTCTCTCGCAAAATGTCCTCTTCCCTTACAATGACGACAAATAATATCACTTGTGTGCCCTGCTGATGCCATGGAAGAAGAAGAGCTCTGCGTAGGTCCGGCAGGTGTGCTCTTGGCAGATAGTGGTGGTTGTGCCTGCTTTCTTATATCACAGCTGCAGGTGGCACCTGATGGAGGTGCTGGTGGAGTGGAAGTAGAGGATGCACGCGGTGTCCATGATGAAGATCAACCTGCAAAAAAGTTGGTTCGCGCCAATGCCTGTCGATCCTGCACTTCACGTTCAGCTTTACAAGCAAGATGGAATAAACGAGTAATATTAGTATACTCCTTATACTCTAGAATGGTCTGAATCTCTCTATTTAATCCACCCATAAAATGTGCAAGCATAGCTTCATTCTCCTCAACAATACCACATCTAATCATGCCAGTTTGTAATTCCTAATAATATTCTTCTACAGAATTTTTTCCTTGTCTTAAGCGCTGCAATTTTTGAAGTAATTCACGTTGATAATATGGTGGAACCCAACGAGTACGCATAGCAGTTTTCAAAGCAGCCCAAATAGCTGGAATAGGATATAATCTACAATGTTCAGACCACCAAACACATGAAAAGCTAGTGAAAGCACAAACAGCAGCAGGAACACGTCTCTCCTCGGGATATTGTAAACATGTAAATCGTTGTTTAGTTTCTAACTCCCGAGTAAGATATATATATATATATATATCAGGAACATATCTACCCTAAAATGGTGGAATATTCAATTTTAATTTAGGGAGATGGTCATGATCTCGTACCTGAGGGTGAGCCCTACCATTGCCATTATTTGCATGTGGACAACCTGGTGGTTGCTGTGCTGGTGGTGGAACGTAGTTCTGATTTTGATCAACCTCATCCTCGTAATCTCCCGCAAAATCCTCCTCCTCCGCATCAGCAGCAGGAGCCACAGAAGTATCAACAGTAACACCAAAACTTTGGCCAGGTGCAAGAGGGAGACGGCTCGCTCGGTGGAGGGCTGTTTCATGATGTGGAGGTAGTCGTTGTTGTTGTTGTAGAGGTGCGTTAGGTGCAGCCGGTAGTGGTGGTGGAAGACGCGCGAGCAATTCATTAAACCTGTTATCGAGCTTTGTTTCGAACGTGTTCTCCATGCCATCTATCTTTTCCATGGCCTCTTCAAATCTGTTTAGCACATCTTGCACCTGTCCACTCATCATTTGCTGAAATTTATCATGCAACTCCTTATTCATCATGTTCTCCCAGTTAGTCTCGTCGGCTTGTGATCCTGTCATGGTTAGCAACAATAGAAACACACAAGAATATGATCCTACAGAATACTAGCAAGAGGTGGTGGTGGTGTCACAAATCCGTCAAGCAAATCTCAAATTCTTACCAGTTCTTACCCAGCAGCAGGCGGTGATTGGCAACCGTCGTAGTCAAAACTCTCAAAGCTTGGATAGAGCGATTACCAGGGAGAGTCAAACGCACGACGTAGATGTATGTGGAGATGGGAAGTCTTATAATATGGTAGCAAAAAGGGTCAGCAATAATCAATTCAGAGATGCAAAGTTGAATAAACGCTCAATGACGGTACTATGCTGGTCCTAGGCTAGACCGTGCTAGAGACGTGAGCCTAGAACACTAACAAAATCACGGTGCTGCACGTAAACAAGGGAGGAGCACGCTCTGATTTTTTTCTCTTTTTTCACTTTTTTTGCACTTTTTTCTTTTTTTTGCTCCGCAACAATTTTTTTCGAAAAAGTCTACAAATGGTCTAAAAACTGCCTAGCCAGAATTTTTTTCACAGGTTTTCACTACAATTTTTTTTTAGTTTGGAACTATTTTTCTTCTGCGGGTGGATCGAAAGATGGGGAGTCCTACTCTGTCATGACTCGGAGTATCGCGTGATCTGGAACTCAAAAACAAAGCAACAAATACCGGACTCAGAGTAGGACTGGTGGCGGAGATGAATCTGGTGGAATCTCGGATTGGTGGCGGCCATGAATCTGGTGGAAATCGGACTGGTGGCGGATTTATGTTGCAGGTGGACTCGGATTGGCGTGATGGCGGCGGATATGTGGTGGCGTATACGGACTCGGATTGGTGGTGAATATGTGGTGGTGAATATGGCAGCGACGATGAAGTTGGTGTGGTGGTGGTATATGGCAGCAACGATGATGATGATGCAGTGGTGATATATGGCAGCGGCGACGTGACAACCTGTGAACAGAACTCGAAACTCTAAAGGACTAGACGCTAAGACCAGCAACTTGACACGATGATGCAACCACAAATTCAACAAAGCAAATACAGAAAAGATTATGGAAAGGCTTAGATTGGTTCGGATAGGATGAACTAACCCTAATTTTTTTTGGCTTTTTCGTGGACTATAGGTACGAAGAACAGACTCGATCTAAACAACGAAAAACTGTAAAATCTCACCGAGCAACCTGGAAATCTGATACACTTGATAGAGGCAAAGGTGTCCTGTCTTTCGATGAGATGGTGGCTATCGTTTTAGAGGAAGTCGACTTTGATGATTCGACTACGAACGTGCGAGGACGTCGCGCCTTAGCAATCGCTAAACCAACTCCGAGGGGTTATTGACCATGCCGGAGCATGATCAACCTAACCAGGAGGGCCTGTTTCCTGTGAGCAAACGAAGAACAAGCAAGAAACTGGGATTGCAATCTGGATATTGCGAATATAAGTCGAAAGCTTTAATGATCAAGGTGGGGTTCTGTGACGTCTTGGTCTGGTCGTTGGACACAAACGAAGTACGCGAAGCTGCAGCTATGGCGAACTTTTAATCTAAACAAAACCCAAAGTCTAAATGATGCCCTAATGGCTGTATATATGGAGGAGAGAGGGGAAATTTCGTGGCCCTTTGGTGGAGGGGTCCGAAACCAACCCTAACTCTTGTTTCCCCACACATACAGACTCTAAAAACAGCCTATACTTAAGTATTTCGAAAATACATGGGCCTGGCCCAATAATAAGGTGACGCAGCACCTAGAATAGTCTCTGGACGAAATTTATGAAGTGACATCTTGTATATTTCGTCCAAGGCTTCATGCACTCCTTATGGTGGCTTCAAAGTCCTGAAATCATCACTTGTAACTCTGTTCTGGATCCCCTTGCGCATGCCATCATCTCCACGCTTGAACTTGTTCCAAGGTTCATCTTTCTTGTCCAAGCTAGGCCCTTCATTCGTAAGCAAAGACAAATGTATCCAATATAGGCAACATCATATTCTCATGAACATTAGAATCGTTACCAAGAAACGAAAGTACCTGATAATTCAATTGGCGTGCGCGAGCTCTAGTAATTGGTTCAGTATGTACAGCAGCAGGGGCTGTGGGTGTAACGATGATATTAATGTCCTCATCACCCATCTTTCATTCACGAAATCTCATTAATTTTGACCCCAAAATCCCTAAATTCCGCCCAAAATCGTGTTTCGAATCTCGGATCTGGAGTTGACCCCGATACACGGGGCGACCGTCACTTTACCGGACGTCCGGAGCCGCTGGAACCACCAGACATCCGACCTTACTGGACGACCGGAACCCCCTAACCCGACCAGAATTAGCGGATTTCCGACCCGACCGGACGTCCGGCGACCGGACGACCGTTTTTTCCGGACGTCCGCTACCTGTAGATATCAACTTCGGCTGATTTTTGTTTCGACCATAACTAATTCATCCGAACTGCGTTTTTGACGTTCTTTAGCTTGTTTTGAAGCTCTTGACATCCCCCTTCCCACAAAAATACCACCAACATCATATGACTCCATCAAATTTTCTGAAATTTGGCAAGTTTGCCTAGGCCCTCCACCATATCATCCGCTACACGACCATAGCCTTCTGCAACCTAACCCCATCGCATTAGTGGTTGCTTGAGGAGTGATTTGAGTCTCCTAAGGTGTCTAGGCTACTTAGGGACGGTTGCTTCTTCATCCACCACCACCACCACCATAACTTCCGCATAGTTTTGCCCACCTCACACTCCCGCCACCCCGACTTAACCCATTTTTGTTTGTGTTGTGAGTTGTGTGTCCTAAGGTGTTTCAGCTACTTAGGGACCGTGCTTCCAACTCCGACACCATGTATTACTTCACCACCTTACCCTCCATTTTCGCATTGCGTATTCCACAATCCATCATTGCATTTCCGCAATCCCATTGAGCTTCTGCAACCACCACCGCATTCCCGCTACCACCATTTGACATTTGAGATTTTGAGTTCGCAGTTTTTCCGTTTCCTAAGGTGTTTCGGCTACTTAGGGACGAGTCTCCATCATCTTGATATCTCCATCAAGATCACTGCCACTCATCATCGCCACGGACGGTAACCTCCATATCATCTCGATATCGTGGTATCCCTCCATTGTTCTTTCCCTTGCCATTGCATTGATAACCCCTAGCCCATTTTGCGTTACTTGCCTATCGAGACTAGCCATTTGAGTATTGCCGGCAACGTTACTTGTGCACATTAGTGACCTACACCATACATTGCATACATACCATATCATATTGGTATCATATCATCTCGTGTGCCTCAAGTTGTTCCCGCATATATACAATTGCTACCTTGGTTTGTGCATTCCGCAAAGTGGCCATACAAAAAAAGAATAAGCTTTTAAGCAAAAGAGAAAGAGCAAAGAAGCTTGTAAGCAATAGCCATAGCATCTACCACATTGCATAAGATTGTCATATCCGATCATCTTGGATTAAACACCGGGAACCATACATCCATAGCATACTTGGGATAGAAATTTTATCCATTTGGCATCTTATAGGTTGTGCACAAGTGCCGTATCCGCCTATAGAGCAATCGTGCTAGCGTCTCTCTTGAGTTGTGCAACACGAGCGTTTTCCGTGGATTCCACATTTTGTGCTCATCCTTGGTTGCACGGCCCCATTTATCTATCCATGCGTGTGTTTCCGTGTGCCACATATTGCTATTGGTCTACTTGCTACACTTGCGAATTTGTGAATCTCTTTCAACATTATTGACTCTTGCTAACATTTTGCATTAAATTTTTGTGCCACTATCCTCACCGAGCTCCACCATAAGCCTTACTTGTGTAGGTGTGAGAAACCGACAAGAATTGGTACCAATTGTGCTATTTCCTTGTCCACATTGGAGTGATCATTGATCAACTTTCAACTTCGGTCAAGGTACATTTGGTATTCGTTCTTCTCTTTCTCCACTCATATTGGCCGGAATCTTGTGATGGATAGGCAAGACATTTCATCTCCGGTCTTCCACAACAATGACGGCGCGTACAACTACATCAAGAACAAGCTTTCCGCACAAAAGGAGGAGCAAGATGCAAGGATGGAGGAGATTCGGACCTTGTTTATCAACCGTTCTTCCCCTTCATCATCCTCAAGGCGGCGACGTTCAAGTCACAAGTCTTCGGAGCGCAAAAATGATGCAAGTGCAAGTCGTCCTCGTCCACATCTCCATGGCGACCACCATCACGTTTGTGATCCACATCGTCATGAAGGGCAAGTCACCTCCAAGCAACATGTGAACAACGACGACGAACAACATCTACATCGAGCTCAAGCACGACAACGACAACATCATCATGAAGATGCTCGAGATGTGCCTACCTACAAGTCGCAACAAGCCCTACTTCACGCCAAGTCCAAACTTCATGACCACAAGAGAAGACCGCGAGACAAGCACCACCAAGACGGAGCTACGGCTACACAACCACTTTGGCATCTTTGCCAAGCGACTTCAAGGCATCTTCGCCTTTGAATATATGGCATCTTCGCCAACAAGCACCTCAAGACTACGCTCAAGAGAAGCTCCCCAAGCTCAAGTCCGCGACTTCCACGAGCTACTACGACCTCGACATCGGCCACACTGATTCCTTTCTATGGGACTCAAGAACCCGAGGAGTATCTCGAGTGGGAGCGTTTGATGGACGACTACCTCAAGATACATCAAGTCCCTCCCGAAGATCAAGTGAAGTGCGCCGCAAGGAACTTCCACGACTATGCGTCCACATGGTGGCTTCACACACCTTCGGAGAGCTACGACTTGAGTTGGCCCAAGACGAAGAGAGCTTTACGGCGAGAGTTTGTGCCTCCAATCTACATGGAACAACTTCAATGCTAATTGGAGAACACCATCCAAGGATCCAAGTCCATCGACGAGTACTTCAAGGAGATGAAGATTGCCTTGCGACGAGCCGGCGTGGACGACCCCATTTTGATGAAGTTCCACTTCATGATGGGATTGCACAATGACATCTCCAAGACGATCTTCCTCGAGAACTACAAGTCCCTCGACGACAACTACATTGGTGCTCTCAAGGCGGAACAAGAACTCATGAAGGCCAAACTTTCTCCACCCCAAGCTCACTTCGCGACGACCAAGATCCATGAGAACGAGCATGAGGCTAGTACTACCACGATGTCCAAGCCCGACGAGCTCCAAGACGATACTCCCAAGTTCGACGCCATCTAAGGATGGCAATGGTTCGGGTTTGGATCGGGTTGAACAATATCAAATCCATATCCATATCCATGAAGACAGTCTTTACCCGCCCATGAAAAAATCCATGGGTGAAAAATTGTGTCCATGTCCAAATTCGATGGATATCCATACCCATTGGATATCCATTGGGTCCTCTCGAGACATATAAATAAGACATCACACAATATTAACATAAACTCTTCCATTCTTCACCTCGTGGCAGGTTAGACTTCACTTATGGTAAATCAACATCTACTAACAACCTAAGATCATTTAGTATTTTTCTAACATATGAGAATGATGAGTCATTTAAGGAGGTAAAAATAAGGGAAGGGGTGTTGGAGTATGTTACGGACGGGATTGAATGTCAACTAATAAAAGTTACCATGGGGATTGTGTAATTTCTTATGCATGTTTTAGATAAAAAAGTGTAAAATTGTTGTGGGACATATGACCGTGGGCCAGGGATAGCAGATTTTCCCCCATTAAGTCATACTATCGGGTCGAGTTTGGATATATCCATGGGTACAAGATTATATCCATGCCCTATCCACGAACAATCGGGTCGGGTTTGGGCGCCGCCCATGGACACAAAAACATATCCAAACCCTATCCATTCGGGTCGGATATCCATGGATAAAATTGCCATCCTTAACGCCATCCCTCTTTGTGGCATTGACGGCGCCGAGTCCTCCATGACACTTTTTCAAGATGGTGCGGCGACGAGTACGACTACGGAGACCCTCAAGGACCAAGCTTTGGAGGCGAGCGACACGGTGGTGAGCAAGGATGATGCTTCCATCTTAGGATGCGAGAGTGATGATGTGCCATCTTTGGCCTTCATCCACGATGATGACTATGAGTCGGTTGAGCATGGGATTTTCCCTTCGACCATGGCGACATGTGATGACTTGAGTGACTTTAGCCAACATATTGAGAGTGAGAGTGATTTCACCACTAGCCCCATATATGATGTGTTTCCACTATTCCCATGTGAGGAGAGCCACAACCCCCACCTCTTGAGTGAGATGAGTGACTCCACCATATGTGAGTTTGAGTGCACCTATTTTGAGGGAGTGAGTGAACCACCACATAAAGAGAGTGAGATAGTTGATAGGTCATGTGAGGCCACTTTCAACACTAACGACTTGACCTCTACCTCTATTGTTTCTTCTCATTTGGTGCTAGATCCCATATATGATGACGCTCCGATTCTCGACGACTTCGTCCTACCTTTGGAAAAGACGATGGCCATGGTGGAATATGATGCACCCCCCACATGGTTCCATCAAGATGAAGATGACCACCATTTGGTCTTTCCCACCTCACCTACACCACTTGAGTGGAATGAACAAGGTAACATAGGTGAAGGTGATGCTCTAGTCCCACTAGTGGACATTAATGACATTGATTGCTTGCATGATGTTGATTCCCATATTAACATGCTTCATGCTAGTATGATTTCCCCATGTGATGATTTACCCATTTATGTTGAGTATGATGATTGCCATGTGGAGTCTTTTAGTTGTGATGCCATGTTACATAGGATTTCTTGTGCTAATTCTCTCGGTCACATCATGTTTGCCAATCTACTTGACTTGTCATATGCTATGCATGAGATCAATCATATGTCATATTTGCAATCTCTTCATAGTGACTATGCATATGCTATTAAAATGAACCCAATTTGCACATATGGCATAGATGACAAGCCTATGGTTATTGGCATTTGTTTCTCTTGTGATGATATTGACATGCTACCTTTGCATCATTTATCTCATATGCCATGCCATAACCACCTAGCTTCGAATATGCGTTGTTTTGGATGTTGTCCATTTTCTCCATATGATGTTTCCAACATTGCTCATGAGGAGACCCCCATAGTTTCCTCATACATTTTAGGAGATTTTGATCACTCCCATGCATTGCATGATCCTCATACTTATGTGCACAATATGCTCCCCATGAATAAACATGCTATTGATGTGCCTTATACTTGTATGCTCAATTTACATCCCCATCGTGTCATACACAATAACTATTCTATCATGATGGATGACATGTTCTTATACCATGCATCAAATTTCTTTGAGCGATGCTTATCTTGTGCTAACTCTCACGAGCACATACACATCATGATGGATGATGTGTACATTTACCACACACACAAGTTCTTCCATTTGTGTCTCTTTTGTGTAGGTACCCATGAATTCTTGTCAACCTCGCAATCCCACGAGTTGACAAAACGAGCTCTAGAGAGCAATGATGACTTGGGATCCCATGGAGTGTCTTTCCCACCGCTCTCTTCGTGCAAATACTTCGCGCATTTCTTCTACATGGCCCTCACTTGGCTATGGGTTGTTTTCCATTATATATCCTTTGCCCATCTTGCCATGTTCACTTTGCATGATATGCTCATTCATATGCTTTTGCCATCCATTTGTGACCCATGCTTTGCACTACACATGATGATTGATTCTCATACTTGTATGTGTATTTGCAAGCTTGGTGGAGATATTGCTTGTTATTGCCATGTTTGCTTTGTACCCCATGCCTATGATGATACTTTCATCTTGCTTTGTGTTCGTGCTTGCGATATGTCATGTGCATTGTCTATGTCTATTATTTGCTCACATGACATGATTGCCATGATTTCCTCTAGTATGTTGCATCGTCGCACTACTAGCTTGCACGACTTGATTACTATGATTGACTTGATTGCCTCACACATGATGAACAATTGCTCTTTCTATTGTGTTGAGTTCCACACGATATTCACTACACCCAATGCACATTATGATTGGATTGTCTTGCACTTGACACATGTGTTTAGACACTTCATTTTATTTGGTGTTGTGAATGATTCCTATGCCTACCATAGACCTTTCATTGAGCAATTTGTGAATGCTTGCTACGAACTTGAGGTAGATGCTTCTTCACTTGTCCAACATATTTGCATCAATACCTCACATTTACATGCTTGTTTCCATGATGTCCTTCTTTGTGCTCAATTTATGTGCTTACATGCCATGTCACAATCCTTTGTCACACCATATGCTATGCTTGATGACAACACTTGTTGGGTGAATCACCTCTTGAATGCTTGGTTTTGCACTAACGCTAAACGCATTTGTTTTGAAGGAATCATGAGACGGTGCGACATTGGAGAGTGCCCATTTCGAGCTTCAAGATGACGCGAACTTGGTGATCAACCACTCCTACACGGCGACGCCATCTCTTTCCCATGGTGATTTGGATTTCGATCCGAGGTCGGATCTTTCCTAAGGGAGTGGAGATGATGCGGAGCATCCTATGGGAATCACCATGTCAAGAGTCCATTTGGCAAGTGACACGTGCAACATCTACTTCTCATACCTAAAGGTGAATCTTCCCCATTACACGTGTTCACTTGACCCCTTTGAGGATGGTATACTACTTGACACCCCTCTCGTGTGCATGAATAGGTATTGTCGGAACTTCACGGATGACGAGGAGGAGTGCAAGCACCAAGGAACACCTACACCATCCGCCAGGGAAGCCTGGAAGAGAAGACAGAAGAAGAAGGAGCTGCAGAGTCTTCAGCGACCGGACGACCGGAACCCACCGGACGTCCGACCCTCTACAGCCGCCGGACGACTGAAGACACCGGACGTCCGACAAGTTCAGGCACCGGACGTCCGACACTTACCAGAAATCCGGTGCCACCTGTCCCGAGAGGAATCAGCGGCGTCCGACACGTGCCGGACGTCCAGTCCGTCCTAAGCCACCGGACGTCCGGTACCTGCCTGTGTGCAGCCGCGGGTCTTTGGCCTTGTACCTCTCTCCCACTTACCCCTTCGTGGCTAAGACTATAAATAGACCATCTCCACCTCCTTTCTAGGGTTAGTGTTGGTTTAGCTTATACTTAGAGATAGAGCTACGCTCATCCATATCAGATCTCCTTCGTGCAAGAGACTGCGACCTCTTCGGAGAAGATCCCTTTGGATTCAAGCCCCCTTTCTAAGGGAAGATCCCCCCGTGGATTCAAGACCTCCTCACGGAGAAGACCGGCTACCCTTGTATCGTCATTAGTTGTCCGTGGATCGTGTATCTTCTCTTATGTATTCGAGGATCTAGCGCATGTGTGATCATTCTTGTTGGTTTGAGTGTTCTCTTGTGTTTCCCTAGTGATTTTCCCCTCGTTTCCCTCCTCGTGTTCTTCGTGTTCATCGTAGGATCCGCTCCTTTCGTGAAAGATCAGCCTATAGGGTTCCTACCCTACATCAGACAACAAGTGCGGGACTTGAGTATTCATCACAAAAGACTTGTTCTTCTTCATTGTTCACTTGGCGGTGCATGGCGACTTGCTCAAGGGCTTCCATTTCTCCTTCACTCATGGAATCATAAGTGTCATCATCGTTGAAGATCATGGTGTGCTTCTTGGTGCACTCATAGGACTTGTGGCCTCGGCCGCCGCAAGTGAAACACTTGAAGGAACTCGTCTTGACGGTCTAATCGGTTGGGGTTAAGGATGATGAAGCTTTCGGCTTGAAATTGCTCATAGTAGGATGGCTTGTAGTTGATGGAGCTTTCTTAGAAGTCGACTTGTCGAAGTTGATTGAAGAAGGCTTTGTAGTCAGTGTTGGAGTCGTTGAAGGTTGGTTGTTGGTGAAGCCGTAGGACTTGGATGAGAACTTGGCATACTTGAAATCATCTTGCACTTGGCGTTCCGCTTTGGTAGCTTGGTGCACTAACTCGATGAGATTTGAGTATGGTTGGAAGTCGGCGATCTTCTTGATAGGATGATTGAGTCCATTCAAGAAACGTGCCATTGTTTGCTCATCATCTTCCGTGACATTGGCTCTTATCATTGCAATCTCCATCTTCTTGTAGTATTCTTCAATGCCCTTGGTTCCTTGCTTGAGTTGTTGGAGTTTCTTGAAGAGGTCGCGGTTGTAGTAGGTAGGCACGAAGCTTGCTCTCATGACATCCTTCATTTGTGCCCAAGTAGTGATGGGTGGATCACCTCTTGCCTCTCGGCGCTCAATGACTTGTTCCCATCAAATAAGGACATAGTCTTGGAACTCAAGGGATGCCATCGCGATCTTCTTCTCTTCTTCATAATTGTGCAAACGCAAGATCTTGTCAACTTTCAATGCCCATGAAAGGTACTTTTTGGGATCGTTGCTTCCGTTGAACTTGGGCATGGTGAACTTGAGCTTGCCGTAGTGTTGCTCTTCATTGTGTTGGGGTCGAGGCTGATGACGCCCATGTTGTAGATGATTGTTCAACTGGTGGTACTCTTGGCGCGGAGGATTCCCATTGTCTTTGTGCTCTCGATGAACTTGATGGTCTTGGCGAGCTTGTGGAGGAGCTTGGCGAGCTCGAGGCGGAACTTGACGATGCATGCGAGCTTGAAATCGTCGTTCTTGAATTTCTTCGTGAAGTGCTTCCTCTTGGTCACGGGCTTGTCGGCCTCGGTCGGCAACGGCTTGACTCGAATCGCGTAGAGCTCGTTATGCCTCAAGTGCTTGAGCGTCACGGAGTTGTTGTTCTTGACGTTGAGCCTCGGCATCTTGTGCATTTTGGTGTAGACGCGTGCGTTCTTCCTCTTCATGTTTGCATTGTCGTTGCCGTTCTCGTGCTAGCGCAAAGGCTTCTTGGGTTTGACGTCGTCGGTGCTCTTGCGAGTCGGTGTCGTGTAGAGGATTGAGGTTTGCTTGATGCTCGTTGCGCGCGGCACGTCGAAGAGTGTTTGAAGACGGTGTACTTGAGCCGGATAGGGTAAAGTCGGAATGGCGACTTGAACGGCTCCTTCTTGAGGTGGAAGAAGAGCGGTTGAGCAACAAAGCATGAATCTCGTCCATGATTGCGTCATTCTCTTGCTTGTGATCGTCGAGCTTGTGGTCGAAGTAGTCCCTTGTACGTTGCTCGGAGAGTCGCAAGTCGGTGGCGAGGTTGTCAATGCGATCACTCATTGCTTGTTGTTCTTGATGCAAAGCACGTTGTGCACCAAAGAGGTGGCTTTTGGTGACGAAGGAGTTCATGTCGTCGTCTTGCACCGAGAAGAGTGGGTTGGTAGAAGTACTTGGCCTATCCATCATTCAAGACAAATGTGAGTGGTAGAAAGAGAAGAACGAATACCAAATGTACCTCGACCGAAGTTGAAAGTGAATTGATGATCACTCCAATGTAGGACATGGAAATAGCCCAATTGGTACGAATTCTCGTCGGTTTCTCACACCTACACAAGTAAAAGCTTATGGTGGAGCTTGGTTAGGATGGTGGCACAATTTTTAATGTGAATGTAAGCGATATTCAATAATGTTGGAGAGGATCCACGACTTGTAAATGCAACAAGTAGACCAATAGCAAGATGTGTTACCCGGAAATACAACACACGGAAAGATAAATGGGGTCGTGCAACCAAGGGTGAGCCAAAATGTGGAAACCACGAAAATGCTCTTGTTGCACAACACTAGAGAGACGCTAGCACGATTGCACAATAGGCGGATACAAACTTGTGCACGACCTACTAAGCAAAAATGAAACGACTTCTATCCCAAGTATGATGTTCCGGAGATATGATCCAAGTATGACAATCTTAATTTTGTATGATGCTATGGTTCTTGCTTATAAGCTCTTTGCTTATCTTCTCTCTTTGCTTAAAAGCTTGCTTGGCTCTTTGATGTTTGAGCTCTTTTCTCATGTGATGCTTGACGGGCCAAGATAGCAAATATGTATGTGATGACAACTTTGTGACACAAGAGGTGATTCCAAGATATGCAACACGATGATAGTATGTATGCTATGGGATGTATGATCACTAATGTGCACAAGTCACGTTGCCGGCAATACTCAAATGCTAGTCTCGATGGGTAAGCTACGCAAAAGTAAGGTTATGGGGTTATCAATCCAAATGGAAAAGAGTATGATGATATCACACTACCAAGATGATGTAGTCGTTCATAGTAGTCTTTGGCGAAAGTAAGAGGTGGTGATGTTGATGTCGAACCGTCCCTAGGTAGCCGAAACATGAAAGGAAACGGTGAGCCACAACTCAAACGCTCAAAACCAAGTGCGACAAAAAGCGTCGGAGTAGGTAGCGGGTAAATGGTGGTGTGGGTTGCGGAAGTGCAATGATGGGTTTTGCGAGTAGGCAATGCAGAAGTTATGGTGGTGGTGGTGGTTGATGAAGAAGCAACCGTCCCTAAATAGCCTAGTCACCTTAGGAGAATCAGATCACTCCTCAAGCAACCACTAATGCGACGGGAAAGAAAATTGGTTAGGTTGCGGAAGTCGGAGGTGGAGTAGCGGAGGATGTGGTGGAAGCCTTAGGCAAAGATGCCAAAGTTCCAAAATTTTGATGGAGTCAAATGGTTTTGGTGGTATTTTTTTTGGAAGGGGGATGTCAAGAGCTTTTTAACGAGCTAAAGAACGCGAAAATTGGAGTTCGGATGAATTAGTTATGGCCAAAACAAAAATCAGCCGAAGTTGATATCTACAGGTAGCGGATGTCCAGAAAAAAACGATCGTCCGGTCGCCGAACGTCCGGTCGGGTCAGAAATCCGCTAATTGTGCTCGGGTTAGGGGGTTCCTGCTGTCCGGTAAGGTCGGACGTCTAGTGGTTCCTACTGCTCCGGACGTCCGGTAAGGTGACGGTCGTCCGGTGTATCGGGGTCAACTCCAGATCTGAGATTTGGGACGGGATTTTGGGCAGAATTTGAGGATATGGTGGGGAAGGCTAGATCCACTTGCAACATAACAAATTCACGGATCAAAACCAACAAAACATCATCGAAACTCACAAATCACAAGAAAATTTTTTTGGGGCTATTTTGTGGGGATTTTCGGATTAGGACGAAAAACAACAAAATCAAGTTAGACAACGAAGAGGGCGGGCTCCAAAATCATGATCAACCTTGCTCTAGATACCAAGATGATGTAGGGCAGAGACCCTAATCGTCCGATCTTTCACGAAAGGAGCGGATCCCGGGAAAATCACGAAGAACACGGGGAAGAACGGTGAGAAAACACAATAAGAAACACAAGAGGAATCACTAAACCGACACGATTAAGTCACACATGGGCAAGATCCTCGAATACATAGAATGATATACGAATCCACGGACAACTAACGACGATACAAGGGTAGCCGGTTCTTCTCCGTGAGGAGGTCTTGATGTTCTTCTCCAAAAGGAGGTCTTTATCCGCTTGGGGGATCTTCTCCGGTGGAGGCTCGAATCTCCGAGGAGAAGGTAACCAAGTGGATGAGCAAAGCTCTCTCACAAGTATGAGATAAACATTTGCTAACCCTCGAAAGGAGAAGCGAGAGGTCTATTTATAGTCTTAGTGCAAATGGGGGGTGAAGTGAAGGGTTACATGGGCCTCAGCCCGCAACTGGACATAGCCAGGGGTCGGACGTCCCGTGGGCGTCGGGCGTCCGGAGACTCACGGGCGGTCGGACGTCTGGTAGACGTCGGACGTCCGCTTGATTTGGCTCGGACACATGAGAGCCAAATTTCCGGAGGGGGCCGGTCGTCCGGTCGTCCGTCGTCCGTTGGCGTCGGACGTCCGCTCATTTGGCTCGCGTGCGGGATCGCCGGTCGTCCGGTCCGGGCCGGTCGTCCAGTGGATCTTCAGGCGCCGGACGTCCGGTGGCTGTGACTCTTCCTGCAGCTCTCCTTCTTCTCCGTCTTCACATCCATCTTCCTCCTCTTCTTCTCCTTGCTCCTTAGCTTCTCCATGATACTTGAGTATGCACAGAGTGTCCGTATGAGGTAGTAGCCATGTCTGATGTGCATCAATGTGTGATTGTGAGAGGAGAGATGTCACCTCGGTTTCGAGAGCTCTTGCACGTGATCGAGTCATGGGTCCACTAGGCACTTGATGAGACAATGGTAGGTCCATGGGATGACCTTGGGATACTCCGCATTAGTGATGGTGTCAATGCCGATGTGATCTTGCCGGAGATGGGAGCTCGAAGGCATGTGCTCTTGAGCTTCTTCTCGAAGATGAGGAAGATTGCTTGTAGGACTAGATGAGGGCTTTGATCTCCTCCATTTGAGCTTGCATCTTGGCGTCGGTAGAGTTATTCGTGGCATCGAACTCATTATTGTTGTTGTAGACCGAAGGTGAAATGCCTTGCCTATCCATCACAAGACTCGCGTAGAGGTGAGTAGGAAATGAGATGAACAATACCAAGTTACCTTTTCCCAAAGTTTAGATGTATCTCGTGTCACTCAATGCGAGATGTGATGTAGGGTAGAACCCTAGTGGCCCGATCTTTCACGAAAGGAGCGGATCCCGCGAAGAACGCGAAGAACACGAGGAGGGAAACGAGGGAAAACACAAGGGGAAGCACAAGAGGAACACTCAAACTAACAAGAACAAGTCACACATGTGCTAGATCCTCGAGTACATAGAACGATACACAAATCCACGGACAACTAAGGACGATACAAGGGTAGCCGGTTCTTCTCCCTGAGGAGGTCTTGAATCCACAAGGGGATCTTCTCGTAAAGGGGTATTGAATCCACGGTGGATCTTCTCCGAAGAGGGGCCGCGGTCTCTCTCAAGGTGTAGATCCGATATGAATGAGCGAAGCTCTATCTCTAAGTATGAGCTAAACCAACGCTAACCCCAGAAAGTCGTACGGGATAGAGTATATATAGTCTAGGTGACGAAAGGGTACATGGGCCTCGGCCCAAGTGGCTATGCGCAGGCAGGGTTGGAAGTTTTGGGCTAGGCCAGAAGTTTCGGGCACCGGAGGTTCCGGGGAGGGTTCGGCCTAACCAGAGAGTTGGCGCGGTGGAGATGTGCTGGCATCCGGAGGGCGGAAGGTCCGGGCAAGCCGGAGGTTCCGGGCGCCGGAAGGTCCGGGACCGGGTCCGGGCTAACCCGAGAGTTGGCACGCCTGGGCTGGCCGAAGTCATCGGCAGCCGGAAACTCCGGGTCGGCCGGAAGGTCCGGGGGCCGGAAGTTCCGGGCTCTGGCCGGAAGTTCCGGGCTGTCCAGAGTGTTGACGCCTGTCTCTTCTTCTACAGTCCTCGGCTCCGAGTCTTGAGCATTGTTTCTCATGACACATAGTATCTCTGACTTAGGCAGTTGCCATGTCTCACTTGAAGAGGGGGAAAACTCAAGTAGGAGTGATGTCACCTCAGAATGAATAGCACGTGCCCTAGCCCTTGTCATTGGTCCACTTGGAACTTGGATAGTTGAGGTGGCATCCATGGGGATGGTCGTGGGATGCTCCGCATCATCTCCCCTCCCTTAGGGAAGATCCGTCCTCGGATCGAGTTCTTCATCACCATGGAAGGGATAGAAATCCTTGATGTTGAAGATGTCGCTCACGTTGTACTTGTCACGCGGGAGGTCGATCTTGTAAGCGTTGTCGTTGTAGCGTGCGAGCACCTTGAAGGGTCCATCTGCTCGTGGTCGAAGCTTAGACTTGTGTTCTTGTGGAAAACGCTCCTTGCGAAGGTGTAGCCACACGAGATCACCAATGTTGAAGACCATAGGTTGCCTGTTGACATTCAGCTTTGTCGATCGGCGTTGTACTTCGCGCTCGATGGTGTTTCTTGAATCTTCACGCACCTTCTTGAGATGGGTCACTCGTGCACTTGCATCCAAATTGATTCGCTCTTGGAGTGGAAGAGGTAGAATATCCAATGGTGACAAAGGGTTGAATCCGTAGACGACCTCGAAAAGGGCACTTCCCGGTTGTTGAGTGTCTTGCTCGGTTGTAGGCGAACTCGGCGATGGGTAGACACTCCTCCCACTCCTTGATGTTCGTCTTGATGAGTACTCGAAGTAGAGCGGAGAGTGTGCGGTTTGTCACCTCTGTTTGGCCGTCGGTTTGAGGATGGTACGCCGTGGAAAAGAGTAGCTTGATTCCGATCTTGGCGCATAGGGTCTTCCAAAAGTAGCTAAGGAACTTGACGTCGCGGTCCGAGACAATTGTCTTTGGCACACCATGGAGACGCAATATTTCCCTACAAAAGAGATTAGCAACATGTGAAGCATCGTCTATCTTGTGACAAGGAATAAAATGTGCCATTTTGGAGAAACGGTCCACAACGACAAATATGGAATCTTTCCCATTGCGAGTCCTAGGCAAACCAAGTAGAAAGTCCATGCTAATGTCTTCCCAAGGCTGGTATGGAATTGGTAAAGGCATATAGAGACCACGAGATTGAGCTTTGGACTTAGCTTTGCGACATGTAGAACACCGGTTGGTGAAACATTGAGACCCCGAAATATCTTAGGCCAAAAGTAGCTTTTCGAGAGCATGGCGAATGTCTTGTCGTGTCCGAAATGTCCCATTAAGCCTCCTCCATGAGATTCCTGCAAAAGCAACAAACGAAGAGAGGACTCGGGAATACAAAGTTTGTTAGCACTCATAAGGTAGCCATCTTTGATGTAATAGCGTTCCCAAGATGTATTCGACAAACACCTGGCATAAGGAATGTCAAAAGTTGCATCATGCTCATATAAGTCTTTGATATGCTCGAAGCCAATGACATCTAACTCAAGTTGCATGACAAGCATGCAAGTGCGGGAAAGAGCATCTGCTACTATGTTTTCTTTACCCTTGATGTACTTGATGACATAGGGAAAAGACTCAATAAATTCACTCCATTTAGCATGACGCTTGTTCAACTTAGTTTGTCCCTTAAGATACTTGAGAGTCTCATGATAGGTATGAATGATAAACTCAAGGGGACGAAGGTAGTGTTCCCATTCATGCAAAATCCGGACTAAAGCATATAGCTCTTTTTCATAGATGGGATAATTGAGTTGCGCTCCGGAAAGTTTCTCACTAAAGTAAGCTACGGGGCGCTTCTCTTGCGTTAACACACCTCCTATGCCATTACCACTAGCATCGCAATGAATTTCAAAAGGCTTGTCGAAGTTGGGTAAAGCAAGCACGGGAGCATGAGTAAGCAAATTCTTAAGCTCATTGAATGCGGTATCTTGGGGTGGTCCCCAAACAAAAGGTGCATTTTTCTTGCTCAAAGCATGCAAAGGCGAAGCAATGGTGCTAAAATCCGTTACAAAGCGACGATAGAAACCCGCAAGGCCAAGAAAACTACGCACTTGATGCAAGTTGGTTGGTTGCGGCCAAGTCTTCATAGCATTAATCTTGGACTCATCAACAGTATACCCTTAGAAGAAACAACAAAACCCAAGAAAACGAGCTTATCAACACCAAAAAGGCACTTCTCCATATTACCATAGAGTCGCTCTTTTCTAAGAGTTTGCAAAACGGTGCGGACATGGGTGACATGCTCCATAATAGATTTGCTAAACACAAGAATGTCATCGAAGTAAACCACAACAAATATACCAATGTAAGGGCGAAAGACATGATTCATAAGGCGCATAAAAGTGCTCGGCGCTTCCGAAAGACCCATAGGCATGACTAACCACTCATACAAACCAAACTTGGTTTTGAAGGCGGTTTTCCATTCATCACCCTCTTGTATGCGGATTTGATAGTAACCACTTTAAAGATCAATTTTAGAAAATATAGTGGCACCGCTAAGCTCATCAAGCATATCATCTAGGCGTGGAATGTGATACCTATAGCGAACGGTGATAGCATTGATAGGTCTACAATCGGAGCACATGCGAAAACTACCATCACGTTTTGGCACAAGAATGACTGGGACGGCCCAAGGGCTCAAACATTCACGCACATGTCCATGGTCTATGAGATGCTTTACTTGCCTTTGTATTTCTTTTGTTTCGTCAGGGTTGACGCGGTAGGGAGCTTTGTTTGGAAGTGGCGCTACGGGGATGAGGTCGATGAGGTGCTCAATGCCTCGAAGTGGAGGTAGTCCCGGAGGTAGCTCATCGGGGAAAACATCTTGAAGTTCTTACAAAAGAGAAGACAACACTAGAGGAAGAGTGTGAGAGGTGTTAGTTTCTGGTGCATTGTCCTTGCACATGAGGACATAGTGTAGGACACTAGATGGGTTCTCACACACTTCTCTCATCTCACGTTTGGTGGCAAATAGAACTAGGTTCTTGTTTTCGCTCATCGTGGAGGCACTTGATTTTGGCTTGTGGCGCTCACTCTCGTTTTGGTGGCTCGCTCTCTCACTATGATCTCCACGATGGGTGGCTTTCTTGTCGGCGGTCACTTGACTTGGCGACATTGGACGGAGGATGTACTCCTTGCCCTTCATCTTCAAGATGTAGTGGTTCGTTCAGCCGTTGTGGCAACTCCTCTATCGAATTGCAATGGCCGTCCAAGGAGAAGATGACAAACGGTCACTGGAACGATGTCGCACTCCAAGGTGTCTTCATAGGCGCCGATCTTGAAGGAGACTTGTACTCGATGCTCGACTTGGATATGCCGGAATCACTAAGCCATTGCACTTTGTATGGATGTGGATGCTTCGTCTTGGGTAATTGGAGCTTGGAGCAAGGTTCTTCACTTGCGAGATTGTGACAACTCCCTCCATCGATGATGACCTTGACGGATCGTCCATTGATGCCGGCCTTGGTGTGGAATATGTGGTATCGTTGGTCTTCTTCTTGGTGATGTTGGAGAGTCAAGACTTTGGAGACAACAAGTGCGGGACTCGAGTCTTCATCACAAAAGACTTGTTCTTCTTCATTGTTCACTTGGCGGTGCATGGCGAGGTGCTCGAGGGCTTCCATTTCACCGTCGCTCATGGAGTCATACGTGCCATCGTCATTGAAGACCATGGTTCGCTTGTTGGTGCACTCATAGGACTTGTGGCCTCGGCCTCCGCAAGTGAAACACTTGAAGGAACTCGTCTTGATGGTCTCATCTGTTGGGGTTGATGATGATGAAGCTCTCGGCTTGAAGTTGCCCGTAGTAGGGTTGCTTGCAGTTGGCGAAGCTTTCTTGGAAGTCGACTTGTCGATGTTGGAAGTAGAAGGTCTTGTAGTCGGTGTTGGAGTCGTCGAAGCTTGGTTATTGGAGAAGCCGTATGACTTGGATGAGAACTTGGCATACTTGAAATCATATTGCACTTGGCGTTCCGCTTTGGTAGCTTGGTGCACTAGCTCGATGAGATTTGAGTATGGTTGGAAGTCGGCGATCTTCTTGATAGGATGATTGAGTCCATTCAAGAAACGTGCCATTGTTTGCTCATCATCTTCCGTGACATTGGCTCGTATCATGGCAATCTCCATCTCCTTGTAGTACTCTTCAACTCTCTTGGTTCCTTGCTTGAGTCGTTGGAGTTTCTTGAAAAGATCGCGGTTGTAGTAGGTAGGTACGAAGAGCGCTCTCATGACATCCTTCATTTGCGCCCAAGTAGTGATGGGTGGTTCACCTCTTGCCTCTCGACGCTCAATGACTTGTTCCCACCAAATGAGCACATAGTCTTGGAACTCAAGGGATGCCATTGCGATCTTCTTCTCTTCGTCATAATTGTGCAAACGGAAAATCTTGTCAACTTTCAATGCCCATGAAAGGTACTCTTCGGGATCGTTGCTTCCGTTGAACTTGGGCATGGTGAACTTGAGCTTGCCGTAGCGTTGCTCTTCATTGTGTTGGGGTCGGGGATGATGACACCCATGTTGTAGATGATTGTTCAACTCGTGGTGCTCTTGACGCGGAGGGTTGTTATCCTCCTGTTGCTCTTGTTGTGGAGGATTTCCAATGTCTTCATGCTCTCGATGAACTTGATGGTGTTGGCGATCTTGTGGATGATCTTCGCGAGCTCGAAGAGGAACTTGACGATGCACGCGAGCGTGAAATCTTTGTTCTTGAATTTCTTCACGATGTGCTTCTTCTTTTTCATGGGCTTGTCGGCTTCGGTCGGGAATGGCTCGACTCGAATTGCGTAGAGCTTGTTGCACCGCAAGTGCTTGAGCATCATGGAGTTGTTGTGCTTGATGTTGTGCCTCGGCATCTTGGGCATTTTGGTGTAGACGCGCTCGCTCTTCCTCTTGATGTTGGCGTTGACGTTGCCATTCCCATGCAAGCGCAAAGGCTTCTTGAGTTTGACGTTGTCGGCGCGCTTGAGAGTCTGTGTCTCTTAGGGGATTGAGGCTTGCTTAATGGTCGGCGCGCGCGGCTCGATGAAGAGTGTTCGATGTCGGTGTACTTGAGCCGGAGAGGGTGAAGTCGGAGTGGCGGCTTGAACGGCTCCTTCTTGAAGAGGAAGACGAGCTGTTGAGCAACAAAGCACGAATTTCGTCCATCCTTGCATCATTCTCTTGCTTGTGATCGTCGAGCTTGTGGTCGAAATAGTCCTTTGTACATTGCTCGGAAAGTCGCAAGTCGGCGGCAAGGTTGTCGATGTGTTCACTCATCGCTTGTTGCTCTTGATGCAAAGCATGTTGTGCACCAAAGAGGTGACTCTTGGTGACGAAGGAGTTCATGTCATCGTCTTGCTCCATGAAGAGTGGGTTGGTAGATGTACTTGGCCTATCCATCATTCCAAGACAAATGTTAGTGGTAGAAAGAGAGGAACGAGTACCAAATGTACCTTGACCGAAGTTGAAAGTGGATCGAGGATCACTCCAATGTAGGACAAGGAAATAGAACAATTGGTACGAGTTCTTGTCGGTTTATCACACCTACACAAGTAAAAGCTTTTAGTGGAGCTTGGTTAGGATGGTGGCAGAAAATTCGATGCAATTGTAAGTGAGCTTCAATAATGTTGGAAAAGATTCGCAAGATGCAATGTAACAAGTAGACCAAGCATATAAGGTACACGGAAACACACGCAAAAAGATAAGTGGGGTTGTGCAACCAAGGGTGAGCCAAAATGTGGAATCCACGAAAATGCTCTTGTTACCCAACACTAGAGAGACGCTAGCACGATTGCACGATAGGCGGATACAAGAACTTGTGCACAACCTACTTAGCAAAAATGCAACGACTTCTATCCCAAATACTTTGGATGCAAGGTGTTTCTATGATATGATCCAAGATGATCGAGTATGACAATCTTAATGTTGTATGATGCTATGGTTCTTGCTTAAAATCTCTTTGCGTATCTTTCCTCTTTGCTTAATATCTTGGTTGGCTCTTTGATGTTTGAGCTCTTTTCTCATGCAATGTTTGACGAACCAAGATAGCAACTGAGTATGCGATGACAAGTTTGTGACACAAGAGATGATACCAATATAGGTAACAATGATGTATGTATGTATGCTATGGGAAGTATGATCACTAATGTGCACAAGTCTTGTTGCCGGCAATACTCAATGGCTAGTCTCGATGGGTAAGCAACGCAAAGGAGTAAGGCTATGATGGCTATCAATATAATGGCAAGAATGATATGTCCAATTCCAAGGTTACCGGTCTTGCTTCCGATATGGTGTCAAAATGGTGGCACGAATACCAAGTCATAGTCGAGGTGGTATTTGTTGATGACGCGTCCATGGCGAAGATGAGCAGCGGTGATGTCGATGTCGAACCGTACCTAGATAGCCGAACACAAAAGGATACGGTACCGCAACTCAAATTCTCAAACCTCGAAGTAGGAATTATGTCGGAGAGCGAAACAGTCCAAAAATGGTGGGTTATGCGGAAGTGGTGGAGGTATGCGGAAATATATACGGTATATGGTGAGCACCGGAACAAAATTTGGTGGAATTTTGGTGGAGTTGTGGAAGTAGTGTGAACTTTCTGTCGAAGCCGGAAGTTACGGGCAAGACGGAGGGTCCGTGGAAGGCCGGAAGGTCCGGGGGCCGGAATGTCCGGGATGGACCGGAAGTTCCGGTGGTCGTGATTCTGCCAAGAACAGAGACTTTGGGATCGTGGATTTGGGCGGAAAAACTTGGGGGAAAAGCCCAAATCCGAAGGGGAAAAAGACCAAATTGGAGGAAAAGAAGGGTGGGGAGGCTAGATCTACGAGCCACACACAAAATTCACGGATCAAAACCAACAAAATCTCAACACACGAACAAATCACAAAAAAAATTGGGGCTACTTTTGGTGGGGATTTTCGGATTAGGACGAAAAACAACAAAATTAGGCTAGAAACACAACGGGGAGGCTCCGGAATCGTGATCAACCTTGCTCTAGATACCAAGATGATGTAGGGTAGAACCCTAGTGGCCCGATCTTTCACGAAAGGAGCGGATCTCGCGAAGAACGCGAAGAACACGAGGAGGGAAATGAGGGAAAACACAAGGGGAAACACAAGAGGAACACTCAAACTAACAAGAACAAGTCACACATGTGCTAGATCCTTGGGTACATAGAACGATACACGAATGCACAGACAACTAAGGACGATATAAGGGTAGCCCTTTCTTCTCCGTGAGGAGGTCTTGAATGCACAAGGGGATCTTCCCGTAAAGGGGTCTTGAATCCATGGTGGATCTTCTCCGAAGAGGGGCTGCGGTCTCTCTCAAGGAGTAGATCCCATATGGATGAGCAAAGCTCTATCTTTGAGTATGAGCTAAACCAACGCTAACCCTAGAAAGTCGTACGGGATAGAGTATATATAGTCTAGTTGACGAAAGGGTACACGGGCCTCAGCCCAAGTGGCTGCGCGCACGCAGGGCCGGAAGTTCCGGGCTAGTCCGGATGTTCCGGGCACCGGAGGTTCCAGGGAGGGTCCGGCCTAACCATAGAGTTGGCGCTGTGGAGATGTGCTGGCATCCGGGGGCCGGAAGGTCCGGGCAGGCTGGAGGTTCCGGGCGCCGGAAGGTCCAGGACGGGGTCCGGGCTAACCCGTGAGTTGGCACGCCTGGGCTGGTCAAAGACATCGGCGGCCGGAAGCTCCGAGTCGGCCAGAAGTTCCGGGCTCTGGCTGGAAGTTCCGGGCTGTCCAGAGTGTTGACGCCCATCTCTTCTTCTACAGTCCTCGGCTCCGAGTCTTGAGCGTTGTACCTGATGACACATAGTATCTCGGACTTAGGCAGTAGCCATGTCTCACTTGAAGAGGGGAAAACTCAAGTAGGAGTGATGTCACCTCGGAATGAATAGCACGTGCCCTAGCCCTTGTCATTGGTCCACTTGGAGCTTGGATAGTTGAGGTGGCATCCATGGGGATGGTCGTGGGATGCTCCGCATCAAGATGAAAGAATAGTGGAATTGGTACCGGACTTGTTCACTCACACCTATAAACTAAAGCTTATGGAGTAGCTCGGTGAGGATTGTGGCACAAAAATTTAATGCAAAATGTTAGCAAGAGTCAATAATGTTGAAAGAGATTCACAAATTCGCAAGTGAAACAAGTATACCAATAGCAATATGTGGTACACGGAAACACACACAAGGATAGATAAATGGGGTTGTGCAACCAAGGATGAGCACAAAATGTGGAATCCACGGAAAACGCTCGTGTTGCACAACTCAAGAGAGACGCTAGCACGATTGCTCAATAGGCGGATACGACACTTGTGCACAACCTATGATATGCAAAATGTATCGACTTTCTATCCCAAGTATGCTATGTATGTATGGCTCCCAGTGTTATGATCCAAGATGTTCTTATATAACAATGTGGTATGATGCTATGGCACTTGCTTACAAGCTCTTTGTTCACTCTTTTTCTTTGCTTATAAGCTTTATGCACAAACTAAGATAGCTATTGTGTATATGCGGGAACAAACTTGGAGGCACACGAGATGATATGATGATACCAATATGATATGGTATGTATGCAATGGAAGGGTGGATCACTAATCTGCACAAGTAATGTTGCCGGCAATACTCAAATGGCTAGTCTCGATAGGCTAGTGACGCAAAATGGGCTAGGTGTTATCAATGCAATTGCAAGGGGAATATACAATGGTGTCGTCGAGGTTACCGTCCGTGGCGATGATGAGAGGCGGTGTTGTCGATGTTGACCCGTTCCTAATTAGCCGAAACACCTTAGGAAACGGAAAAACCACAACTCAAAATCTCAAGGACAAAAGTCAAATGGTGGTAGCGGAATGCGGTGGTGTTTGCAGAAATGCAATGATGGGTTTTGGGGTAGGCAATGCGGAAGTGGAGGTTACGGTGGTGGACAATAGACGGTGTCGGAGTTGAAAGCACGGTCCCAAAGTAGCCTAAACACCTTAGGAGACACAACTCACAACACAAACAAAATTGGGTTAAGTTGATGTAACGCCCCGCGACCGATGTGCCAGGTGTCCTCCAGTTATTCGCTGTTATTGCCTTGTCATTGCTTGCATGTCATGCATTGCATATCATGTCATCATGTGCATTTCATTTGCATACATGTTCGTCTCATGCATCTGAGCATTTTCCCCGTTGTCCGTTTTGCATTCCGGCGCTCCGTTCTCCTCAGGTGGTCATTTCTACCTTCTTCTCATGTGTGGGGATTAAACATTTCTGGATTGGACCGAGACTTGCCAAGCGGCCTTGGTTTACTACCGGTAGACCGCCTGTCAATTTTCGTGCCATTTGGACTTCGTTTGATGCTCCAACGGTTAACCGAGGGACCGAGAAGGCCTTGTGTGTGTTGCAGCCCAACACCCCTCCGATTTGTCCCAAAACCCACCAAAGCCTCCTCCATCTTCTCGGTCGTTCGATCACGATCGCGTGGCCGAAAACCGCACCTCATTTGGACTCTCCTAGCTCCCTCTAGCTATAAAAGAGCATCCCTCCCCGAAATTTCGGATCATTTCACGGATGAACCCTAGATCCACTCCTCCCCGCGCCGCCGGACATGTCCGCCCAGTGGCCGGACACGTCCAACTGCCCGCCGCAGCGAATCGCGTCGCGCCACCTGTCCTCCGCCGCCGTCCTCGCGTCGCCGGCCCGCGGAGCCCATCGCGGGCCCGCACGGGCCCAGATCCGCGCCGCCGCCTGGGGAGCCACCCCGCCGCCCGGCTCCCTCCGCCTCGTCGCGCCGCTTCCTCCGTGCCGCCGCCCGAAGATGCTCGCCGCCCAAGCCGGCCGGAGCAGTTTGCCACACCTCCGCGCCATCTCACCGGCGCCCGCACCTCGCCGCTACCTTCGCCTCGCCAAGCTCGCCGTCCGGCCTGTTCCTCGATGTCCGCGCCCGGTTCTGGCGAGATCCGGCCGGATCCGCCCCGGATCTACCTCGCCGGCGCCGCCCCTGCCGTCTCCGGTGACCTTCGCCGACGAGCCGGTCATCCTCGCGAACCGCCCCCGTTGACCACTGTTCACCCGAGGTCGATTTCTACTGTCCCCGAGATTCCCAGTTTCATATGCTCATGTTCATCATGTCGTAACTCTGCATCCGTTGATCCGTTTTGCGCATATAGCATATCAAAATGTTCGTCTCAGAGAGCACATCATTTTCATTTGAGTTCATCTTGATGCCCGAAATGCTGTTTGAAGAGTGCTATTTGAGTTAATTGTCAGATCTGCTGCTCCAATTAGATATTTGTCATCTTTGCCATGTTTAATGTATGCATGATATGCCCCTGAGCTCTACATGTGTTTTGTTATATGCCATGCCATCTTTCCAGGGGTGCTATCCATGTATTTTTGCGATGTGTGTGATGACTAGCACAAGCTTGCAAAGTGGAGCATTCGTTAATGCTAATTTCAGGGACTTAGCATTTCCACTAAGTCCTTGATCTGTTTATCTCAATATGCCATAGGTTCATGTAGTTTCCTACTGATCCGTGCCTCTTTTGAGGATGATCAGTAAGGATGTTTTGTTAATCTTGTAGTGCTCTATCCATCCATGTCTTTGTTTGCAATCATGGAGCACCCTAGCTTGAGTCAATCGAGCTCTACTTTTGCTATTTCGTGAATCTGGGCAGATTGTCTACTTGTTAGCGATTTTGCCGAGGATGTTGTGGTTGATCCGTGCATGCTATGTTATTGTTCCTGCCATGTCTAGCTTATACAATGTGTATTCTTGATGGGTGTATGCTTAGATTGCCATGCCTTGCTCTCTAGTGAGTGCATCGAGCTTGTAAACATGCCTACTTGATTTCTGTTTCAGCAAGCTCCAGTTTTCACTAAGTCTGAGAGTCTGATTATGTTTTTGCCATGTTCACATGCTTGCAATTGTATTTTCTGATCCCTTTTGGCTCAAGGTCACTAAGGGACTTTTGTTAAGCTCTTTGAGTAGCTCCATGCCATGCTTTACTTTTCCATGTTCAGGTCCTGTAGCATATAGTTTCCATGCTCCAAAGTGTGCTACCTGATCTGAAATTCCAGACAAGTGTAATTTCACTAAGTCTGAGATCTGTTAAACAAATGCCTTTTTGCCATGCTTGTTTGAACCTGTTAATGGATGATTTGGCCGTAGCTCAGTGCTAGTCTTTTGTTAAGCTTCATGAGTGGATCCCTGCCATGTATTTTGTTGCCATGATTGGGTACTGTAGCATGTTCATCTTGTTGCATTTAGATGGCTACTTGCTGTAAATCACAGACCGGTGTCATATTTGAATTGCTTGCCATTTCCAAACCGTAACTCCGATTCCGGTGATCTTTATATCGTTTTCAAGAGATTTCATCTCACCTTTCCAGTGGCACACTTGGATTCCCAAGTTGAGGACAGGTTCTTTCATTCCCTTGCAAATCATGCATATGCATCGCATACCGCATCCCGCATATCATATCATGTTCATGTGTTGGTTGTTTACTATGTTGTGTGCTTGTTTCCGGTGTTTTCTTTCTTTGGGTTGGTTCCGGTTACGTCGCGTTTGTGAGGACCCATTCGTCTACGTCCGTTTGACGTCTTCATGGACTCGTTCTTCTTCCTTGCGGGATTTCAGGCAAGATGATCATACCCTCGAAATCACTTCTATCTTTGCTTGCTAGATGCTCGCTCTTTTGCTATGCCTATGCTGTGATACCTACCACTTGCTTATCATGCCACCCATATTGTTGAACCAAGCCTCTAACCCACCTTATCCTAGCAAACTATTGTTTGGCTAAGTTACCGCTTTGCTCAGCCCCTCTTATAGCGTTGTTAGTTGCAGGTGAAGATTGAAGTTTGTTCCTTGTTGGAACATGGAGACGTTGTTCCTTGTTGGAACATGTTTGCTTGTTGGGATATCACAATATATCTTATTTAATTAATGCATCTCTATACTTGGTAAAGGATGGAAGGCTCGGCCTTATGCCTGGTGTTTTGTCCCACTCTTGCCGCCCTAGTTTCCGTCATATCGGTGTTATGTTCCCGGATTTTGCGTTCCTTACGCGGTTGGGCTATTATGGGAACGCCTTGACAGTTCGCCTTGAGTAAAACTCCTCCAGCAATGCCCAACATTGGTTTTACCATTTGCCACCTAGCCTTTTCTTTTCCCTTGGGAGTCGCGCTCCTGAGGGTCATCATTATTTTACCCCCCCGGGCCAGTGCTCCTCTGAGTGTTGGTCCAACCTGTCAGCTATCGGTAGCCACCAGGGGCAACTCTGGGCTGGCCTACCCGTACCTAGGACAATCTGAGTGTGCCCTGAGAAAGAGGTATGTGCAGCTCCTATCGGGATTTGTCGGCACATTCGGGCGGTGTTGCTGGTTTAGTTTTACCCTGTCGAAATGTCTTGTAACCGGGATTCCGAGTTTGATCGGGTCTTCCCACTAGAAGGAATATCCTTCGTTGACCGTGAGAGCTTGTGATGGGCTAAGTTGTGACACCCCTGCAGGGATTTGAACTTTCGAAAGCCGTGCCCGTGGTTATGGGCAGATGGGAATTTGTTAATGTCCGGTTGTAGAAAACCTGAAGTTGACCTTAATTAAAATACATCAACCGCGTGTGTAACCGTGATGGTCTCTTTCCGGCGGAGTCCGGGAAGTGAACACGGTGTTGGAGTTATGCTTGACGTAGGTTGTTCTAGGATCACTTCTTGATCATACTTTTACCGACCGTGCTCTCATTTGCGTATGTTAGCCACCATATATGCTAGTCGCTTGCTGCAGCTCCACCTCATACCTTTACCTTACCCATAAGCTTAAATAGTCTTGATCGCGAGGGTGCGAGATTGCTGAGTACCCGTGGCTCATAGATACTTCCAAAACTAGCTTGCAGGTGCCGATGAGTCCGTGCAGATGTCGCAACCAAGCTCAAGGAGGAGCTCGATGAAGATCTTGTCCTTTATGTTGTTTCGTTCTAGTTGATCAGTAGTGGAGCCCAGTTGGGGTCGATCGGGGACCTTGTCGCATCTGGGGTTCTTCTTTCATTTTGGTTCCATAGTCGGACCTTGATTGTATTTGGATGATGTAATGCTTTATTCATGTATTGTGTGAAGTGGCTATTATGAGCCAACTATGTATCTCTTTCCCTTATGTATTACATGGGTTGTGTGAAGATTACCTCACTTGCGACATTGCTTTCAATGCAGTTATGCCTCTAAGTCGTGCTTCGACACATGGGAGATATAGCCGCATCGAGGGCATTACAGTTGAGGTGGCGGAAGTGTATGGTGGGCAAGGTTATGCGGAAGTGGTGGTGGTGGTCGATGAAGAAGCAACCGTTCCTAAGTAGCCGAAACACCTTAGGAGACTCACGTCACAACTCAAACAACGACATATCAATGGGGATCTGATGTAGGGTAGAACCCTAATCGCCCGATCTTTCACGAAAGGAGTGGATCCCGCGAAGAACATGAGGAACAGAAAGAGGGAAACGAGGGAAAATGAGGGAAAACAGAAGGGGAAATGCAAGAGGAACACTCAAACTAACAAGAACAAGTCACACATGTGCTAGATCCTCGGATACATAGAACGATACACGAATCCACGGACAACTAAGGACGATACCAGGGTAGCCGGTCTTCTCCGTGAGGAGGTCTTGAAGTTCTTCTCCGAAAGGAGGTATTGAATCCAAAGGGATCTTCTCTGAAGAGGCCGCAGTCTCTCACGAGGAGTAGATCCAATGTGGATGAGCGAAGCTCTATCTCTAAGTATGAGCTAAACCAACACTAACCCTAGAAAGTTGTACGGGAAAGAGTATATATAGTTTAGGGGGAGAAGGGGATACAAGGGCATTGGCCCTTTACTGTGCGTATACAGGGAGGCCGGACGTCCGGTCCTCGGGCCGGATGTCCGGGTGTTCAGGAAACGCTGAATGTCCGGGCTGGGGGGGTCGGATGTCCAGGCTGGAGCAGTGACATTTGTTGCTCTCGGGTTCGGAGGGGCCGGATTTCCGGGCCGGTGGCCGGATGTCCGCGAGCTCGGGAGGGGCCGGATGTCCGGGCTGCCGGGGCCGGTTGTCCGGTTGTCTGGGGCCTGTAGCCTTCTGCGGCTGGGTTGCTGTAGAGGAAGGCACTCCAGGGGTCGGATGTCCGGGGCCTGGGAGATGCTCTTGGCTCCTTCCGTTGGTTCTTCTCATCCGTGGACTTGTACATCTTCATGCGCATCTTCGGGAGGACCCTCTTGGTACCTAATCATGCACAACACCTCGGACTTAGGTAGTAGCCATGTCTCATGCATAGAAAGTGGAAGTTCAAAGAGGAGTGAGTTTACCTTATCTTCGATAGCTTTGGCTCGGGCTCGTGTCATTGGTCCAAGTGGTGCCGTTGGAGGTGTGGGTGCGTCCATGGGGATGATCTTTGGATGCTCCGCATCATCTCCCCTCCCTTGGGGAAGATCCGTCCTCGGATCGAAATCCTCATCACCATGGTAGGGCGAGAGATCTTTGATGTTGAAGATGTCGCTCATGGAGTAGTTGTCACGAGGAATGTCGATCTTGTAAGCATTGTTATTGTAGCGTGAAAGCACCTTGAATGGTCCATCCACGTGTGGTCGAAGTTTGGACTTGCGTTCTTGGGGAAAACGGTCCTTGCGAAGGTGTAGCCACATGAGGTCTCCAGTGTTGAATATCATAGGGTTCTTGTTGACGTTAAGCTTCGTCGCAAGGCGTTGTACTTGGCGCTCGATGGTGTTTCTTGTATCTTCATGCACCTTCTTGATATGGGTCGCTCTTGCACTTGCGTCCAAATTGATTCGCACTTGGAGTGGTAGAGGTAGAATATCCAATGGTGACAAAGGGTTGAATCCGTAGACAACCTCGAAAGGGAACTTGCCGGTTGTTGAGTGTCTTGCTCGGTTGTAGGTGAACTCGGCGATGGGTAGACACTCCTCCCACTCCTTGATGTTCTTCTTGATGAGTACTCGAAGTAGAGTGGAGAGTGTGTGATAGAGGCAAAGGTGTCCCGTCTTTCGATGAGATGGTGGCTATCGTTTTAGAGGAAGTCGACTTTGATGATCCAACTATGAACATGCGAGGACGTCGCGCCTTAGCAATCGCTAAACCTTATGGTGGCTTCAAAGTCCTGAAATCATCACTTGGAACTCCGTCCTGGATCCCCTTGCGCATGCCATCACCTCCACGCTTGAACTTGTTCCAAGGTTCATCTTTCTTGTCTAAGCTAGGCCCTTCATTTGTAAGCAAGACAAATGTATCCAATTTAGGCAGCATCATATTCTCATGAACATTAGAATCGTCACCAAGAAACGAAAGTACCTGATAATTCAATTGGCGTGCGCGAGCTCTAGTAACTGGACCAGTATGTATAGCAGCAGGGGCTGTGGGTGTAACAATGGTATTGATGTCCTTATCATCCTCTGATAGAGGCAAAGGTGTCCCGTCTTTCGATGAGATGGTGGCTATCGTTTTAAAGGAAGTCGACTTTGACGATCCGACTACGAACATGCGAGGACGTCGCGCCTTAGCAATCGCTAAACCAACTTGATGTAGGGTAGGGACCCTAATCGCCCGATCTTTCACAAAAGGAGCGGATCCCGGGGAAATCACGAAGAACACGGGGAAGAACGGAGGGAAAACACAAGAGGAAATCACTAAACCGACACGAATAAGTCACACATGGGATAGATCCTCGAGTACATAGGTAGAGACACATGAATCCACGGACAACTAAGGACGATACACGGTAAACGGTTCTTCTCCGTGAGGAGGTCTTGAATCCACAAGGGGATCTTCCCGTAAAGGGGGCTTGAATCTGCTTGGGGATCTTCTCCGGTGGAGGCTCGAATCTCCGAGGAGAAGGTAACCAAGTGGATGAGAAAAGCTCTCTCACAAATATGAGCTAAACATTTGTTGACCCTAGAAAGGAGGTGGGAGAGGTCTATTTATAGTCTAAGTGCAAATGGGGGCGAAAGTAGGGGTACATGGGCCTCGGGCCCGAATCTGGACGCAGCCAGGTACCGGACGTCAGCTGGTGGCCGGTCGTCCGGTGTCTCAGGAGCGGCTGATCGTCCGGTGTCCTCCGAATGTCCACTGGTTCTTCTCTGTGATGGGGGTGCCGGACATCCGGAAATGTCGGACTTCCGCTGATGTCGGCGCGGATGCAGGTGCGCTGGTCGTCCGGTCCCCGCCGGTCGTCCGGTGGCTGGGACTTTTCCTTCATCCCTCCTTCTTCTCCGTCTTCTCGTCCATCTTACTCTTCTTCTTGTCCTTGCTCCTTAGCTTCTTCATGGTACCTGAGTATGCACAAAGTGTCCATATGAGGTAGTAGCCATGCTTCATGTGCATCGAAGTGGAATTGTGAGAGGAGAGATGTCACCTCGGTTTCAAGAGCTCTTGCACGTGATCTAGTCATGGGTCCACTGGGCACTTGATGAGACAATGGTAGGTCCATGGGGATGACCTTGGGATGCTCCGCATCATCTCCCCTCCCTTGGGGAAGATCCAACCTTGGATCGAAATCCTCATTACCATGATACAGGGAGAGATCTTTGACCTCGACGATGTCGCTCACGGGGTACTTGTCACGTGGGATGTCGATCTTGTAAGCATTGTTGTTGTAGCGTGCAAGCACCTTGAATGGTCCATCGGCTCGTGGTAGTAGCTTGTACTTGCGTTCGTTGGGGAAGTGTTCCTTGCGAATGTGTAGCCACACAAGATCTCCAATGTTGAATATCACGTGATTCTTGTTGACGTTGAGCTTGGTCGCGAGTCGTTGTACTTGGAGCTCAATGGTGTGCCTTGTATCTTCATGCATCTTCTTGAGGTAGTTGGCGCTGTCACTCGCATCCATGTTTGTGCGCTCGTGGAGTGGTAGAGTTAGGATGTCCAATGGGGACAACAGGTTGAAACCGTAGACAACCTCGAAGGGGGACTTGCCAGTAGTCGAATGTATTGCGCGGTTGTAGGCATAGTCAGCGATGGGTAAGCACTCCTCCCACTCCTTGATGTTCTTCTTGATTAGCACGCGAAGAAGGGTGGACAGCGTGCGGTTTGTCACCTCCGTTTGGCCATCGGTTTGTGGATGATAGGCCGTGGAGAATAGAAACTTGATTCCGAGCTTGGCGCACAAGGTCTTCCAAAAGTAACTCAAGAACTTGACGTCGTGGTTCGAGACGATAGTCTTTGGCACACCATGTAGACGCAATATTTCCCTACAAAAGAGATTAGCAACATGTGAAGCATCGTCTATCTTGTTACAAGGAATAAAATGTGCCATTTTTGAGAAACGGTCCACAATGACCAATATAGAATCTTTCCCATTGCGAGTCCTATGCAAACCAAGTATGAAGTCCATGCTAATGTCTTCCCATGGTTGGTATGGAATCGGTAGAGGCATATAGAGGCCATGAGATTGAGCTTTGGACTTAGCTTTGCGACATGTCAAACATCGGTTGGTGAAGCGATTGACGTCCCGAAACATCTTTGGCCAAAAGTAGCTCCTTGAGAGTGTGGCGAACGTCTTGTCGCGTCCAAAATGTCCCATTAAGCCTCTTCCATGCGATTCGTGCAAAAGCAACAAACGAAGGGACGACTTGGGGATGCAAAGTTTGTTAGCTCTCATAAGATAGCCGTCTTTGATGTAATAGCGTTCCCAAGATGTATTCGACAAACACTTGGCATAAGGAGTGGCAAAAGTTTCATCATGCTCATACAAGTCTTTGATATGCTCGAAGCCAATGACATCTAACTCAAGTTGTGTGACAAGCATGCAAATGCGGGAAAGGGCATCCGCTACGATGTTTTCTTTACCCTTGATGTACTTGATGACATAGGGAAAAGACTCAATGAATTCACTCCATTTAGCATGACGCCTGTTCAACTTAGTTTGACCCTTAAGATACTTGAGAGTCTCATGATCGGTATGAAAGATAAACTCATGGGGACGAAGGTAATGTTGACATTCATGTAAAACACGGACTAAAGCATATAGCTCTTTGTCATAGATGGGATAGTTGAGTTTCGCTCCGGAAAGTCTCTCACTAAAGTAAGCTATGGGGCGCTTCTCTTGCATTAACACACCTCCTATGCCATTACCGCTAGCATTGCAATGAATCTCAAAAGGCTTGTCGAAGTTGGGTAAATTAAGCACGGGAGCATGAGTAAGCAAATTCTTAAGCTCATTGAATGCGGTATCTTGGGATGGTCCCCAAACAAACGGCGCATTCTTCTTGATCAAAGCATGCAAAGGCGAAGTAATGGTGCTAAAATTCTTCACAAAGCGACGATAGAAACCCGCAAGACCAAGGAAACTACGCACTTGATGCAAGTTTGTTGGTTGCGGCCAAGTCTTAATAGCATTGATCTTGGACTCATCTACATGAACACCCTTAGAAGAGACAACAAAACCCAAGAAAACGAGCTTATCAACACCAAAAAGGCATTTCTCCATATTAGCATACAGACGCTCTTTCCTAAGAGTTTGCAAAACGGTGCGGACATGGGTAACATGCTCTTTGATAGATTTGTTAAACACAAGAATGTCATCGAAGTAAACCACAACAAATATACCAATGTAAGGGCGAAATACATGATTCATAAGGCGCATAAAAGAGCCCGGTGCTTCCGAGAGAGCCATAGGCATGACTAACCATTCATACAAACCAAACTTGGTTTTGAAGGCGGTTTTCCATTCATCACCCTCTTGTATGCAGATTTGATAGTAACCACTCTTAAGATCAATTTTGGAAAATATAGTGGCACCGCCAAGCTCATCTAGCATATCATCTAGGCGTGGAATGGGATACCTATAACATACGGTGATAGCATTGATAGGTCTACAATCGGAGCACATGCGAAAACTACCGTCACGTTTTGGCACAAGAATGACCGGAATGGCACAAGGGTTCAAACTTTCACGCACATGTCCATGGTCTATGAGATGCTTGACTTGCCTTTGAATTTCTTTGGTTTCTTCGGGGTTGACGCGGTAGGGAGCTTTGTTCGGAAGTGGTGCTCCGGGGATGAGGTCGATGCGGTGCTCAATGCCTCGTAGTGGAGGTAGTCCCGGAGGTAGCTCATCGGGGAAAACATCTTAAAATTCCTGCAAAAGAGAAGACAACACTAGAGGAAGAGTGTGAGAACTGTTAGTTTGTGGTGCAGTGTCCTTGCACACGAGGACGTAGTGTAGGACACTAGACGGGTTCTCACGCACGTCTCTCATCTCACGTTTGGTGGCAAATAGAACTAGGTTCTTGTTTTCACTCATCGTGGAGGCACTCAATTTTGGCTTGTGGCGCTCACTCTCTTTTTGGTGGCTCACTCTTTCACCATTCTCTCCACGATGGGTGGCTTGCTTATCAGCGATCACTTGGCTTGGAGACATAGGTCGTAACACAAACTCCTTTCCTTGCATCTTGAAGCTATAGTGGTTGGTGCGCCCATTGTGGACGACTCCTCTGTCGAATTGCCATGACCGTCCAAGGAGAAGATGACAAACGGTCATTGGGATGATGTCGCACTCCAAGGTGTCTTCGTAGGCGCTGATTTTGAAGAGGCTTATACTCGGTGCTCGACTTGGATAGTGCCGGAGTCACTAAGCCATTGCACTTTTTATGGATGTGGGTGCTTCATCTTGGGCAATTGGAGCTTGGAGAAAAGTTCTTCACTTGCGATATTGTGACAACTCCCTCCATTGATGATGACCTTGACGGATCGTCCATTGATGCCGGCCTTTGTGTGGAATATGTGCATCGTTGGTCTTCTTCTTGGTGATGTTGGAGAGTCAAGAATTTGGAGACAACAAGTGCGGGACTTGAGTCTTCATCACAAAAGACTTGTTCTTCTTCATTGTTCACTTGGCGGTGCATCGCGACTTGCTCAAGGGCTTCCATTTCTCCTTCGCTCGTGGAATCATAAGTGCCATTGTCGTTGAAGATCATGGTGCACTTGTTTGTGCACTCACTGGACTTGTGGCCTCGGCCGTCGCAAGTGAAACACTTGAAGGAACTCGTCTTGACGGTCTCATCGGTAGGGGTTGATGATGATGAAACTCTCGGCTTGAAGTTGCTCGTATTAGGATTGCTTGTAGTTGGTGAAGCTTTCTTGGAAGTCGACTTGTCGATGTTGGAAGTAGAGGGTCTTGTAGTCGGTGCTGGAGTCGTTGAAGCTTGGTTATTGGAGAAGCCATAGGACTTGGATGAGAACTTGGCATACTTGAAATCATCTTGCACTTGGTGTTCCGCTTTGGTAGCTTGGTGCACTAGCTCGATGAGATTTGAGTATGGTTGGAAGTCGGCGATCTTTTTAATAGGATGATTGGGTCCATTCAAGAAATGTGCCATTGTTTGCTCATCATCTTCCGTCACACTGGCTCTTATCATTGCAATCTGCATCTCCTTGTAGTATTCTTCAACGCTCTTGGTTCCTTGCTTGAGTTGTTGGAGTTTCTTGAAGAGGTTGCGGTTGTAGTAGTTAGGCACGAAGCGTGCTCTCATGAAAATCTTCATTTGTGCCCAAGTAGTGATGGGTGGTTCACCTCTTGCCTCGTGGCGCTCTATGATTTGTTCCCACCGAATGAGGACATAGTCTTCGAACTCAAGGGATGCCATCGCGATCTTCTTCTCTTCTTCATAATTGTGCAAATGGAAGATCTTGTCAACTTTCAATGCCCATGAAAGGTACACTTCGGGATCATTGCTTCCGTTGAACTTGTGCATGGTGAACTTGAGCTTGCCATAGCATTGCTCTTCATTGTGTTGGGGTCGGGGATGATGAGGCCCATGTTGTAGATGATTGTTCAACTCGTGGTGCTCTTGACACGGAGGGTTGTCAACCTCGTGTTGCGCTTGTCGCGGAGGATTCCCATTGTCTTCATGCTTTTGATGAACTTGATGGTCTTGGCGAGCTTGTCGAGGAGCGCGTCATGTTTGAGGAGGAACTAGACAATGCATGCGAGCTTGAAATCGTCGTTCTTGAATTTCTTCGCGAAGTGCTTCCTCTTGTTCACGGGCTTGTCGGCCTCGGTTGGCATAGGCTCGACTCGAATTGCATAGAGCTTGTTGCGCCGCAAGATCTTGAGCATCATGGAGTTGTTGTTTTTGATGTTGTGTCTCGGCATCTTGTGCAAGTTGATGGAGACGTGCACGTTCTTCCTCTTCATGTTGGCGTTGTTGTTGCCGTTCTTGAGCTAGCGCAAAGGCTTCTTCGGTTTGACGTCATCGATGTTCTTGCGAGTCGGTGTCTCTAAGTGGATTGAGGTTTGCTTGACGCTCGTTGCGCGCGGCACGTCGAAGAGTGTTTGAAGACGGTGTACTTGAGCCGGAGAGGGTAAAGTCGGAATGGCGACTTGAACGGCTCATTCTTGAACTAGAAGAAGAGCGGTTGAGAAACAAAGCGTGAATCTCGTCCATCCTTGCGTCATTCTCTTGCTTGTGATCGTCGAGCTTGTGGTCGAAGTAGTCCCTTGTACGTTGCTCAGAAAGTCGCAAGTCGGAGGCAAGGTTGTCGATGCGTTCACTTATAGCTTGTTGCTCTTGATGCAAAGCACGTTGTGCACCAAAGAGGTGACTCTTGGTGACAAAGGAGTTCATGTCGTCGTCTTGCTCCATGAAGAGTGGGTTGGTAGAAGTACTTGGCCTATCCATCATTCCAAGACAAATGTGAGTGGTAGAAAGAGAAGAACGAATACCAAATGTACCTTGACCGAAGTTGAAAGTGAATCGATGATCACTCCGATGTAGGACAAGGAAAAAGCCCAATTGGTACGAATTCTCATCGGTTTCTCACACCTACACAAGTAAAAGCTTATGGTGGAGCTTGGTTAGGATGGTGGCACAATTTTAAATGTGAACGTAAGCAAGATTCAATAATGTTGGAAAAGATTCGCAAGATGCAATGTAACAAGTAGACCAAGCATATATGGTACACGGAAACACACGTGCAAAAAGATAAGTGGGGTTGCGCAACCAAGGGTGGGCCAAAATGTGCAATTCACAAAAAATGCTCGTGTTGCACAACACTAGAGAGACGCTAGCACGATTGCACGATAGGCGGATACAAGAACTTGTGCACAACCTACTTAGCAAAAATGCAACGACTTCTATCCCAAATATATTCTATGCAAGGTGTTGCTATGATATGATCCAAGATGATCGAGTATAACAATCTTAATGTTGTATGATGCTATGGTTCTTGCTTGAAAGCTCTTTGCTTAAAAGCTTGTTTGGCTCTTTGATGTTTGAGCTCTTTTCTCATGCAATGCTTGTCGAACCAAGATAGTAAGTGAGTATGCGATGACAACTTTGTGACACAAGAGATGATACCAATATAGGAAACAATGATGTATGTATGCTATGGGAAGTATGATCACTAATGTGCACAAGTCTCATTGCCGGCAATACTCAATGGCTAGTCTCGATGGGTAAGCAACGCAAAGGAGTAAGGCTATGATGGCTATCAATGTAATGGCAAGAGTGATATGTCCAATACCAAGATGAGGTTACCGGTCTTGCTTCCGGTATGGTGTCAAAATGGTGGCACGAATACCAAGTCATAGTCGAGGTGGTCGTTGTTGATGACGCGTCCGTGGCAAAAATGAGCGTCGGTGATGTCGATGTCGAACCGTACCTAGATAGCAGAAACACAAAAGGATACGGTACCACAACTCAAATTCTCAAAACCAAGTGCGAAAAAAAGCGTCGGAGTAGGTAGCGGGTAAGTGATGGTGTGGGTTCGGATATTGGAAAGGTTTGCGGAAGTTGGTGGTGGTGTAGCGGATGATATGGTGGAAGCTTAAACAAAATTTGAGCGAAATCAGTTGTACAGGTTACGGACGTCCGGACAAGGTCGGATGTCCGGGGGCCAGACTTCCGGGCGGGATCGGAAGTCCGTAAATTCGGCTCGGGTTAGGGGTTCCGGTCGTTTGGTAAGGTCGGACGTCCGGTGGTTCCTGCGGCTCCAGACGTCCGGTAAGTTGCCGTCGTCCGGTGGGTCGGGGTCAAAATTGATTGGATTTCATGGATTTTGGATGGATTTCGAGGTGGAGATGGTGGGGGAAGGCTAGATCCACTTGCAACACAACAAATTCACGGATCAAAACCAACAAAACAACATCAAAACTCACAAATTACAAGAAAAATTTTTGGGGCTATTTTTGTGGGGATTTTAGGACTAGGACGAAAAACAACAAAATCAAGCTAGAAAACGAAGAGGGGGGGCTCCGAAATCGTGATCAACCTTGCTCTAGATACCAAGATGATGTAGGGTAGGGACCCTAATCGCCCGATCTTTCACGAAAGGAGCGGATCCCGGGGAAATCACGAAGAACACGGGGAAGAACGGAGGGAAAACACAAGAGGAAATCATTAAACCGACACGAACAAGTCACACATGGGCTAGATCCTCGAGTACATAGGTAGAGACACACAAATCCATGGACAACTAAGGACGATACACGGTAACCGGTTCTTCTCCGTGAGGAGGTCTTGAATCCACAAGGGGATCTTCCCGTAAAGGGGGCTTGAATCCGCTTGGGGGATCTTCTCCGGTGGAGGCTAGAATCTCCGAGGAGAAGGTAACCAAGTGGATGAGCAAATCTCTCTCACAAATATGAGCTAAACATTTGCTGACCCTAGAAAGGAGGTGGGAGAGGTCTATCTATAGTCTAAGTGCAAATGGGGGCGAAAGTAGGGGTACATGGGCCTCGGGCCCGAATCTGGACACAACCAGGTACCGGACGTCCGCTGGTGGCCGGTCGTCCGGTGTCTCAGGAGCGGCCGGTCGTCCGGTGTCCTCCGGACATCCGGTGGTTCTGCTCTGTGATGGGGGTGCCGGACGTCCGGAAACGTTGGACTTCCGCTGATGTCGGCTCGGATGCAGGTGTGTCGGTCGTCTGGTCCGGACCGGACGTCTGCTCGTTTGCTTCGGGTGCAGGGGCACCAGTCGTCCGGTCTGGACCGTACGTCCGCTCGCTGGGGTTTAGCTGATGCTTCAGGCGCCGGACATCCAGTCCCCGCCGGTCGTCCGGTGGCTGGGACATTTCCTTCAGCCCTCCTTCTTCTCCGTTTTCTCGTCCATCTTCCTCTTCTTCTTGTCCTTGATCCTTAGCTTCTCCATGGTACCTGAGTATGCACAAAGTGTCCATATGAGGTAATATCCATGCTTCACATGCATCGAAGTGGAATTGTGAGAGGAGAGATGTCATCTCGGTTTCAAGAGCTCTTGCACGTGATCGAGTCATGGGTCGACTAGGCACTTGATGAGACGATGGTAGATCCATGGGGATGACCTTGGGATGCTCCGCATCACAACTCCGAGGGGTTATTGACCACGCCAGAGCACGATCAACCTGACCACGAGGGCTGTTTCCTGCGAGCAAACAAAGAACAAGCAAGAAACTAAGATTGCAATCTGGATATTGCGAATATAAGATGAAAGCTTTATTGATCAAGGTGGTGTTCTGTGACGTCTTGGTCTGGTCATTGGACACAAACGAAGTACGCGAAGTTGCAGCTATGGCGAACTTTTAATCTAAACAAAACCCAAAGTGATGCGGAGCATCCTACGGACATCACCATGTCAAGAATTCATTCGGCGAGTGACACGTGCGACATCTAATTCACATACACAAAGGTGAATCGTCTCCTTTACACGTGCTCACTTGACCCCTTCGAGGATGGTATACTACTTGACACTTCTCCCGTGTGCATGCATAGGTATTATCGGAACGCTATGGACGACGTGGAGGAGTGCAAGCGCCAAGGAACAACTACACCATCCGCGAGGGAAGCGTGGAAACAAAGACGCAAGAAGAAGAGTTGCCGAAGAAGCTCCAGCCACCGGACGACCGGTCGGGTCCGGACGTCCGGCGCCTGAAGATCCACCGGACGACCGGTCCTGACCGGACGACCGGTGTCCCTACACCCGAGCAAAACGAGCGGACGTCCGACGCCACCGGACGACCGGCGACCAGACAACCAGTCCAGACCGGAAATCCACTAAACCAGCATCCGTGCCAGAACGAGCGGACGACCGGCCCCTACCGGACGTCCGGCTGCCCACGAGCCACTGGACGACCGGTCCCTAGCGGATGTCCGGTACCTGGCTATGTCCAGTTGCGGGTCCCCACCGGACGACCGGTCCCCAGCGGACGTACGGTACCTGGTTGTGTCCAGTTGAGGATGGTACACCGTGGAGAAGAGTAGCTTGATTCTGAGCTTAGCGCATAGGGTCTTCCAAAAGTATCTAAGGAACTTGACGTCGCGGTCCGAGATGATGGTTTTTGGCACACCATGGAGACGCTAAATTTCCCTACAAAATAGATTAGCAACATGTGAAGCATCGTCTATCTTGTGGCAAGGAATAAAATGTGCCATTTTTGAGAAATGGTCCACAACGACAAATATGGAATCTTTCCCATTTCGAGTTCTAGGCAAACCAAGTACAAAGTCCATGCTAATGTCTTCCCATGGTTGGTATGGAATTGGTAAAGGCATATAGAGAACACCGGTTGGTGAAACGATTGACGTCCCGAAACATCTTTGGCCAAAAGTAGCTCTTCGAGAGCGTGGCGAACGTCCTGTCGCGTCCGAAGTGTCCCACTAAGCCTCCTCCATGAGATTCCTACAAAAGCAACAAACGAAGAGAGGACTCGAGAATGCAAAGTTTGTTAGCTCTCGTAAGATATCTGTCTTTAATGTAATAGCGTTCCCAAGATGTATTCGACAAACACTTGGCATAAGGGGTAGCAAAAGTTGCATCATGCTCATACAAGTCTTTCATATGCTCGAAGCCAATGACATCTAACTCAAGTTGCATGACAAGCATGCATATGCAGGAAAGAGCATCTGCTACTATGTTTTCTTTACCCTTGATGTACTTGATGACATAGGGAAAAGACTCAATAAATTCACTCCATTTAGCATGACGCTTGTTCAACTTAGTTTGTCCCTTAAGATACTTGAGAGTCTCATGATCGGTATGAATGATAAACTCATGGGGACGAAGGTAATGTTCCCATTCATGCAAAACGCGGACTAAAGCATATAGCTCTTTGTCATAGATGGGATAATTGAGTTGCACTCTGGAAAGTTTCTCACTAAAGTAAGCTATGGGGCGCTTCTCTTGCGTTAACACACCTCCTATGCCATTAGCACTGGCATCACAATGAATTTCAAAAGGCTTGTCGAAGTTTGGTAAAGCAAGCACGAGAGCATGAGTAAGCAAATTCTTAAGCTCATTGAATGCGGTATCTTGGGATGGTCCCCAAACAAAAGGCGCATTCTTCTTGCTCCAAGCATGCGAAGGTGAAGCAATGGTGTTAAAATCCTTCAGAAAGCGACGATAGAAACCCGCAAGGCCAAGAAAACTACGCACTTGCTGCAAGTTGGTTGGTTGCGGCCAAGTCTTAATAGCATTGATCTTGGACTCATCAACATGAACACCCTTAGAAGAAACAACAAATCCCAAGAAAACGAGCTTATCATCACCAAAAAGGCATTTCTCCATATTAGCATAGAGGTGCTCTTTTCTAAGAGTTTGCAAAACGGTGCGGACATGGGTGACATGCTCTTTGATAGATTTGCTAAACAAAAGAATGTCATCAAAGTAGGCCACAACAAATATACCAATGTAAGGGCGAAAGACATGATTCATAAGGCGCATAAAAGTGCCCGGTGCTTCCGAAAGGCCCATAGGCATGACTAACCACTCATACACACCAAACTTGGTTTTGAAGGCGGTTTTCCATTCATCACCCTCTTGTATGCGGATTTGATAGTAACCACTTTTAAGATCAATTTTGAAAAATATAGTGGCACCGCTAAGCTCATCAAGCATATCATCTAGGCGTGGAATGGGATACCTATAGCGAACAGTCATAGCATTGATAGGTCTACAATCGGAGCACATGCGAAAACTACCATCACGTTTTGGCACAAGAATGACCGGAACGGCACAAGGGCTCAAACTTTCACGCACATGTCCATGGTCTATGAGATGCTTTACTTGCCTTTGTATTTCTTTTGTTTCATCAGGGTTGACACGGTATGGAGCTTTGTTCGGAAGAGGTGCTCCGGGGATGAGGTCGATTCGGTGGTCAATGCCTCGTAGAGGAGGTAGACCCGGAGGTAGCTCATCGGGCAAAACATCTCGAAATTCCTGCAAAAGAGAAGACAACACTAGAGGAAGAGTGTGAGAAGTGTTAGTTTGTGATGCATTGTCTTATACACAAGGACGTAGTGTAGGACACTATATGGGTTCTCACACACTTCTCTCATCTCACATTTGGTGGCAAATAGAACAAGGTTCTTGTTTCCGCTCATCGTGGAGGCACTCAATATAGGCTTGTGGCGCTCACTCTCGTTTTGGTGGCTCGCTCTCTCACTATGATCTCCACGATGGGTGGCTTGCCTGTCGGCGATCACTTGACTTGGTGACATTGGACGGAGGACGTATTCCTTGCCCTTCATCTTGAAGATGTAGTGGTTCGTTCGGCCATTGTGTACGACTCCTCTGTCGAATTGCCATGGCCATCCAAGGAGAAGATGACAAACGGTCGTTGGAACGACGTCGCACTCCAAGGTGTCTTCGTAGGCGCCGATCTTGAAGGATACTTGTACTCGGTGCTCGACTTGGATTGATGAGGACATCAATACCATTGTTACACCCACAGCCCCTGCTGCTATACATACTGGACCATTTACTAGAGCTCGCGCACGTCAATTGAATTATCAGATACTTTCATTTCTTGGTAACAATTCTAATGTTCATGGGAATATGATGCTGCCTAAATTGGATACATTTGTTTTGCTTACAAACGAAGGGCCTAGCTTGGACAAGAAAGATGAACCTTGGAACAAGTTCAAGCATGGAGATGATGGCATGCGCAAGGGGATCAAGAACGGAGTTACAAGTGATGATTTCAGGACTTTGAAGCCACCATAAGGAGTGCATGAAGCCTTGGACGAAATATACCAGATGCCACTTCATAAATTTCATCCAGAGGCTATTTTAGGTGATGCGTCACCTTATTATTGGGCCAGGCCCATGTATTTTCAAAATACTTAAGTATAGGCTGTTTTTAGAGTCCGTATGTGTGGGGAAACAAGATTTAGGGTTGGTTTCGGTCCCCTCCTCCAAGGGCCACGAAATCCCCCCCTCTTCCTCCATATATACAGCCCTTACGGCATCGTTTCAACTTTGGGTTTTTTTAGATTAAAGTTCTCCATAGCTGCAACTTCGCGTACTTCGTGTGTGTTCAACGACCAGACAAAGGCATCATAGAACCCTACCTTGATCAATAAATCTTTCATCTTATATTCGCAATATCCAGATTGCAATCTCAGTTTCTTGCTTGTTCTTCGTTTGCTCGCAGGAAACAGACCCTCGTGGTCAAGTTGATCGTGCTCCGGCGTGGTCAATAACCCCTCGGAAGTTGGTTTAGCGATTGCTAAGGCGCAACGCCTTGCACGTTCGTAGTCGAATCATCAAGGTCGACTCCCACAGAAACGATAGCCACCATCTCATCGAAACATCGGGACACCTTTGCCTCTATCAAGGATAGTGCCAGAGTCACTAAGCCATTGCACTTTGTATGGATGTGGATGCTTCGTCTTGGGCAATTGGAGCTTGGAGCAAAGTTCTTCACTTGCGAGATTGTGACAACTCCCTCCATCGATGATGACCTTGAAGGATCGTCCATTGATGCCGGCCTTGGTGTGGAATATGTGGCATCATTGGTCTTCTTCTTGGTGATGTTGGAGAGTCAAGACTTTGGAGACAACAAGTGCGGGACTTGAGTCTTCATCACAAAAGACTTGTTCTTCTTCATTGTTCACTTGGCGGTGCATGGCGACTTGCTCGAGGGCGTCCATTTCGCCTTCACTCATGGAGTCATAAGTGCCATCGTCGTTGAAGACCATGGTTCGCTTATTGGTGCACTCGTAGGACTTGTGGCCTCGGCCTCCGCAAGTGAAACACTTGAAGGAACTCGACTTGACGGTCTCATCGGTTGGGGTTGATGATGATGAAGCTCTCGGCTCGTAGGAGGATGGCGTGCAGTTGACGAAGCTTTCTTGGAAGTCGACTTGTCGATGTTGGAAGTAGAAGGTCTTGTAGTCGGTGTTGGAGTCGTTGAAGCTTGGTTATTGGAGAAGCCATAGGACTTGGATGAGAACTTGGCATACTTGAAATCATCTTGCACTTGGCGTTCCGCTTTGGTAGCTTGGTGCACCAGCTCGATGAGATTTGAGTATGGTTGGAAGTCGGCGATCTTCTTGATAGGGTGATTGAGTCCGTTCAAGAAACATGCCATTGTTTGCTCATCATCTTCCGTGACGTTAGCTCTTATCATTGCAATCTCCATCTCCTTGTAGTATTCTTCAATGCTCTTTTTTCCTTCCTTGAGTTGTTGGAGTTTCTTGAAGAGGTCGCGGTTGTAGTAGGTAGGTACAAAGCATGCTCTCATGACATCCTTCATTTGCGCCCAAGTAGTGATGGGTGGTTCACCTCTTGCCTCTCGGCGCTCTATGATTTGTTCCCACCAAATGAGGACATAATCTTGGAACTCAAGGGGTGCCATCGCGATCTTCTTCTCTTCTTCAAAATTGTGCAAACGGAAGATCTTGTCAAGCTTCAATGCCCATGAAAGGTACTCTTTGATGTCTACTACACAACCTTCTTCTTGTAGACGTTGTTGGGCCTCCAAATGCAGAGGTTTGTAGGACAGTAGCAAATTTCCCTCAAGTGGATGAGCTAAGGTTTATCAATTCGTAGAAGGCGTAGGATGAAGATGGTCTCTCTCAAGCAACCCAGCAACCAAATAACAAAGAGTCTCTTGTGTCCCCAACACATCCAATACAATGGTAAATTGTATAGGTGCACTAGTTCGGCGAAGAGATGGTGATACAAGTGCAATATGGATGGTAGATAAAGGTATTTGTAATCTGAAATTATAAAAACAGCAAGGTAACAAGTGATAAAAGTGAGCGTAAACGGTATTGCAATGCTAGGAAACAAGGCCTAGGGTTCATACTTTCACTAGTGCAAGTCCTCTCAATAATACTAACATAATTGGATCATAAAACTATCTCTCAACATGCAACAAAGTGTCACTCCAAAGTCACTAATAGCGGAGCACCAACAAAAAGATTATGGTAGGGTACAAAACCACCTCAATGTTATTCTTTCCAATCAATCCGTTGGGCTCTTCCTATAAGTGTCACAAACAGCCCTAGAGTTCGTACTAGAATAACACCTTAAGACACACATCAACCAAAACCCTAATGTCACCTAGATAGTCCAATGTCACCTCAAGTATCCGTGGGTATGATTATACGATATGCATCACACAATCTCAGATTCATCTATTCAACCAACACATAGAACCTTAAAGAGTGCCCCAAAGTTTCTACCAGAGAATCACGACGAAAACGTGTGCCAACCCCTATGCATAGGTTCATGGGCGGAACCCGCAAGTTGATCACCAAAACATACATCAAGTGAATCACGTGGTATCCCATTGTCACCACAGATACGCATGGCAAGACATACATCAACTGTTCTCAAATCTTTAAAGACTCAGTCTGATAAGATAACTTCAAAGGGGAAACTCAATCCACTACAAGAGAGTAGAGGGGGGAAGAAACATCATAGGATCCAAATATAATAGCAAAGCTCGCGATACATCAAGATCGTGCCAAATCAAGAACACGAGAGAGAGAGAGAGATGAAACACATAGCTACCGGTACATACCCTCAGCCCCGAGGGAGAACTACTCCCTCCTCGTCATGGAGAGCACCGGGATGATGAAGATGGCCACCGGAGAAGGATTGCCCCCTCCGGCAGGGTGCCGGAATAGGTCTAGATTGGTTTTCGGTGGCTACGGAGGCTTCTGGCGGCGGAACTCCCGATCTATTGTGCTCACGGATGTTTTTAGGGTATATGGAGATATATAGGCGGAAGAAGTACGTCAGGAGGGCCCACGAGGGTCCCACGAGGGTGGAGGGCGCGCCTAGGGGGGTGGGCACGCCCCCTGCCTTATGGCCTGCTCGTAGGTCCCCTGACGTGCACTCCAACTCTTCTGGGCTTCTTTCCTTCCAAAAATGAGTTCCGTGAAGTTTCAGGTCAATTGGACTCCGTTTGATTTTCCTTTTCTTCGAAACCTTAAAACAGGGTAAAAACAGAGACTGGTACTGGGCTCTGGGTTAATAGGTTAGTCCCAAAAAATGATATAAAAGTGTATAATAAAGCCCATAAACATTCAAAACAGTAGATAATATAGCATGGAGCAATCAAAAATTATAGAACGTTGGAGACGTATCAGCATCCCCAAGCTTAATTCCTGCTCGTCCTTGAGTAGGTAAATGATAAAAATAGAATTTTTGATGTGGAGTGCTACTTGGCATAATTTCAATGTAATTCTTCTTAATTGTGGTATGAATATTCAGATCCATAAGATTCAAGACAAAAGTTCATATTGACATAAAAATGATAATACTTCAAGCATACTAACTAAGCAATTATGTCTTCTCAAAATAACATGGCCAAAGAAAGCTTATCCCTACAAAATTATATAGTCTGGCTATGCTCTATCTTCACCACACAAAATATTTAAATCATGCACAACCCCGATGACAAGCCAAGCAATTCTTTCATACTTTTGATGTTCTCAAACTTTTTCAATCTTAACGCAATACATGAGCGTGGGCCATGGACATAACACTATAGGTGGAATAGAATGGTGGTTGTGGAAAAGACAAAAAGGGATAAGATAGTCTCACATAGACTACGCGTATCAACGGGCTATGGAGATGCCCATCAATAGATATCAATGTGAGTGAGTAGGGATTGCCATGCAACGGATGCACTAGAGCTATAAGTGTATGAAAGCTCAACAAAAGAAACTAGTGGGTGTGCATCCAACTTGCTTGCTCACGAAGACCTAGGGCATTTTGAGGAAGCCCATCATTGGAATATACAAGCCAAGTTTTAAAATGAAAGATTCCCACTAGTATATGAAAGTGACAACATAGGAGACTCTCTATCATGAAGATCATGGTGCTACTTTGAAGCACAAGTGTGGTAAAAGGATAGTAGCATTGCCCCTTCTCTCTTTTTCTCTCATTTTTTTATTTTTTTTATTTGGGCCTTCTCTTTTTTTATGGCCTCTTTTCTTTTTTTTATTTGGGCTTCTTTGGCCTCTTTTATTTATTTATTTATTTTCGTCCGGAGTCTCACCCCGACTTGTGGGGGAATCATAGTCTCCATCATCCTTTCCTCACTGGGACAATGCTCTAATAATGAGGATCATCACACTTTTATTTTTCTTACAACTCAAGAATTACAACTCGATACTTAGAACAAAGTATGACTCTATATGAATGCCTCCGGTGGTGTACCGGGATATGCAATGATGCATGAGTGACATGTATGAAAGAATTATGAACGGTGGCTTTGCCACAAATACGATGTCAACTACATGATCATGCATAGCAATATGGCAATGGTGGAGCGTGTCATAATAAATGGAACGGTGGAAAGTTGCAGGGCAATATATCTTGGAATGGCTATGGAAATGCCATAATAGGTAGGTATGGTGGCTGTTTTGAGGAAGGTAAATGGTGGGTTTATGGCACCGGCGAAACTTGCGCGGTACTAGAGAGGCTAGCAATGGTGGAAGGGTGAGAGTGCATATAATCCATGGACTCAACATTAGTCATAAAGAACTCACATACTTATTGCAAAAATCTATTAGTTATCGAAACAAAGTACTACGCGCATGCTCCTAGGGGGATAGATTGGTAGGAAAAGACCATCTCTCGTCCCCGACCGCCACTCATAAGGAAGACAATCAATAAATAAATCATGCTCCGACTTCATCACATAATGGTTCACCATACGTGCATGCTACGGGAATCAAAAACTTCAGCACAAGTATTTCTCAAATGCACAACTACTCAACTAGCATGACTCTAATATCACTATCTGCATATCTCAAAACAATCATCAAGCATCAAACTTCTCTTAGTATTCAACACACTCATAAGAGAATTTTATTATTCTTGAATACCTAGCATATTAGGATTTTAAGCAAATTACCATGCTATTTAAGACTCTCAAAATAATCTAAGTGAAGCATGAGAGTTCATATATTTCTTCAAAATAAAACTACCACTATGATCTAAAAGATATAAGTGAAGCACTAGAGCAAATGACAAACTACTCCGAAAGATATAGGTGAAGATCAATGAGTAGTCGAATAATTATGCAACTATGTGAAGACTCTCTAACATTTAATAATTTCAGATCTTGATACTTTATTCAAACAGCAAGCAAAGCAAAATAAAATGACATTCTAAGAATGGCAAACATCATGTGAAGAAGCAAAAACTTAGGATGAACCGAAACTAACCGATAGTTGTTGAAGAAGAAGGGTGGGATGCCAACCGGGGCATCCCCAAGCTTAGACGCTTGAGACTTCTTGAAATATTATCTTGGGGTGCCTTGGGCATTCCCAAGCTTGAGCTTTTTTGTCTCCTTAATTCCTCTCATATCACGGTCTCCCTAAATCTCAAAAGCTTCATCCACACAAAACTCAACAAGGACTCGTGAGATAAGTTAGTATAAACCATTGCCAAAACCTTATCATACTCTACTGTAGAAAATCACTAAAATTATTATTCAACATTTCATACTAAATGCCTCTGCATATTTAATAGTCCTATCCTCAAATAGAATCATTAAAGAAGCAAACATATGCAAACAATGCAAACATAACAGCAATCTGCCTAAACAGGATAGTCTGTAAAGAATGCTACAACATCCATACGTCCCTAGCTCCAAAAATTATGAAAGAAAATTCCCACTGTAGTAAATTTATCAGAGCTTAATACGCAAAAGGTTTCAACGTTTTATCACATTCTGAATTTTCTAGGGAATTATTGCAACAGCGGTAAACTTTCTGTTTTCAAACAGCAACATGTATACTTGTAACATAGGCATAGTAAAGGCTATAAATGCCACTTTTATTGAAATAAAAGATGCAAAACATTATTCTAAATAACATCAAGAGAATCCTACCAAAATAAATTGAAGATCCAAGCAAAACACATATCATGTGGCGAATAAAAATATAGCTCCAAGTAAAGTTACCGATGAACGAAGACGAAAGAGGGGATGCCTTCTGGGGCATCCCAAAGCTTAGGCTCTTGGTTGTCCTTGAATATTACCTTGGGGTGCCTCGGGCATCCCCAAGCTTAGGCGCTTGCCTCTCCTTATTCCATAGTCCATCGAATCCTTACCCAAAACTTGAAAACATCACAACACAAAACATAACAGAAAACTCGTAAGCTCCGTTAGTATAAGAAAATAAATCACCACTTCAAGGTACTATAATGAACTCATTATTTATTTATATTGGTGTTAAACCTACTGTATTCCAACTTCTCTATGGTTTATAAACTATTTTACTAGCCATAGATTCATCAAAATAAGTAAACAACACATGAAAAACATAATCTGTCAAAAACAGAACAGTCTGTAGTAATCTGGATCAAACGTATACTTCTGGAACTCATAAAATTCTCAAATAATTTTCTGGACCTGAGTAATTTATCTATTAATCATCTTCAAAAAGAATTAACTAAATAGCACTCTCCAAATAAAAATGGCAGCAATTCTGGTGAGCCTAAAGTTTCTGTTTTTTACAGCATGATCAACAAGACTTTCCCAAAGTCTTCCCAAAGGTTCTACTTGGCACAAACACTAATTAAAACATAAAACCACATCTAAACATAGGCTAGATTAATTATTTATTACTAAACATTTGGGTTGCCTCCCAACAAGCGCTATCGTTTAACGCCCCTAGCTAGGCACGATGATTTCAATGATGCTCACATAAAAGATAAGAATTGAAACATAAAGAGAGCATCATAAATAATATGACTAGCACATTTAAGTCTAACATACTTCCTATGCATAGGGATTTTGTGAGAAAATAACTTATGGGAACAAGAATCAACTTGCATAGGAAGGTAAAACAAGCATATCTTCAAAACTTTAAGCACATAGAGAGGAAACTTGATATTATTGCAATTCCTACAAGCATATATTCCTCCCTCATAATAATTTTCAGTAGCATCATGAATGAATTCAACAATATAACTATCACATAAAGCATTCTTTTCATGGTCTACAAGCATAGAAATTTTATTACTCTCCACATAAGCAAAATTCCTCTCATGAATAACAGTGGGAGCAAACTCAACAAAATAACTATCATGTGATTGAAAATTAAGATCAAGATGACAAGTTTCATGGTTATCATTATACTTTAAAGCATACGTGTCATCACAATAATCATCATAGATAGGAGGCATGCTTTCATCATAATAAATTTGCTCATCAAAACTTGGGGGACAAAAAATATCATCTTTATCCAACATAGCTTCCCCAAGCTTGTGGCTTTGCATATCATTAGCATCATGGATATTCAAGGAATTGATACTAACAACATTGCAATCATGCTCATCATTCAAATATTTAGTGCCAAACATTTTACAGATTTCTTCTTCTAGCACTTGAGCACAATTATCCTTTCCATCATACTCATGAAAGATATTAAAAAGGTGAAGCGTATGAGGCAAACTCAATTCCATTTTTTTGTAGTTTTCTTTGATAAACTAAACTACTGATAAAACAAGAAACTAAAAGACTCGATTGCAAGATCTAAAGATATACCTTCAAGCGCTAACCTCCCCGGCAACGGCGCCAGAAAAGAGCTTGATGTCTACTACACAACCTTCTTCTTGTAGATGTTGTTGGGCCTCCAAGTGCAGAGGTTTGTAGGACAGTAGCAAATTTCCCTCAAGTGGATGACCTAAGGTTTATCAATCCGTAGGAGGCGTAGGATGAAGATGGTCTCTCTCAAGCAACCCTGCAACCAAATAACAAAGAATCTCTTGTGTCCCCAACACACCCAATACAATGGTAAATTGTATAGGTGCACTAGTTCGGCGAAGAGATGGTGATACAAGTGCAATATGGATGGTAGATAAAGTTATTTGTAATCTGAAATTATAAAAACAGCAAGGTAACAAGTGATAAAAGTGAGCGTAAACGGTATTGCAATGCTAGGAAACAAGGCCTAGGGTTCATACTTTCACTAGTGCAAGTCCTCTCAACAATACTAACATAATTGGATCATAAAACTATCCCTCAACATGCAACAAAGAGTCACTCCAAAGTCACTAATAGCGGAGAACGCAACGAAGAGATTATGGTAGGGTACGAAACCACCTCAAAGTTATTCTTTCCAATCAATCCGTTGGGCTATTCCTATAAGTTTCACAAACAGCCCTAGAGTTCGTACTAGAATAACACCTTAAGACACACATCAACCAAAACACTAATGTCACCTAGATACTCCAATGTCACCTCAAGTATTCGTGGGTATGATTATACGATATGCATCACACAATCTCAGATTCATCTATTCAACCAACACATAGAACCTCAAAGAGTGCCCCAAAGTTTCTACCAGAGAATCACGACGAAAACGTATGCCAACCCCTATGCATAGGTTCATGGGCGGAACCCGCAAGTTGATCACCAAAGCATACATCAAGTGAATCACGTGGTATCCCATTGTCACCACAGATACGCACGGCAAGACATACATCAAGTGTTCTCAAATCTTTAAAGAGTCAATCCGATAAGATAACTTCAAAGGGGAAACTCAATCCATTATAAGAGAGTAGACGGGGGAAGAAACATCATAGGATCCAAATATAATAGCAAAGCTCATGATACATCAAGATCGTGTCAAATCAAGAACACAAGAGAGAGAGAGATCAAACACATAGCTGCTGGTACATACCCTCAGCCCCAAGGGAGAACTACTCCCTCCTCGTCATGGAGAGCACCAGGATGATGAAGATGGCCACCGGAGAGGGATTGCCCCCTCCAGCAGGGTGCCAGAACGGGTCTAGATTGGTTTTCGGTGGCTACGGAGGCTTCTGGCAGCGGAACTCCCGATCTATTGTGCTCATGGATGTTTTTAGGGTATATGGAGATATATAGGCGGAAGAAGTACGTCAGGGGGCCACAAGGGGCCCACGAGGGTGGAGGGCCCCCCTGCCTCGTGGCCTCCTCGCAGGTCCCCCGACGTGCACTCCAAGTCTTCTAGGCTTCTTTCCTTCCAAAAATGAGTTCCATGAAGTTTCAGGTCAATTGGACTCCGTTTGATTTTCCTTTTCTTCGAAACCCTAAAACAGGGTAAAAACAGAAACTGGCACCGGGCTGTGGGTTAATAGGTTAGTCCCAAAAAATGATATAAAAGTGTATAATAAAGCCCATAAACATTCAAAACAGTAGATAATATAGCATGGAGCAACAAAAATTATAGATATGTTGGAGACGTATCACTCTTCGGGATCGTTGCTTCCGTTGAACTTGGGCATGGTGAACTTGAGTTTGCCATAACGTTGCTCTTCATTGTGTTTGGGTCGGGGATGATGATGCCCATGTTGTTGATGATTGTGCAACTCGGGGTGCTCTTGGCGCGGAGGGTCGTTATCGTCATGTTGTTCTTGTCGTGGAGGATCTCAAGTGTCTTCATTCTCTTGATTGACTTGTTGGTCTTGGCGAGCTTGTGGAGGAGCTTGTCGAGCTCGAGGAGGAACTTGTCGATGCACGCGAGCTTGAAATCTTCGTTCTTGAATTTCTTCGTGAAATGCTTCCTCTTGTTCACGGGCTTGTCGGCTTCGGTCGGCAATGGCTCTACTCGTATCGCGTAAAGCTTGTTGCGCCGCAAGTGCTTGAGCGTCATGGAGTTGTTGTTCTTAACGTTGTGCCTCGGCATCTTGAGCATTTTGGTGTAGACGCGCTCGCTCTTCCTCTTCATGTTGGCGTTGTCGTTGCCGTTCTCGTGCTAGCGCAAAGGCCTCTTGAGTTTGACGTTGTCGGCGCTCTTGAGAGTCGGTGTCTCGTAGGGGATTGAGGCTTGCTTGACGGTCGGTGCGTGCGGCTCGACGAAGAGTGTTCGATGTCGGTGTACTTGAGCCGGAGAGGGTGAAGTCGGAGTGGCGGCTTGAACGGCTCCTCCTTGAAGTGGAAGACGAGCGGTTGAGCAACAAAACACGAATTTCGTCCATCCTTGCGTCATTCTCTTGCTTGTGATCGTCGAGCTTGTGGTCTAAGTAGTCCCTTGTACGTTGCTCGGAAAGTCGCAAGTCGGCGGCAAGGTTGTTGATGCGTTCACTCATAGCTTGTTGCTCTTGATGACGAAGGAGTTCATGTCATCGTCTTGCTCCATGAAGAGTGGGTTAGTAGAAGTACTTGGCCTATCCATCATTCCAAGACAAATGTGAGTGGTAGAAAGAGAAGAACGAGTACCAAATGTACCTTGTCCGAAGTTGAAAGTGGATCGAGGATCACTCCAATGTAGGACAAGGAAATAGCACAACTGGTACGAGTTCTTGACGGTCTCTCACACCTACACAAGTAAAAGCTTTTGATGGAGCTTGGTTAGGATGTTGGCACAAAATTTGATGCAATTGTAAGTGAGCTTCAATAATGTTGGAAAAGATTCGCAAGATGCAATGTAACAAGTAGACCAAGCATATAAGGTACACGGAAACACAAGCGCAAAAAGATAAGTGGGGTTGTGCAACCAAGGGTGAGCCAAAATGTGGAATCCACAAAAATGCTCTTGTTGCACAAACTAGAGAGATGCTAGCACGATTGCATGATAGGCGGATACAAGAACTTGTGCACAACCTACTTAGCAAAAATGCAACGACTTTTATCCCAAATATTTTCTATGCAAGGTGTTGCTATGATAGGATCCAAGATGATCGAGTATGACAATCTGAATGTTGTATGATGCTATGGTTCTTGCTTAAAAGCTCTTTGCTTATCTTTTCTATTTGCTTAAAAGCTTGTTTGGCTCGTTAATGTTTGAGCTCTTTTCTCATGCAATGCTTGACGAACCAAGATAGCAAATGAGTATGAGATGACAACTTTGTGACACAAGAGATGATACCAAGATATGCAACAATGATGTATGTATGCTATGGGAAGTATGATCAATAATGTGCACATGTCTCATTGCCGGCAATACTCAATGGCTAGTCTCGGTGGGTAAGCAACGCAAAGGAGTAAGGCTATGATGGCTATCAATGTAATGGCAAGAATGATATGTCCAATACCAAGATGAGGTTACCGGTCTTGCTTCCGGTATGGTGTCAAAATGGTGGCACGAATACCAAGTTGTAGTCGAGGTGGTCATTGTTGATGCCGCGTTCGTGGTGAAGATGAGCGATGGTGATGTCGATGTCGAACCCTACCTAGATAGCCGAAACAGAAAAGGATATGGTACCGCAACTCAAATTCTCAAACCTGGAAGTAGCAATTGTTTCGGAAAGCGAAACGGTCCAAAAATGGTTGGGTTATGCGGAAGTATATATGGTATATGATGGGCATCGGAACAAAATTTGGTGGAAATTGGGCGGAAAATGGGGCGGTGGATGGAGATGTTGCTGCCAGGGGCCGGATGTCCGGGTGGAAGGCCGGATGTCCGGATGGGTGATAGAGGCAAAGGTGTCCCGATGTTTTGATGAGATAGATATCATTTTCTATGGGAGTCGACTTTGACGATCCGACTACAAACGTGCGAAGACGTGCGCCTTAGCAATCGCTAAAACAACTTCCGAGGGTTATTGACCATGCCGGAGCATGATCAACCTGACCACGAGGGTCTATTTCCTGCGAGCAAACGAAGAACAAGCAAGAAACTGAGATTGCAATCTGGATATTGCGAATTAAATAGGAAAGCTTTATTAATGAAGGTGGGGTTCTGGGACGTCTTGGTCTGGTCGTTGGACACAAACGAAGTACGCGAAGTTGCAGCTACGGCGATCTTTTAACCTAAACAAAACCCAAAGTCTAAACGATGCCCTAAGGGTTGTATATATGGAGGAGAGAGGGGGACTTTCGTGGCCCTTGGTGGAGGGGTCCGAAACCAACCCTAACTCTTGTTTCCCGACACATACGGACTCTTAAAACAGCCTATACTTAAGTACTTCAAAAATACATGGGCCTGGCCCAATAATAAGGTGATGTAGCACCTAGAATAGCCTCTGGATGAAATTTATGAAGTGGCATCTTGTATATTTCGTCCCATGCTTCATGCACTCATTATGGTGGCTTCAGAGTCCTGGAATCATCACTTGTAACTCCGTTCTTGTTCCCCTTGCGCATGCCATCATCTCCATGCTTGAACTTGCTCCAAGGTTCATCTTTCTTGTCGAAGCTAGGCCCTTCATTTGTAAGCAAAACAAATGTATCCAATTTAGGCAGCATCATATTCTCATGAACATTAGAATCGTTACCAAGAAACGGAAGTACCTGATAATTCAATTGGCATGCGCGAGCTCTAGTAATTGGTCCAGTATGTATTGCACCAGGGGCTGTGGGTGTTACAATGGTATCGATGTCCTCATCATCCTCCCTTCTTGAAATGAAGTCATCCTCGACGAAAATTGATCGTCCTCACCCAAATAAGGCTTGAAATCTGCAATGTTAAAAGTGGGACTAACCCCAAAATCTGCAGGCAGCTCAAGTTTATATGCATTATCATTTATTTTCTCTAACACCTTAAAAGGACCATCAGCACGTGGCATTAGCTTTGATTTTTGCAAATTAGGAAATCTATCCTTACGCAAATGTAACCAAACAAGATCTCCAGGTGCAAATACAACATGTTTTCTACCCTTATCTCCAGCAAGTTTATATTTAGCATTCATACGCTCAATGTTTTCCTTACTTAACTCATGCATTTTTAAAATCAATTCAGCATGTTCTTTAGCATCAAAATTAACCTTCTCCGAAGATGGAAGAGGCAAAAAATCAATAGGTGCACGAGGTAGGAAACCATACACAATTTCAAAAGGGCACATCTTAGTAGTAGAATGCAATGAACGATTATAAGCAAATTCAATATGAGGCAAGCATTCTTCCCACATTTTCTTGTTATTCTTCAAAACAGCCCTAAGCATAGTAGACAATGTTCTATTGACTACTTCAGTTTGTCCATCAGTTTGGGGGTGATAAGTAGTACTATAAAGGAGTTTAGTCCCCAACTTAGCCCATAAACATCTCCAAAAGTGGCTAAGAAATTTAGTATCATGATCTGAAACAATTGTATTTGGCACACCATGCAAGCGAATAATTTCACGAAAGAACAAATCAACAACATTAACAGCATCATCGCTTTTATGACATGGTATAAAGTGTGCCATTTTTGAGAACCTATCCACGACAACAAATATGCTATCCTTCCCCTTCTTTGTTCGAGGTAATCCTAAAACAAAGTCCATAGATATATCTTCCCAAGGAACACTAGGTACAGGCAAAGGCATATATAAACCATGAGGATTGAGTCGTGACTTAGCTTTTTGACATGTAGTGCAGCGAGCAACAAAACGCTCAACATCCCGTCTCATCTTTGGCCAAAAGAAATGTGCAGCAAGTATATCCTCCATCTTCTTGACGCCAAAGTGTCCCATTAATCCTCCTCCATGCGCCTCCTACAAAAATAGAAGATGAACAGAGCTAGCTGGAATGCATAGCTTGTTAGCACGAAACACAAATCCATCATTAAGAACGAACTTGTTCCAAGTTCTCCCTTCCTTACAATTCTGCAATACATCTTTAAATTCGGCATCATGCACATATTGATCTTTGATGGTCTCCAAACCAAATACTTTAGAGTCAAGTTGTGAAAGCATAGTATAACGACGAGACAATGCATTAGCAATAACATTTTCTTTACCTTTCTTGTGTTTAATGACATAAGGAAAAGTCTCAATGAAGTCAACCCATTTAGCATGTCTACGATTCAGTTTTGCTTGACTTTTAATGTGTTTCAAAGATTCATGATCAAAATGTATAACAAATTCCTTGGGCCATAAATAATGTTGCCATGTTTCTAAGGTTCGAACAAGAGCATATAATTCTTTGTCATAAGTAGAATAGTTCAGACTAGGCCCACTCAATTTTTCAGAAAAGTATGCAACTGGTTTGCCATCTTGTAATAGCACACCTCCTAATCAAATTCTACTAGCATCACATTCAAGCTCAAAAGTCTTATTAAAATCAGGAAGTTGGAGTTAAGGAGCATGTGTCAACTTATCTTTCAATACCGTGAAGGCTTCTGATGCCGAGCATCCTATGGACATCACCATGTCAAGAGTCCCTTCGGGGAGTGACACGTGCGACATCTACTTCACATACACAAAGGTGAATCATCTCTTTTACACGTGCTCACTTGAACCCCTCGAGGATGGTATACTACTTGACACTTCTCCCATGTGCATGCATAGGTATTATCGGAATGCTACGGACGACGTGGAGGAGTGCAAGCGCCAAGGAACACCTACACCATCCGCGAGGGAAGCGTGGAAACGAAGACGCAAGAAGAAGAGATGTCGAAGAAGCTCCAGCCACCGAACGATCGGTCGGGTCCGGACGTTCGGCGCCTGAAGATCCATCGGACGACCGGTCCAGACCGGACGACCGTGTCCCTGCACCCGAGCCAAATGAGCGGACGTCCGACGCCACCGGACGACCGGTCCAGACCGGAAATCCGCTACACCAGCATCCGAGCCAGAACGAGCGGACGACCGGCCCCTACCGGACGTCCGGCCGCCCACGAGTCACCGGACAACCGGTCCCCAGCGGACGTCCGGTACCTGGCTGTGTCCAATTGCGGGCTAAGGCCCATGTACCCCTTCACTTCACCCCCATTTGCACTAAGACTATAAATAGACCTCTCCCTCCTCCTTTCTAGGGCCAGCGTTGGTTTAGCTCATTTGAGAGATAGATCTACGCTCATCCATATCAGATCTACTCCGCGAGAGAGACTGATGTAGGGTGGAACCCTAATCGCCCGATCTTTCACGAAAGGAGCGGATCCCGTGAAGAATGTGAAGAACACGAGGAGGGAAACGAGGGAAAACACAAGGGGAAACACAAGAGGAACACTCAAACTAACAAGAACAAGTCACACATGTGCTAGATCCTCAGGTACATAGAACGATACATGAATCCACGGACAACTAAGGACGATACAAGGGTAGCCGATTCTTCTCCGTGAGGAGGTCTTGAATCCACAAGGGGATCTTCCCGTAAAGGGGTCTTGAATCCACAGTGGATCTTCTCCGAAGAGGGGCCATGTTCTCTCTCAAGGAGTAGATCCGATATGGATGAGCGAAGCTCTATCTCTGAGTATGAGCTAAACCAACGCTAACCCTAGAAAGTCGTATGGGATAGAGTATATGTAGTCTAGGTGACGAAAGGGTACACGGGCCTCGGCCCAAGTGGCTGCGCGCAGGCAGGGCCGGAAGTTCCGGGCGCCGGAGGTTCCGGGGAGGGTCCGGCCTAACCAGAGAGTTGGCACGGTAGAGATGTGCTGGCATCTGGGGGCCGGAAGGTCCGGGCAGACCAGAGGTTCCGGGCGCAGGAAGGTGCGGGACAGGGTCCGGGCTAACCCGAGAGTTGGCACGCCTGGGCTGGTCAAAGTCATCAGCGACCGGAAGCTCCGGGTTGGCCAGAAGGTCCGGGGGCCGGAAGTTCCGGTGGCCGGAAGTTCCGGGTTCTGGCCGGAAGTTTTGGGCTGTCCAGAGTGTTGACGCCTGTCTCTTCTTCTACAGTCCTCGGCTCCGAGTCTTGAGCATTGTACCTATTGACACATAGTATCTCGGACTTAGGCAGTAGCCATGTCTCACTTGAAGAGGGGGGAAACTCAAGTAGGAGTCATGTCACCTCGGATTGAATAGCACGTGCCCTAGCCCTTGTCATTGGTCCACTTGGAGCTTGGATAGTTGAGGTGGCATACATGGGGATGGTCGTGGGATGCTCCACATCATCTCCCCTCCCTTGGGGAAGATCCGTCCTCGGATCGAGTTCTTCATCACCATGGAAGGGAGAGAGATCTTTGATGTTGAAGATGTCACTCATGTTGTACTTGTCGTGCGGGAGGTCGATCTTGTAAGCGTTGTCGTTGTAGCGTGCGAGCACCTTGAAGGGTCCATCTGCTCATGGTCGAAGCTTAGACTTGTGTTCTTGTGGAAAGCGCTCCTTGCGAAGGTGTAGCCACACGAGATCACCAATGTTGAAGACCATAGGTTGCCTGTTGACGTTGAGCTTTGTCGCAAGGCGTTGTACTTGGCGCTCGATGGTGTTTCTTGTATCTTCATGCACCTTCTTGAGATGGGTCACTCGTGCTGTTGCGTCCAAATTGATTCGCTCTTGGAGTGGAAGAGGTAGAATATCCAATGGTGACAAAGGGTTGAATCCGTAGACGACCTCGAAAGGGGACTTGCCGGTTGTTGAGTGTCTTGCTCGGTTGTAGGCAAACTCGGCGATGGGTAGACACTCCTCCCACTCCTTGATGTTCTTCTTGATGAGTACTCGAAGTAGAGCGGAGAGTGTGCGGTTTGTCACCTCCGTTTGGCTGTCGGTTTGAGGATGGTACGCCGTGGAAAAGAGTAGCTTGATTCCGAGCTTGGCGCATGGGGTCTTCCAAAAGTACCTAAGGAACTTGACGTTGCGGTCCGAGACAATTGTCTTTGGCACACCATGGAGACACAATATTTCCCTACAAAAGAGATTAGCAACATGTGAAGCATCGTCTATCTTGTGACAAGGAATAAAATGTGCCATTTTGGAGAAACGGTCCACAACGACAAATATGGAATCTTTCCCATTGCAAGTCCTAGGCAAACCAAGTACAAAGTCCATGCTAATTTCTTCCCAAGGCTGGTATGGAATTGGTAAAGGCATATAGAGACCATGAGATTGAGCTTTGGACTTACCTTTGCGACACGTAGAACACCGGTTGGTGAAACAATAGACATCCCGAAACATCTTAGGCCAAAAGTAGCTTTTCGAGAGCGTGGCGAACGTCTTGTCGCGTCCGAAGTGTCCCGTTAAGCCTCCTCCATGAGATTCCTGCAAAAGCAACAAATGAAGCAAGGACTCGGGAATGCAAAGTTTGTTAGCTCTCATAAGGTAGCCATCTTTGATGTAAAAGCGTTCCCAAGATGTATTCGACAAACACTTGGCATAAGGAATGGCAAAAGTTGCATCATGCTCATATAAGTCATTGATATGCTCGAAGCCAATGACATCTAACTCAAGTTGCGTGACAAGCATGCAAATGCGGGAAAGAGCATCCGCTACTATGTTTTCTTTACCCTTGATGTAGTTGATGACATAGGGAAAAGACTCAAAAAATTCACTCCATTTAGCATGACGCTTGTTCAACTTAGTTTGTCCCTTAAGATACTTGAGAGTCTCATGATCGGTATGAATGATAAACTCATGGGAATGAAGGTAGTGTTCCCATTCATGCAAAATGCGGACTAAAGCATATAGCTCTTTGTCATAGATGGGATAAGTGAGTTGCGCTCCGGAAAGTTTCTCACTAAAGTATGCCATTACCACTAGCATCGCAATGAATTTCAAAAGGCTTGTCAAAGTTGGGTAAAGCAAGCACGGGAGCATGAGTAAGCAAATTCTTAAGCTCATTGAATGCGGTATCTTGGGATGGTCCCCAAACAAAAGGCGCATTCTTCTTGCTCAAAGCATGCAAAGTCGAAGCAATGGTGCTAAAATCCTTTACAAAGCGATGATAGAAACCCGCAAGGCCAAGAAAACTACGCACATGATGCAAGTTGGTTGGTTGAGGCCAAGTCTTAATAGCATTAATCTTGGACTCATCAACATGAACACCCTTAGAAGAAACAACAAAACCCAAGAAAACAAGCTTATCAACAACAAAAAGGCATTTCTCCATATTAGCATAGAGGCGCTCTTTTCTAAGAGTTTGCAAAATGGTGCGGACATGGGTGACATGCTCTTTAATAGATTTGCTAAACACAAGAATATCATCAAAGAAAACCACAACAAATATACCAATGTAAGGGCGAAAGACATGATTCATAAGGCGCATAAAAGTGTCCGGTGCTTCCGAGAGACCCATAGGCATGACTAACCAATCATACAAACCAAACTTGGTTTTGAAGGCGGTTTTCCATTCATCACCCTCTTGTATGCGGATTTGATAGTAACCACTCTTAAGATCAATTTTGGAAAATATAGTGGCACCGCTAAGCTCATCAAGCATATCCTCTAGGCGTGGAATGGGATACCTATAACGAACGGTGATAGCATTGATAGGTCTACAATCGGAGCACATGCTAAAACTACCATCACATTTTGGCACAAGAATGACCGGAACGGCACAAGGGCTCAAACTTTCACGCACATGTCCATGGTCTTTGAGATGCTTTTCTTGCCTTTGTATTTCTTTTGTTTCGTCGGGGTTGACGCGGTAGGGAGCTTTGTTTGGAAGTGGCACTCCGGGGATGAGGTCGATGCGGTGCTCAATGCCTCGAAGTGGAGGTAGGCTCGGAGGTAGCTCATCGGGAAAAACATCTTGAAATTCCTGCAAAAGAGAAGACAACACTAGAGGAAGAGTGTGAGAGGTGTTAGTTTGTGGTGCATTGTCCTTGCACACGAGGATGTAGTGTAGGACAGTAGATGGGTTCTCACACACTTCTCTCATCTCACGTTTGGTGGAAAATAGAACTAGGTTCTTGTTTTCGCTCATCATGGAGGCACTCGATTTTGGCTTGTGGAGCTCACTCTCGTTTTGGTGGCTCGCTCTCTCACTATGATCTCCACGATGGGTGGCTTGCTTGTCGACGATCACTTCACTTGGCGACATTGGACGGAGGATGTACTCCTTGCCCTTCATCTTGAAGATGTAGTGGTTCGTTCGGCCGTTGTGGACGACTCCTCTATCGAATTGCCATGGCCGACCAAGGAGAAGATGACAAACGGTCATTGGAATGATGTCGCACTCCAAGGTGTTTTCATAGGCGCCGATCTTGAAGGAGACTTGTACTCGGTGCTCGACTTGGATAGTGTCGGAATCACAAAGCCATTTCACTTTGTATGGATGTGGATGCTTCATCTTGGGTAATTGGAGCTTGGAGCAAAGTTCTTCACTTGCGAGATTGTGACAACTCCCTCCATCGATGATGACCTTGACGGATCGTCCATTCATGCCAGCCTTGGTGTGGAATATGTGACATCATTGGTCTTCTTATTGGTGATGTTGGAGAGTCAAGACTTTGGAGACAACAAGTGTAGGACTTGAGTCTTCATCACAAAAGACTTGTTCTTCTTCATTGTTCACATGGCAGTGCATGGCGACGTGCTCGAGGGCTTCCATTTCGCTGTCGCTCATGGAGTCATACGTGCCATCGTCGTTGAAGACCATGGTTCGCTTGTTGGTGCACTCGTAGGACTTGTGGCCTCGGCCTCCGCAAGTTAAACACTTGAAGGAACTTGTCTTGACGGTCTCATTGGTTGGGGTTGATGATGATGAAGCTCTCGGCTGGAAGTTGCTCGTAGGAGGATGGCTTGTAGTTGACGAAGCTTTCTTGGAAGTCGACTTGTCAATGTTGGAAGTAGAAGGTCTTGTAGTCGGTATTGGAGTCGTTGAAGCTTGGTTATTGGAGAAGCCATATGACTTGGATGAGAACTTGGCATTCTTGAAATCATCTTGCACTTGGCATTCCGCTTTGGTAGCTTGGTGCACTAGCTCGATGAGGTTTGAGTATGGTTGGAAGTCGGCGATCTTCTTGATAGGATGATTGAGTCCATTCAAGAAACGTGCCATTGTTTGCTCATCATCTTCTTTGACATTGGCTCTTATCATTGCAATCTCCATCTCCTTGTAGTATTCTTCAATGCTCTTGGTTCCTTGCTTGAGTTGTTGGAGTTTCTTGAAGAGATCGCGGTTGTAGTAGGTAGGTACGAAGCATGCTCTCATGACATCCTTCATTTGCGCCCAAGTAGTGATGGGTGGTTCACCTCTTGCCTCTCGGCGCTCAATGACTTGATCCCACCAAACGAGCACATAGTCTTGGAACTCAAGGGATGCAATTGCGATCTTCTTCTCTTCGTCATAATTGTGCAAACGGAAAATCTTGTCAACTTTCAATGCCCATGAAAGGTACTCTTCGGGATCATTGCTTCCGTTGAACTTTGGCATGGTGAACTTGAGCTTGCCGTAGCGTTGCTCTTCATTGTGTTGGGGTCCGGGATGATGACACCCATGTTGTAGATGATTGTTCAACTCGTGGTGCTCTTGGCACGGAGGGTTGTTATCCTTATGGCTCTTGTCGTGCAGGATTTCCATTGTCTTCATGCTCTCGATGAACTTGATGGTGTTGGCGAGCTTGTGGAGGATCTTCGTGAGCTCAAAGAGGAACTTGACCATGCACGCGAGCGTGAAATCTTTGTTCTTGAATTTCTTCGCGATGTGCTTCTTCTTGTTCACGGGCTTGTCGGCTTCGGTCGGCAATGGCTCGACTCGAATCGCGTAGAGCTTGTTGCACCGCAAGTGCTTGAGCGTCACGGAATTGTTGTTCTTGACGTTGTGCCTCGGCATCTTGGGCATTTTGGTGTAGACACGCTCACTCTTCCTCTTCATGTTGGCGTTGTCATTGTCGTTCTCGTGCAAGCGCAAAGGCTTCTTGAGTTTGATGTTGTGGGCACTCTTGAGAGTCGGTGTCTCTTAGGGGATGGAGGCTTGCTTGACGGTCGTCGCGTGAGGCTCGACGAAGAGTGTTCGATGTCGGTGTACTTGAGCCGAAGAGGGTGAAGTTGGAGTGGCGGCTTGAACAGCTCCTTCTTGAAGTGGAAGATGAGCGGTTGAGCAACAAAGCATGAATTTCGTCCGTCCTTGCGTCATTCTCTTGCTTGTGATCGTCGAGCTTGTGGTCGAAGTAGTCCTTTGTACGTTGCTCGGAAAGTCACAAGTCGGCGGCAAGGTTGTCGATGCGTTCACTCATCGCTTGTTGCTCTTGATGCAAAGCACATTATGCACCAAAGAGGTGACTCTTGGTGACGAAGGAGTTCATGTCGTCGTCTTGCTCCATGAAGAGTGGGTTGGTAGAAGTACTTGGCCTATCAATCATTCCAAGACAAATGTGAGTGGTAGAAAGAGAAGAATGAGTACCAAATGTACCTTGACCGAAGTTGAAAGTGGATCGAGGATCACTCCAATGTAGGACAAGGAAATAGCACAATTGGTACGAGTTCTTGTCGGTTTCTCACACCTACACAAGTAAAAGCTTTTGGTGGAGCTTGGTTAGGATGGTGGCAGAAAATTTGATGCAATTGTAAGTGAGCTTCAATAATGTTGGAAAAGATTCGCAAGATGCAATGTAACAAGTAGATCAAGCATATAAGGTACACAGAAACACACACGCAAAAAGATAAATGGGGTTGTGCAACCAAGGGTGAGCCAAAATGTGGAATCCACGAATGCTCTTGTTGTACAACACTAGAGAGACGCTAGCACGATTGCACGATAGGCGGATACAAGAACTTGTGCACAACCTACTTAGCAAAAATGCAACGACTTCTATCCCAAATACTTTGTATGCAAGGTGTTGCTATGATATGATCCAAGATGATCGAGTATGACAATCTTAGTGTTGTATGATGCTATGGTGCTTGCTTAAATCCTCTTTGCTTATCTTTCTTCTTTGCTTAAAAGCTTGTTTGGCTCTTTGATGTCTGAGCTCTTTTCTCATGCAATTCTTGATGAACCAAGATAGCAAATGAGTATGCGATGACAACTTTGTGACATAAGAGATGATACCATGATATGCAACAATGATGTATGTATGTTATGGGAAGTATGATCACTAATGTGCACAAGTCTTGTTGCCGGCAATACTCAATGGCTAGTCTCGATGGGTAAGCAACGCAAACGAGTAAGGCTATGATGGCTATCAATTTAATGGCAAGAATGATATGTCCAATACCAAGATTAGGTTACTGGTCTTGCTTCTGGTATGGTGTCAAAATGGTGGCACGAATACCAAGTCGTGGTCGAGGTGGTCGTTGTTGATGACGCGTCCGTGGCGAAGATGAGCAGCGGTGATGTCGATGTCGAACCGTACCTAGATAGCCGAAACACAAAAGGATACGGTACCGCAACTCAAATTCTCAAATCTCAAAGTACCAATTGTGTCGGAGAGCAAAACGGTCCAAAAATGGTGGGTTATGCGGAAGTGGTAGAGGTATGCGGAAATATATATGGTATATGGTGAGCACCGGAACAAAATTTGGTGGAATTTTGGGTGGAGTTGTGGAAGTAGTGCGAACCTTCTGTCGAAGCTGGAAGTTCCGGGCAAGATGGAGGGTCCGGGGTCCGGAGGTTCCGGGGAAGGCCGGAAGGTCCGGGGGCCGGAATGTCCGGGCTAGACCGAAAGTTCTGGTGGTCGTGATTCTGCCAAGAACAGAGACTTCGGGATCGTAGATTTGGGCGGAAAAACTTGGGGGAAAAGCCCAAATCCGAAGGGGAAAAAGAAGAAATAGGAGGAAAAGAAGGGCGGGGAGGCTAGATCCACGAGCCACACACAAAATTCACAGATCAAAACCAACAAAATCTCAACACACGAACAAATCACAAAAAAAAATTGGGGCTATTTTTGGTGGGGATTTTCGGATTAGGACGAAAAACAACAAAATTAGGCTAGAAACACAATGGGGAGGCTCTGAAATCGTGATCAACCTTGCTCTAGATACCAAGATGATGTAGGGTGGAACCCTAATCGCCCGATATTTCACGAAAGGAGCGGATCCCGCGAAGAACGCGAAGAACACGAGGAGGGAAACGAGGGAAAACACAAGGGGAAACACAAGAGGAACACTCAAACTAACAAGAACAAGTCACACATGTGCTAGATCCTCGGGTACATAGAACGATACACGAATCCACGGATAACTAAGGACGATACAAGGGTAGCCGGTTCTTCTCCGTGAGGAGGTCTTGAATCCACAAGGGGATCTTCCCATAAAGGGGTCTTGAATCCACAGTGGATCTTCTCCGAAGAGGGGCCGCGGTCTCTCTCAAGGAGTAGATCCGATATGGATGAGCGAAGCTCTATCTCTGAGTATGAGCTAAACCAACGCTAACCCTAGAAAGTCGTACGGGATAGAGTATATATAGTCTAGGTGACGAAAGGGTACACGGGCCTCGGCCCAAGTGGCTGCGCGCAGGCAGGGCTGGAAGTTTCGGGCGCCGGAGGTTCCGGGGAGGGTCCGGCCTAACCAGAGAGTTGGCGCGGTGGAGATGTGTTGGCATCCGAGGGCCGGAAGGTCCGGGCAGACCGGAGGTTCCGGGCGCCGGAAGGTCCGGGACGGGGTCCGGGCTAACCTGAGTGTTGGCACGCCTGGGCTGGTCGAAGTCATCGGCGGCCGGAAGCTCCGGGTCGGTCGAAAGGTCCGGGGGCCGGAAGTTTCGGGTTCTGGCCGGAAGTTTTGGGCTGTCCAGAGTGTTGACTCCTATCTCTTCTTCTACAGTCCTCGGCTCCGAGTCTTGAGCGTTGTACGTGATGACACATAGTATCTCGGACTTAGGCAGTAGCCATGTCTCACTTGAAGAGGGGGAAAACTCAAGTAGGAGTGATGTCACCCCGGATTGAATAGCACGTGCCCTAGCCCTTGTCATTGGTCCACTTGGAGCTTGGATAGTTGAGGTGGCATCCATGGGGATGGTCGTGGGATGCTTCGCATCAGAGACCGCGGCCTCTATGGAGAAGATCCCCTGTGGATTCAAGCCCCCTTTCTAAGGGAAGATCCCCCCGTGGATTCAAGACCTCCTCACTGAGAAGACCGGTTACCGTGTATCATCCATTGTTGACTTTGGATCTTGTATCTTACCTTTGTGTTCATCAATCTAGCGCATGTGTGATCTATTCTTGTTGGTTGAGTGATTCTCTCGTGTTTCCTCTTGTGTTTTCCCTCATTTTCCCCTCGTGTTCTTTGCGTTCTTGGACGGGATCCGCTCCTTTCGTGAAAGATCGGCCCCTAGGGTTCCTACCCTACATCATCTTGATATCATGAGCCACGTTGATCACGATTTCGGAGCCTCCCCGTTGTGTTTTCTAGCCTAATTTTGTTGTGTTTTTCCCCAATTTCAAAAATCCCCGCCAGCCCCAATTTTTTTTGTGATTTGTTGGTTTGAGGAAGTTTTGTTGATTTTGATCCTTGGATTTGCTTGGTTTCGAGTGGATCTAGCATCTCCCCAAGTTTCCCCATCTTTCATCCATGAAATCTCATCAATTTTGACCCCAAAATATCCATTTTCCGCCCAAAATTGCGTCCTGGATCTAAAATTTCGCATTGACCCCGACCACCGGACGACCGTCACTTTACCGGACATCCGGAGCCACCGGAACCACCGGACGTCCGACCTTACCGGACGACCGGAACCCCCTAAACCGAGCAGAATCAGCGGATTTCCGACCCGACCGGACGTCCGGCGACCGGACGGCCGTTTTTTCCAGACGTCCGCTACCTGTAGATATCAACTTCGGCTGATTTTTGTTTCGGCCATAACTAATTCATCCGAACTCTGATTTTGACGTTCTTTAGCTCGCTGGAAAGCTCTTGATATCCCCCTTCCCACAAAAATACCACCAACATATTTTGACTCCATCAAAGTTTGACACTTTTGGCATCTTTGCCTAGGGCTTCCACCACATCATCCGCTACACCACCACCGACTTCCGCAACCTAACCCATATTGATCCCTAGTGCATATGTGGTTGCTTGAGGAGTGATTTGAGTCTCCTAAGGTGTCTAGGCTACTTAGGGACGATTGCTTCTTCATCAACAACCACCACCACTTCCTCATAGGCTTGACCACTATACACTTCCGCCACCCCAACTTAACCCAATTTTGGTTGTGTTGTGAGTTGTGTCTTCTAAGGTGTTTCGGCTACTTAGGGACCGTGCTTTCAATTCCGACACCATGTATAGTCCACCACCATAACCTCCACTTCCGCATTGCCTAGTGCAACACCACCACTTCCCGCTACCACCATTTGCCTTTTGTCCTTGAGATTTTGAGTTGTGGTTTTTTCGTTTCCTAAGGTGTTTCGGCTACTTAGGGACGAGTCTCCATCATCTTGGTATCTCCATCAAGATCACCGCCACTTATCATCGACACGGACGGTAACCTCCATATCATCTTGGTATCGTGGTATCCCTCCATTGTACATTCCCTTGCCATTGCATTGATAACCCCTAGCCCATTTTGCGTTACTTGCCTATCGAGACTAGCCATTTGAGTATTGCCGGCAACATTACTTGTGCACATTAGTGATCTACACCATACATTGCATACATACCATACCATATCGGTATCATCTTGGTATCATATCATCCTTCGTGCCTCAAGTTTGTTCCCGCATATACACAATAGCTATCTTGGTTTGTGCATTGTGCAAAAGTGGCCATAACAAAAAAAAAGAATAAGCTTTTAAGCAAAAGAGAAAGAGCAAAGAAGCTCGTAAGCAAGTGCCAAAGCATCATACCACATTGCATATAAGATCATCTTGGATCATACCACCGGATCATCATACACATAGCATACTTGGGATAGAAAGTTATACATTTCGCATCTTATAGGTTGTGCACAAGTGTCGTATCCGCCTATAGAGCAATCGTGCTAGCGTCTATCTTGAGTTGTGCTACACGAGCGTTTTCCATGGATTCCACATTCTGTGCTCATCCTTGGTTGCACGACCCCATTTATCTATCCGTGTGTGTGTTTCCGTGTGCCACACATTGCTATTGGTCTACTTGTTACACTTGCGAATTTGTGAATCTCTTTCAACATTATTGACTCTTGCTAACATTTTACATTAATTTTTTGTGCCCTTATCCTCACCGAGCTCCACCATAAGCTTTACTTGTGTAGGTGTGAGAAACCGACAAGAATTGGTACCAATTATGCTATTTCCTTGTCGACATTGGAGTGATCATTGATCCACTTTCAACTTCGGTCAAGGTACATTTGGTATTCCTTCTTCCCTTTCTCCACTCATATTGTCCCGAATCTTGTGATGGATAGGCAAGGCATTTCATCTCCGGTCTTCCACAACAACGACGGCGTGTACAACTACATCAACAACAAGCTTTCCGCACAAAAGGAGGAGCAAGATGCAAGGATGGAGGAGATTCGGACCTTGTTGATCAATCGTTCTTCCCCTTCATCATCCTCAAGACGGTGACGTTCAAGTCACAAGTCTTTGGAGCGCAAAAATGATGCAAGCGCAAGTCGTCCACATCCACATCTCCATGGCGACCACCATCACGTTCGTGATCCACCTCGTCATGAAGGGCAAGTCACCTCCAAGCAACATGTGCACGACGACGATGAACGACATCTACATCGAGCTCAAGCATGACAATGACAACATCATCATGAAGATGCTCGAGATGTGCCTACCTACAAGTCGCAACAAGCCCTACTTCAGGCCAAGTCCAAACTTCATGACCACAAGAGAAGACCGCGAGACAAGCACCACCAAGACGGAGCTACGGCTACACCAACCACTTTGGCATCTTCGCCAAGCGACTTCAAGGCATCTTCGCCTACGGACATACGACATCTTTGCCCACAAGCATCTTAAGAGAAGCTCCACAAGCTCAAGTCCATGACTTCCACGAGCTACTACGACCTCGGCATCGACCATGAGATTCCTTTCTATGGGACTCTAGAACCCAAGGAGTATCTCGAGTGGGAGCGTTTGATGGACGACTACCTCAAGCTACAACAAGTTCCTCCCAGAGATCAAGTGAAGTGCGCCACAAGAAACTTCCACGACTACGCGTCGACATGGTGGCTTCACACACCTTCGGAGAGCTCCCACATGAGTTGGCCCAAGACGAAGAGAGCTTTGCGGCGAGAGTTTGTGCCTCCAACCTACATGGAACAACTTCAACGCCAATTGGAGAACACCATCCAAGGATCCAAATTCATCGACGAGTACTTCAAGGAGATGAAGATTGCCTTGCGACAAGCCGGCGTGGACGACCCCATTTCGATGAAGTTTCACTTCATGATGGGATTGCACAACGATATCTCCAAGACGATCTTCCTCAAGAACTACAAGTCCCTTGACGACAACTACATTGGTGCTCTCAAGGCGGAAAAAGAACTCATGAAGGCCAAACTTTCTCCACCCCAAGCTCACTTCGCGACGACCAAGCTCCATGAGAACGAGCATGAGGCTAGTACCACCACGATGTCCAAGCCTGACGAGCTCCAAGATGATACTCCCAAGTTCGACGCCATCCCTCTTTGTGGCATTGACGATGCTGAGTCCTCCATGACTCTTTTTCAAGACGGTGCGGCGACGAGTACGATTACGGAGACCCTCAAGGACCAAGCTTTGGAGGCGAGTGACACGGTGGCGAGCAAGGATGATGCTTCCATCTTAGGAGGCGAGAGTGATGTTGTGCCATCTTCGGCCTTCATCCACGATGACGACTACGAGACGGTTGAGCATGGGATTTTCCCTTCGACCACGGCGACATGTGATGACTTGAGTGACTTTAGCCACCGTATTGAGAGTGAGAGTGTTTTCACCACTAGCCCCATATATGATGTGTTTCCACTATTCCCATGTGAGGAGAGCCACAACCCCCACCTCTTGAGTGAGATGAGTGACTCCACCATATGTGAGTTTGAGTGCACCTAGTTTGAGGGAGTGAGTGAACCACCACATAGAGAGAGTGAGATAGTTGATAGGTCATGTGAGGCCACTTTTAACACTAATGACTTGACCTCTACCTCTATTGTGTCTTCTCATTTGGTGCTAGGTCCCATATATGATGACGGTCCAATTCGTGACGACTACGTCCTATATTTGGACAAGACGATGGCCATGGTGGAATATGATGCACCCCCACATGGTTCCATCACGATGATGATCTTGACCACCATTTCTCATACCCAACTCACCTACACCCCTAGAGTGGAATGAACAAGGTAACATAGGTGAAGCTGATGCTCTCATCCCACTAGTGGACTATCATGACATTGATTGCTTGCATGATGTTGATCAACCTATTTCTATGCTTCATACTAGTGTGACTTCCCCATGCGATGATTTACCCATTTATGATGAGTATGATGATTGCCATGTGGAGTCTATTAGTTGTGATGCCATGTTACATAGGATTTCTTGTGACAATTCTCTTGGTCACATCATGTTTGCCAATCCGCTTAACTTGTCATATGCTATGCATGAAATCAATCATATGTCATATTTGCAATCTCTTCATAGTGACTATGCATATGCCATTAACATCAACCCAATTTGCACATATGGCATAGATGACAAGCCCATGGTTATCGGCATTTGTTTTTCTTGTGATGATATTGATATGCTCCCTTTGCATCCTTTATCTCATATGCCATGCCATGACCACCTAGCTTCGGATATGCATTGTTTTGGGTATTACCCATTTTCTCCATATGATGTTTCCAATATTGCACATGAGGAGACCCCCATAGTTTCCTCATACATTTTAGAAAATTTTGATCACTCCCATCCATTGCATGATCCCAACACTTATGTGCACAATATGCTTCCCATGAATAAACATGCTATTGATGTGCCATACACTTGTATGCTCAATTTGCATCCCCATCATGTTATACACAATAACTATTCTTTCATGATGGATGACATGTTCTTATACCATGCATCAAATTTCTTTGAGCGATGCTTATCTTGTACTAACTCTCACGTGCACATACACATCATGATGGATGATGTGTACATTTACCACACACACAATTTCTTCCGTTTGTGTCTCTTTTGTGTAGGTACCCATGAATTCTTGTCAACCTCGCAATCCCACGAGTTGACAAAACGAGCTCTAGAGAGCAATGACTTGGGATCCCATGGATTGTTTTTCCCACCGCTCTCTTCGCGCAAAGACTTCGCGCAATTCTACTACATGACCCTCACTTGGCTATGGGTTATTGTCCACTACATATTCTATGCCCATCTTGCCATGTTCACTTTGCATGATATGCTCATTACTATGCTTTTGCCATGCATTCGTGGCCCATGCTTTGCATTACACATGATGATTGATTCTCGTACTTGTATGTGTATTTGCAAGCTTGGTGGAGACATTGCTTGTTATTTCCATGGTTGCTTTGTGCCCCATGCCTATGATGATACTATGATCTTGCTCTGTGTTCGTGCTTGCGATATGTCATGTACATTGTCTATGTCTATTATTTGCTCACATGACATGATTGCCATGATTTCCTATAGTATGTTGCATCTTCGCACTACTAGCTTGCACGACTTGATTACTATGCTTGACTTGATTGCCTCACACATGATGAACCATTGCTCTTTCTATTGTGTTGAGTGCCACACGATATTCACTACACCCAATGCACATTATGATTGGATTGTCTTGCACTTGACACATGTGTTTAGACACTTCATTTTATTTGGTGTTGTGAATGATTCCTATGCCTAACATAGACCTTTCATTGAGAAATTTGTGAATGCTTGCTATGAACTTGAGGTAGATGCTTCTTCTCTTGTCACACATATTTGCATCACTACTTCACATTCACATGCTTGCCCCCATGATTTCTTTGCTTGTGCTCGATTGATATGCGTACATGCCATGTCACAATCCTTTGTCACACCATATGCTTTGCATGATGATGACACTTGTTTGGTGAATTGCCTCTTGAATGCTTGGTTTTCCACTAACTCTAACCACATTCATTTTTCCAAGTGTTTGTTGTCCTTGATCCCTTTTGAAGGAATCACTACACGGTGCGACATTGGAGAGTGCCCATTGCTAGCTTCAACATGACAAGAACTTAGTGAACGTCCACTTCTACATGGCGAAGCCATCTCTTTCCCATGGTGATTTGGATTTTGATCCGAGGTCGGATCTTTCCCAAGGGAGGGGAGATGATGCGGAGCATCCTATGGACATCACCATGTCAAGAGTCCGTTCGGCGAGTGACACGTGCGACATCTACTTCACATACACAAAGGTGAATCATCTCTTTTACATGTGCTCACATAACCCCTTCGAGGATGGTATACTACTTGACTCTTCTCCCGTGTGCATGCATAGGTATTGTCGGAACGCTACGGACGACGTGGAGGAGTGCAAGCGCCAAGGAACACCTACACCATCCGCGAGGGAAGCTTGGAAAGGAAGACGCAAGAAGAAGAGCTGTCGAAGAAGCTATAGCCACCGGATGACCTGTCGAGTCCGGACGTCCGGCGCCTGAAGATCCACCGGACGACCGATCCAGATCGGACGACTGGTGTCCCTGCACCCGAGCCAAACGAGCGGACGTCCGACGCCGACCGGACGACCGGTGTCCATGCACCCGAGCCAAACGAGCGGGCGTCCGACGCCACCGGACGACCGGCGACCGGACGACCTGTCCAGACCGGAAATCTGCTACACCAGCATCCGAGCCAGAACAAGCGGACGACTGGCCCCTACCGGACGTCTGGCCGCCCACGAGTCACCGGACGACCTGTCCCCAGCGGACGTCCGGTACCTGGCTGTGTCCAGTTGTGGTCTGAGGCCCATGTACCCCTTCACTTCACCCCCATTTGCACTAAGACTATAAATAGACCTGTCCCTCCTCCTTTTTAGGGTCAATGTTGGTCTAGCTCATTTGAGAGATAGAGCTACGCTCATCCATATTGGATCTACTCCACGAGAGAGACCGCGACCTCTAAGGAGAAGATCCCCTTTGGATTCAAGCCCCCTTTCTAAGGGAAGGTCCCCCCGTGGATTCAAGACCTCACGGAGAAGACCGGTTACCGTGTATCATCCGTTGTTGACTTTGGATCTGGTATCTCACCTTTGTGTTCATCGATCTAGCGCATGTGTGATACATTCTTTTGGTTGAGTGATTCTCTCGTGTTTCCTCTTGTGTTTTCCCTCGTTTTCCCCTCGTGTTCTTCGCGTTCTTGGACGGGATCCGCTCCTTTCGTGAAAGATCGGCCCCTAGGGTTCCTACCCTACACCAGCTTCTTCCTATGCGGTACCCCAAACAAAAGGCACATCCTTCTTTGTAAGCTCGTTGAGAGGTGCAACAATGGTGCTGAAATCTCTCACAAAACGCATATAGAAACCAGCGAGGCCAAGGAAAGTCCGCACTTGTGTGACCGTTTTGGGTTGCGGCCAACTCTCAATAGCTTCAATCTTGGCTTTATCAACTTCAATTCCCTATGGAGTAACAACATAGCCAAGAAAAGATACTCGGTCGGTGCAAAAGGTGCACTTTCCAAGGTTACCAAACAAACGTGCATCACGTAGAGCAATAAAAACATCACGTAAATGTTCCAAATGTTCCTCCAAAGATTTGCTATAAATCAGTATATCATCAAAATAGACTACCACAAATCGTCCAATGAAAGCACGTAAAACATCGTTCATTAGTCTCATGAAAGTACTTGGTGCATTAGTTAACCAAAAAGGCATGACTAACCACTCATATAAACCGAACTTAGTTTTAAATGCCATTTTCCATTCTGTAAGTGCATCTAGTGCCACCCTAGTTGGTTTTGGAGTATTGACGACAAACCTAGTTGAGGGACTAATGTGTTTGTGAGAATTGCAGGATAACACAGGTAGAAGTCCCTCATTGATTTGGTTTTCCTACCAGAGATGACCCCTAAAAATGTATGAAGACATTGAAGTCAAAGGTGGTATATGAAGATATTCACATTGAATACTATGACAAGAGAAGACACCACATGAAGCCTATGGAGCTCGAAGACTTAGATCTTTCCTAGTTCTCTTTCTTCTGTGTTGAGTCATTGGAACCACCGTACTGTTAAGTGGGGTCCAAGAGAACCAGTCAAAATGACTGAAGTGATGCCTAACCAAAACCTATGTCTTCGAGTGAAGACTATGAGAGCGAATCTTGTCCAGAGTCGGACAACTCAGCTTTGCTTGCAGCCCAAGTAAAGTTTCCGTGTGAGTTTGAAATCTGACCGTTGGAACACGTGTCAGTTCCTTAGTGACCCAGGGTCATTTCGGACAAATCAGGTCGGGTTGCCAAGCGGCTATAAATAGCCCACACCCTACAACCATAAACGGTTGGCTGCTCAGATTCAGAGTACGACTTTTGTCGTTTGAGAGCAACCCACCTCGAAGCCTTTGAGAGAGAATTCCTTGCGAGGATAAAGCACTAACTACCCAGAGCCAAAGAGAATTAGGCATCACTTAAGTCTTCTTGTCTGTGTGATCTGAAGACTTATTACACTTGAGGACTGTGCATCCTCCAGCCGGTTAGGCGTCGCGTTTTGAGCATCCAAGAGACATTGTGGATTCCGGTGAACGAAGTCTGTGAAGGTTTGGGAGTCTACCTTGAAGACTTACCAGAGTGATTGGGCGAGGTCTGTGTGACCTTAGCTCAAGGGGAATACCGTGAGGACTGGGTGTCCTGAGCTGCGTGTTCAGGACTGGGTGTCCGGGACTGCGTGTCCTAAGGTTTAAATACCTAGCCGCCCTAACCAGACGTACAGTTGTCACAAGAACTAGAACTGGTCCAACAAATCATTGTCTTCAGCGAGTCACTGGTTTCATCTTCCCTTCCCTTTACTTACTGTTACTCCTTGTGAAGTCATTGTATGTCCGCACTATCTTTTGTCTTCACTGAGTGACTGCGTGTTCTGTGTGGCTTCACAATATCTTCCTACCTGATCCTTACTACATTGCTGCTATTAGTCATTGTGCTTTCACTCTATTGAATACTTAACTATGGCTTGCCTAGTGTAGTCTTCCTTCCGCTGCAGGGTAATAGGTTTATTTCTATTGTTTGTCTTCATAACTTCCACGTTTTGAAGACTTTCATAAAAATCGCCTATTCACCCCCCCCTCTAGTCGATATAACGCACTTTCACATTCATCTCCCAATTTCATACGAATTTGATGGTATCCACTACACAAATCAACTTTGGAGAATATTGTAGAGCCACTCAATTCATCAAGCATGTCGTCTAGCCTAGGAATAGGATGACGATAATGAATAGTAATATTATTAATGCCTCAACAATCAACACACATACGCGACGTACCATCCTTTTTCGGCACTAAAATGATAGGAACAACACAAGGACTAAGGGACTCACGTATATAACCTTTGTCAAGAAGCTCCAGTACTTGACGCATAATCTCCTTCGTCTCCTCTGGATTGGTACGGTATGGCGCATGGTTGGGTAATGATGCACCGGGAATTAAGTCAATTTGATGCTCAATCCCTCGAATATGTGGTAATCTCGGTGGCTCGTCTTATGGAAAGACATCTGAGAACTCTTGCAAAATGTTAGTGACAGCAGGAGGCAAAGAGGAAGGCACGTCCTTGAATGAAAATAATGCCTCTTTGCACACAAAAGCATAGCAAACAGATTTGCTAAAATCTAGATCATCAATATCAGATTTGGTGGCATGTAAACATGCACTTTTCAATTTAATTTCAGAAGCAACACTAGATGGTTTATTACTATGCTTCATTTGTTGCTCAAATTCTTTTGCCACAATCTGATTTTCACTCTTATTGTTCTCCTGTTTTGCTTTATTAGCTCTATTAATATCATCTTTCAAAATAGAATCAGGAGTCATAGTAAGCAAAGTAATATTTTTATCCTTATGAACAAGAGTATACTGATTGTTTCTACCATGGTGTATACATTTTTTATCAAATTGCCATGGTCTACCAAGTAATAAGGAACATGCTTGCATAGGTACCACATCACAATCAACATAATCAGCATATGTAGAGATACTAAAATGCACACGAACAGTACGTGTTACCTTAACCTTGTCGCCATTGTTGAACCATTGGCTGTAGTAAGGATGTGGATGTGGTCTTGTGGTGAGAGATAGCTTCTCCACCATCTCCATGCTAGCCAAGTTGTTGCAGCTCCCTCCATCTATGATGACGCGAACATAACGTTCCTTCACAACTCCCTTTGTATGGAACAAATTATGCCTCTGATTTTGCTCAGCTTGTGCGACCTGCACACTCAAAACATGTTGAGCAACTAAACATTCATACCTGTCAGCATCTTCAGGAGCCATGTATTGCGTCTCATGATCAGAATCATCTCCATCGTGTTCTTCACGTGTAATAAGAGCCAAAGTCTCCTCATCATAGTCACTAGCGGACTCATACCCACCATCCTCAGTAGCAATCATCACACGCTGAGATTGGCATTCTCTCACAAAATGTCCTCTTCCCTTACAATGACGACAAATAATATCACTTGTGTGCCCTACTGATGCCATGGAATAAGAAGAGCTCTGCGCAGGTCCAGCAGGTGTGCTCTTGGCAGATAGTGCTGCTTGTGCCTGCTTTCTTGTATCACGGCTGGAGGTGGCACCTGATGGAGGTGCTGGTGGAGTGGAAGTAGAGGATGCACGTGGTGTCCATGATGAAGATCGACCTGCAGAAAAGTTAGTTCGTGCCAATGCATGTCGATCATGCACTTCACGTTCAGCTTTACAAGCAAGATGGAATAAACGAGTGATATTAGTATACTCCTTATACTCTAGAATGGTCTGAATCTCTCTATTTAATCCAGCCATAAAACGTGCAAGCATAGCTTCATTCTCCTCAACAATACCACATCTAATCATGCCAGTTTGTAATTCCTAATAATATTCTTCTACAAAAAAATTTCCTTGTCTTAAACGCTGCAATTTTTGAAGTAATTCACGTTGATAATATGGTGGAACCCAACGAGTACGCATAGCAATTTTCAAAGCAGCCCAAGTAGCTGGAATAGGATATAATCTACAATGTTCAGACCACCAAACACATGCAAAGCTAGTGGAAGCACAAACAGCAGCAGGAACACGTCTCTCCTCAGGATATTGTAAACATGTAAATCGTTGTTCAGTTTCTAACTCCCAAGTAAGATATATATCAGGAACATATCTACCCTCAAATGGTGAAATATTCAATTTTAGTTTAGGAATATGGTCATGTACCTCAGGTGGTGGTGCAGCCCTACCGTTGCGAAGATGATGTAGGGTAGAGACCCTAATCGCCCGATCTTTCATGAAAGGAGCGGATCCCGGGGAAAACACGAAGAACACGGGGAAGAACGGATGGAAAACACAAGAGGAAATCACTAAACCGACACGAATAAGTCACACATGGGCTAGATCCTCGAGTACATAGAACGATACACGAATCCATGGACAACTAGGGATGATACATGGTAACCGGTTCTTCTCCGTGAGGAGGTCTTGAATCCACAAGGGGATCTTCCCGTAACGGGGTCTTGAATCCAAGGTGGATCTTCTCTGAAGAGGGGCCGCGGTCTCTCTCGTGGAGTAGATCCGATATGGATGAGCAATGCTCTATCTCTCAAATGAGCTAAACCAATGCTAACCCTAGCTAGGATGAATGTGGGGTCTATTTATAGTCTAAGTGAAAATGGGGGCGAAGTGAAGGGGTACATGGGCCTCAGGCCCGAACGCTGTGCGCAGACAGGTACCGGACGTCCGCTGGGCGCCGGTCGCCCGGTGTCTCATGAGTTGCCGGACGTCCGGCATCCTCCGGTCGTCCGTTGGTTCCACTCTGTGATGGGGGTGCCGGACGTCCGGAGGCTCCGGACTTCTGCTGACTTTGGCTTGGGTACGGTCGCGCCGGTCGTCCGGTCGGGGCAGGACGTCCGCTCATTGGCCTCGGGTGCAGGGGCACCGGTCGTCCGATCTGGACCGGACGTCCGCTGGCTGGGGCTCGGCTGACGCTTCAGGCGCCGGACGTCCGGTCCCGGCCGGTCGTCCGGTGGCTGGGACTTTTCCTGCAGCCCTTCTTCTTCTCCGTCTTCTCGTCCATCTTCCTCTTCTTCTTGTCCTTGCTCCTTAGCTTCTCCAGTGTACCTGAGTATGCACAAGGTATCCATATGAGGTAGTAGCCATGCTTCACGTGCATCGAAGTGGAATTGTGAGAGGAGAGATGTCACCTCGGTTTCAAGGGCTCTTGCATGTGATCGAGTCATGGGTCTGGTAGGCACTTGATGAGACGATGGTAGGTCCATGGGGATGAACTTGGGATGCTCCACATCAGAAGATATGCATGAGGACGACCTGGTGGTAGTGGTGCTGGTGGTTGCACGTAGTTCTGATTTTCGTCAACCTCATCCTCGTAATGGTCCTCCACCTCTGCAGTACTAGCAGGAGCGGTAGAAGCATCAATAGCGGCACCAGAATTTTGCCCAGGGTCAATGGGAATGCGCTGTGCTCGTCCCACTTGATTTGAAAAGCGATGTTGTTGTTGTTGTTGTTGTTGTTGTTGTTGTTGTTGTTGTAGTTTTTGTTGTAGCGGTGCGTTAGGGGCAGCCGGTGGTGGTGGTGGAAGACGCATGAGAAATTCATTAAACTTGTTATCGAGCTTTGCTTCGAACGTCTTCTCCATGCCATCTATCTTCTCCATGGCCTCTTCAAATCTATTTAGCACATCTTGCACCTGTCCACTCATCATTTGGTGAAATTTATCATGCAACTCCTTATTCGTCATGTTCTCCTAGTCAGTCTCGTCGGCTTGTGATCCTGCCATGTTTAGAAGCAATAGAAACACACAAGAATATGATCCTACAGACTACTAACAAGAGGTGGTGGTGTATGTTGAAAGTGCGTTATATCGACAAGAGGGGGGTGAATAGGCAATTTTTATGAAATTCTTCACTGAGGAATTTGCTGGTGAGGAAATTCCTTAGCGAAGAACGACCAGTAGCGGAATGAGTACTCAAAAGTAAACATAACAGAATACAAGCATAGTCATCATGATGAAATGAAGACAGGCACAGAGTACAGAAGCGTAAACACAGGATAACACAGGACGTAGACAAACAGACTGAAGAAATTTAACTGAGGAAATTGAGAAAGTCTTCAGTCAAAGACTTCGAACACAGATACAAACAAGCACACAACACAGTTATGAGGAAATGAAAGAGTTGAGGAAATAGAACCAGTAAGCTTGGTGAAGACAATGATTTGGTAGACCAGTTCCAACTGTTGTCTCAGTTGTACGTCTGGTTGGAGCGGCTGAGTATTTAAACTCGAGGACACCCAGTCCTAAACACGCAACTCAGGACACCCTGTCCTCACCATATTCTCCTTGAACTAAGGTCACACAGACCTCGTCCAATCACTCGTGGTAAGTCTTGAGGTGACTTCCAAACCTTCACAAACTTGGTCACTCGGCGATCCACAATTCCTCTTGGATGCTCTAGACCATGATGCCTAACCCTCTGGAAGAAGCACAGTCTTCAAAGGTAACAAGCGTTGGATCCACGCAGGATCAATCTCTTCAGTGATGCTCAATCACTTGGGGTTTGTAGGTGCTTGGGTTTTGGGTTTTTGGTTTTTCCTCACTTGATGGTTTTCGCTCAAAGTCCTTGGAGGATGGGTGTCTCTCAAATGACAAGTGTCAGTTTCTCTCGGAGCAGCCAACCAGCTAGTGGTTGTAGGGGGCGGCTATTTATAGCCTAGGGAGCAGCCCGACATGATAAGACATAAATGCCCTTCAATGATATGACCGTTAGGTGGATAGATATTTTGGGACAGCTGGCGCAGAGCACAGCAACGGTCAGAATTTTGAGTAGCATAATCCTCAGGGCTATCATGTTCCTCACTGTGTAGGAAATCCGCACTGGCGAATTCCTAACTCCTCAGTCAGAACAAATTCCTCAGAGACCAGAAGAACTTCGTCTCTGTCACTGAAGAATATGACTGGACTATATGAGATTTCCAATGGCTGCACTCGAAGGGATTGGTAGGTGTACGATTTTGAGTTGAGCATCACATGGAAATTTTTCCTTAGTATTTCCTCGACCCCCTTTAACAGTACGGTGTTTCCTATGACTCAAGAAAGAGAAAATGAAACTATGAATACAAAAGTCTTCACGCTTTATGTTCCTCGAATGAATACCAAGTCTTCAAGGTTACACCATTTTCTTCACTTTCAGAGTCTTTAGAAAGTCTTCAGAATACCAAAGTCTTTAGATGAAGAACTTCATTTTTAGGGGTCGACTTTCTCTATAAATATCAAACTCCTCATAGACTTATAGACCTGTGTACACTCATAAACACATTAGTCCCTTAACCTATAAGTCTTCAATACACCAAAATCACTAAGGGGCACTAGATGCACTTACAATCTCCCCCTTTTTGGTGATTGATGACAATATAGGTTAAGTTTTCAACGGGGATAAACATATGAAGTGTAACTACTAATATTGAGGAATTTGATTGCAAGATATAGAAGAACGCCCCCTGAAGATGTGCATAGTGAGGAATTTGCTTTTGAAGTAATGCACACTTGAAGAGTTGAATCATGGAGATCTCCCCCTATATCTTGTAATTCATACACGCATTTGATATATAACAGTGAAGAATTTGAAATGCATGATGAAATATGGTGACTGATGTAATTCAGCATGCGTGCAATAATATTAATGAGGAATAAGCATGCAAAAAAACGTATCAAGAGTATCAGAGCACCATCGGGTTTAAGTTTACAACTCGATCGAATAAAGTCGCAGAAGAACGAGAGTTGTATCTTAACAAAAAATGCCCATATAGAAAGACCCGCTTGAAGACTAACTCAAAATTCTCCCCCTTTGTCATCAAATGACCAAAAGGAATGAATATGAGGACTAACGCCCCTGAAGAATATCAAGTTGATGAAGGAGCGCCAGTGTTGTTGGGGTCGTTTGTTGTAGTAGGGCCTGCCGCAGTGTCGTCCAAGTCTTCATTTTCATAAGTGTCGCGCGATGAAGAATATGAGCTGGCCACCAGAGAAGGAACCTTGACCTTTTGGAATTTCTTCGGTGGAGGTGCAGACCAGTCAAAATCTTCTTTGAGACCCATGTTCTTCAAATCTTCGTCACCATACAGATGTGACAGGATTGCCCAGGTGCGACTGAAGACTTGATGGAGGTAGTAGTGGTTTTTCTTCACTACATTGTGTGTGGCAGTCATGTTGTGAAGAAGTGAACCAAACTGACGCTTAACCCATTTGTGATTTCGATCCACCTTCTGGTGAAGACTAAGCAGAAGTTCACGGTCAGTCATCATGCGCGGAGCAGTGGCTTGAGGAGTGGACTTGGGTGCATTGGCAGAGTCATGTGTGGCAGAGTCATCATTGGTGGAATAAGATGCAGCTTTGTGAAACTGACCATCCAATGGACGAATGCTTTCATCTATTACAGCTGGTGCCTTGCCCTTTCCATCAACTGAGGAATTTGTCTGCTTGAGGACTTCGATTGGGGGCAAGTAGCTAAGGTGATTCTGGAAATCAGCTTTGTAGTTGAGTGAAGACCTTGTCCTGAGGAATCTCATAATCCAAGGTGCATAAGGCTTCAGCTCAAACGGAGATAGTGCAACATTGGCCATAGTCCTCATGAAGAAATCGTGATAATTGACAGGAATGCCATGAACGATGTTGAATACCAGATTCTTCATGATGCCAACAATTTCCTCATCAGATGAGTCGTGGCCTTTGATAGGACTGATTGTCCTCGTAAGAATATGATAGACAGTTCTGGGCACGTACAACAATTCCTTCATGAGGAATTTGGTTCTTGGTGCCTGACCTAGCTTCAAAGGTTTCATCAGCACCTGCATGTAATGATGTGTGAGCTCTGGTTCACTGTAGATGCAGCGAGCTTCTTCAAGGGGAGGACTGAGTGGTAGATCACGAAGCAATTCAGAGGCTGGTGCAGTGTAGTGAGTGTTTTCAGACATCCAGTCCAACACCTAGGAATTCACATCTTCAGCATCTCCAGTGATGTGCAGCGTTGCATAGAATTGAAGAATCAGTTCTTCATTCCAATCGCAGATGTCAGAGCAAAATTTGAGCAGTCCAGCATCGTGAAGAACACTGAGGACTGGTGCGAAGCACGGCAGAGATTCCATATCCACGTGAGGAATATGCTCATGGTAGAAAATCTTCTCCTTGTTGAACAGCACTAAGGAATAGAAATTGGCTTGACTAGTAGTCCAGAAACGCCTCTTCCTAATGCGAGCAGAGTTATATGCGTTGTAATCTTCGAAGAATACATGCTCGCCGAAGAAATCATCAGCCTTGAACTTTTGCTTGTGCGAGAATGGGTCCTTTGGCTTTGGCAGAGGAGTGTCAGTGAGTTGCATCACGACCTCAGGAATCTCAATTGCAGGTTCTTCAGGCTGAGGAATTTCTGGTGCCTCCTCAGTGACAGTCTGCGTCGTTGGTTGTTCAGCAGCAGCAGTTTCTTCAGCGCTAGTGGCTGGAATTTCCTCATGGACAGATGCAGTGGGATGAGTTTCTTCAGAGCCCATATGTACAGTTTGTGTGGGGGACTGAGGAATTTGCTGTAGAGGGGTGAACGTTGGTGAGTTTGGATGCTGACTTTCCCAGAATTCATCACTGATTACGGGTGTGGAGCAGCCAATGTCCACATCTTCATCTTCCATTTCTTCAACGCCAGCCTCTTCAGCTGTGAACTGAGGCATAGGCGAGGAGATGACAGGTGTTGAAGGGATCGCATCCACTTCAATTTCTTCATCCAACGGTTCAGACGAAGCAGCAGAAGGAGTTTCTTCATCAGATCCGCTGGGGATCACATATTCTTCATCAAAAGGAACAAGGTCCTTTGATGGCCTGGTTGAGATGGGAACAACATCAATCGGATTTGCAAATGAACTTGTCATAGGCTTCATTTTCTTCGGAGCTGAAGAATCTGAAGCAGCTGATGCTTTCCTTTTCTTCACAGCAGCACGCTCTGCAGCCTTGGTCTTCTTCACATCCGATGCAGATCGAAGGATTGGAGTTGAAGTTGGTGCAGGAGCAGCTGAGGAATCTGGTTGATTTTCTTCAGGCACAACTGATGCAATTGCCCTGAGTTCTTTAGTTTCTTCAGGCGGACCACTAGTGGGTGCCCTGGCAATTTCTTTAGTGGTTGGAATGCAGTCATCAGCCCTGGAACTCACATTTTCTTCAGCAGCTTGATTGTCATCAGCGGTGCTGACATTTTCTTCAGTAGACTAAGCAGATGCTTCAGCCTGAGGAATTTCCTGTTGCGTTGGGGCTGCAACATTGGAAGTGAAGTTATCTGCAAGTTTCACAAAACGAACATTGGCTCCAAGCCAATCAGCGCGATATGCGTCAAAGTCATCACTGAGTTTCTTAATCTCAGTCTGAATAGTGACAAGTTCTTCAGTTGTCATAGAGACAACATTTTTCTTCAGATAGCGCTCTTTCTTGTACTGCGCTTTCTTGATCTGCCTGGCCTTCTCAAATTTCCACTTTTATTCTTGAATGAAGTGGGTCAGCATGTGACTCTGGCCAGGAGTCAGCTTGAAGTCAGGAAAGGGAGTGTTGGGGTCCTTGTGCCAGACATCAATGTAGTCGAGGATCAACTTGGGATCCAAAAGCAGTGGCACCTCTGATCCTTTGGCTCTAGCAGCCCTGACTTGCCTGTCTCTGATGATTTCTGCAAGTTCATCATCATCAGCTTCGTCTTCTTCAGACGGTACTTGGAAAGCAACTTGTTTCTTTTGAGGACATGTGCGAGGACCTCATGCAGCAGTGGCCTTTGTCTTCAGGAGTGAGGGGCCAGCTGAGGAACTTGGTGCAGCTGAGGAACTAGCTGAGACACCTGAGGCAATGGAGATGCCTGCAGTCCTTTGGCACGAGGCGATATGCACAGGTGCTGAGGATTTAGTCAGAACAGCTGAGGGCTTTGGCGGAGGAGCTGAGGACTTTGGAGGAACAGGAGCAGCATGAGGATTTGCCCATGAGGGCTTTGAGGATTCTGGCCATGAGGGCATTGCTGAGGAACTTGGCCTTGAGGGCATTGTTGGTGAAGCACTTGGCTTGCGCGCAAGCTTCTTTGACATAGCCTTCTTTGGCTTGACAGCAGAGGCCTCAGCAGAGGCAGCAACAGCAACAGAGTCTTCATTGAATTTCCTCACTGCTTCTCTGGCTTGCTTAGCCAACTTCGCTTGGCGCTTGGCCCATTCATCAGGATAGTCCTCACCGCGCTTGAGGCTGGTGGGATCAGCAATTTGGCTAGATGCCAATGGAGGTCTTGGGCATGGAGGATTGAGTGCGAATTTCTTCATGTACTTAGGAGTGACATATCTGTATTCCCTCCGCTCTCTTGCCCATCTCATCTCTATCTTCTGAATGCGCACTTTGCACTCATTCTTTGTTTCGTCAGTAGGTGTGCAGTACCCAGAATATATTTCATCAGGGATCTCAAATGCTGTATTTACTTCAGGCCTCTTTCCTCCCTTCTGTGGCTTCTTACCATCAGCCATTTTCTTCAGTTGAGGAATTTGAACAATTTAATTCTCTGAAGAAGTATGCAACTTTTCTTCGAGGAACGCTGCAAATGAGTTATGTTGATGAGAACCTAGTGATTCAGCAGCTGACATGTGTACCTGTGAATAGAGTATAGTTGTGAGGAATTTGGAGAGGTCATATGCATTCTCAGAAGGTTTTGTAAAAAGAACAAGTTAGAGGAATTTGACCAGATGAGTCTTGAAGAATTTCACTAAGCGTTCTTTGTCTTAGGTTCTAGAGATGTGTAGATTAAAAATCCACACATTTGAGGAATCTTGAAGAAAAACATGGCTTAGAGAAACGAATCAAGAACAGATGACCTGTGAGGTGTTTAGTGTGTGAATCTATGAAGAAAAACACCTTTGAAGATAATCATTCGAATCAACGAGGGTAGTAAAAGTAACTTTTAATTACCGTGGACGAAGAAAACGACAAACTGGAGTGAGGAGATGTGAAGTTCGTCTGTGCAGATCTTCCACGCTCTAACTTGGCGGAGGATGACGGCTACGGCGGCGGCGGAGTGAAGATTTCCGCGATCGGCGCGAGTACGTCGGCGACGAGGTCGAGGCAGTGAAGCTTTTCCTCACCGGTTGCGATGAAGTAGCGGCGGCGCTAGGGTTTGAGAAGCTCGAGCTGGAGAGAGATCGAGCGGAGTAAAAGAAGTGAGGAAGGGAAGGAGGGGCATTTATAGCCACGGTGAAAAACTGCTCGCCCGAAGAAATTGGACGAACGTGCCCCTGACCCTTCTCATTCGCATGACATGTGTCACCCACATAGTGAGAGGTGGAGATCGTGTTAGATCGTGGGTGAGTGGATAAGTGTATCGTTGGATGCGGAACGGTTTGAGCGGCAAAGCCGAAAATTTCGATAAGATAGGTTTTAAAGTTTTTTTCGCAATTTCTTCAGCTGACAAGGACACAGTGAAGATTTTGAACGAGTTTCAAATAGAACGCACATGAAGAATTTTTGAACAGATTGGGTTGAGTATAGCATAGAGGGGAAGGGTCCGATCACATTCACTTAGCAGAAAACCAACTTGAAGAAATAGCAATAAGTGAATGCTGTAGAGGACATAAACTCATATATATATATATATATATATATATATATATATATATATATATATATAGCCAATGAAGAAAAACGACAGAACCAGTGAATACTATGCAAAGTTGAAGAATATGAATAATTTGAGGAATTTCAACTTTTGGTGGTGGCGTGATCCACTGTATAAGAATGATGATTTCAGACACCGCGTACAATTATCGTAGGGTTCTGAGAATCAAATTCTTCATTAATTTCTTCACACTAAGAGTGTTATTCTTCATTGATTGAAGAAAAACATTTCTTCATGTGTTGCACATCTATGTCATCAATTTTGCATAAGTGTTAGGATGAGTGTCCTTTTCAAAGAACATTCGAAGATTCTAGGATATTTAGCTCACACCGCAACTTGCTAAATCTCTTCTCATCCAAGGGCTTTGTGAAGATATCGGCTAGCTGTTCTTCAGTCTTCACGTGCTCAATAGAAATGTCGCCCTTCAACACATGATCACGAAGAAAATGATGACGAATCTGAATGTGCTTTCTCTTCGAGTGCTGAACTGGGTTGTGAGCAATCTTGATAGCACTCTCATTGTCACAGAAGAGAGGCACATTCTTCATGTTGACGCTGTAGTACTTGAGAGTTTGCTTCATCCATAGCAATTGGGCACAGCAAGAACCAGCGGCAATGTACTCAGCTTTAGTAGTAGATAGTGATACGCAGTTCTGTTTCTTCGAGGACCAACAGACAAAAGATCGTCCGAGTTAATGACATGTACCAGATGTTGACTTGCGGTCCACACGATCACCAGCATAGTCAGAGTCAGAATATCCAATGAGATCAAAAGCCGAGCCCTTGGGGTACCATAATCCAAGTGTTGGTGTGTGAGATAGATATCGAAGAATATGCTTCACAACCTTATGGTGTGATTCCTTCGGTGTAGCTTGAAATCGGGCACACATGCAAACACTAAGTATTATATATGGCCTAGATGCACATAAGTACAATAAAGAACCTATCATGGAGCGGTATGCCTTATGATCGAAGTCAATACCATTTTCATCAGTGCACAGATGGCCATTTGTGGGCATAGGAATTTTGACGCCTTTGCAATCTTGCATGCCGAATTTCCTCAGTACATCCTTGAGGTATTTCTCCTGAGATATGAATATGCCATTGCGTTGTTGATGAATTTTAAGACCTAAGAAGAATTTCAACTCTCCCATCATAAACATTTGATATTCTTCACTCATCATATAGGCAAATTCATCACTATAATGTTGGTCAGTACAGCCAAAGATAATATCATCAACATATATTTGGCACACAAACAATTCACCATCATATGATTTAGTGAAAAGGGTAAGGTCGAGTGAGCTGGGTTTGAAGCCTTTCTGATAGAGGCAAAGGTGTCCCGATGTTTCGATGAGATGGTGGCTATCTTTTTCTGTGGGAGTCGACCTTGACGATCCGACTACAAACGTGCGAGACGTCGCGCCTTAGCAATCGCTAAACCAACTTCCGAGGGTTATTGACCACGCCGGAGCACGATCAACCTGACCACGAGGGTCTGTTTCCTGCGAGCAAACGAAGCACAAGCAAGAAAATGAGATTGCAATATGGATATTGAGAATATAAGATGAAAGCTTTATTGATCAAGGTGGGGTTCTGTGATGCCTTGGTCTGGTCGTTGAACACAAACGAAGTACGTGAAGTTGCAGCTATGGCGAACTTTTAATCTAAACAAAACCCAAAGCATAAACGATGCCCTAAGGGGTGTATATATGGAGGAGAGAGGGGGAATTTCGTGGCCCTTGGTGGAGGGGTCCGAAACCAACCCTAACTCTTGTTTCCCCAATAATAAGGTGACGCAGGACCTAAAATAGCTTTTGGATGAAATTTATGAAGTGGCATCTTGTATATTTTATCCCATGCTTCATGCACTCATTATGGTGGCTTCAGAGTCCTGGAATCATCACTTGTAACTCTGTTCTTGTTCCCCTTGCGCATGCCATCATCTCCATGCTTGAACTTGCTCCAAGGTTCATCTTTCTTGTCCAAGCTAGGCCCTCCATTTGTAAGCAAAACAAATGTATCCAATTTAGGCAGCATCATATTCTCATCAATATTAGAATCGTTACCAAGAAACGAAAGTACCTGATAATTCAATTGGCGTGCGTGAGCTCTAGTAATCGGTCCAGTATGTATAGCAGCAGGGGCTGTGGGTGTAACAATGGTATTAATGTCCTCATCATCCTCCACTTCTTGAAATGAAGTCGTCCTCGACGAAAGTTCATCGTCCTCACCCAAATAAGGCTTCAAATCTGCAATGTTAAAAGTGGGACTAACCCCAAAATCTGCAGGCAGCTCATGTTTATATGCATTATCATTTATTTTCTCTAACACCTTAAAAGGACCATCAGCATGTGGCATTAGCTTTGATTTGCGCAAATTAGGAATCTATCCTTACGCAAATGTAACAAAACAAGATCTCCAGGTGCAAACACAACATGTTTTCTACCCTTATCTCCAGCAAGTTTATATTTAGCATTCATACGCTCAATGTTTTCCTTAGTTAACTCATGCATTTTTAAAATTAATTCAGCACGTTCTTTAGCATCAAAATTAACCTTCTCCGAAGATGGAAGAGGCAACAAATCAATAGGTGCACGAGGTAGGAAACCATACACAATTTCAAAAGGGCACATCTTAGTAGTAGAATGCAATGAACGATAATAAGCAAATTCAATATGAGGCAAGCATTCTTCCCACATTTTCTTGTTATTCTTCAAAACAGCCCTAAGCATAGTAGACAATGTTCTATTGACTACTTCAGTTTGTCCATCAGTTTGGGGGTGACATGTAGTACTAAAAAGCAGCTTAGTCTGCAACTTAGCCCATAAACATCTCCAAAAGTGGCTAAGAAATTTAGTATCACGATCTGAAACAATAGTATTTGGCACACCATGCAAGCGAATAATTTCATGAAAGAACAAATTAGCAACATTAATAGCATCATCGCTTTTATGACATGGTATAAAGTGTGCCATTTTATGACAACAAATATGCTATCCCTCCCCTTCTTTGTTCGAGGTAAACCTAAAACAAAGTCCATAGATATATCCTCCCAAGGAACACTGGGTACAGGCAAAGGCATATATAAACCATGAGGATTGAGTCGTGACTTAGCTTTTTGACATGTAGTGCAGCGAGCAACAAAACTCTCAACATCCCGTCTCATCTTTAGCCAAAAGAAATGTGTAGCAAGTATATCCTCCGTCTTCTTGACGCCAAAGTGTCCCATTAATCCTCCTCCATGCGCCTCCTGCAACAACAAAAGACGAACGGAGCTAGCTGGAATGCATAGCTTGTTGGCACGAAACACAAATCCATCATTAAGAACGAACTTGTTCCAAGTTCTCCCTACCTTACAATTCTGCAATACATCTTTAAATTCAGCATCATGAACATATTGTTCTTTGATGGTCTCCAAACCAAATATTTTAAAGTCAAGTTGTGAAAGCATAGTATAACGACGAGACAAAGCATCAACAATAACATTTTCTTTACCCTTCTTGTGTTTAATGACATAAGGGAAAGTCTCAATGAATTCAACCCATTTAGCATGTCTACGGTTCAGTTTTGCTTGACTTTTCATGTGTTTCAAAGGTTCATGATCAGAATGTATAACAAATTCTTTGGGCCATAAATAATGTTGCCATGTTTCTAAGGTCCGAACAAGAGCATGTAATTCTTTATCATAAGTAGAATAGTTCCGACTAGGCCCACTCAATTTTTCAGAAAAATATGCAACAGGTTTGCCATCTTGTAATAACACACCTCCTAATCCAATTCCACTAGCATCACATTCAAGCTCAAAAGTCTTATTGAAATTAGGAAGTTGGAGTAAAGGAGCATGTGTCAACTTATCTTTCAATACCGTTAAGGCTTCTTCCTGTGCGGTACCCCAAACAAAAGGCACATCCTTCTTTGTAAGCTCGTTGAGAGGTGCAACAATGGTGCTGAAATCTCTCACAAAACGCCTATAGAAACCAGCGAGACCAAGGAAACTCCTCACCTGTGTGACCATTTTGGGCTGCGGCCAACTCTCAATAGCTTCAATCTTGGCTTTATCAACTTCAATTCCCTGTGGAGTAACAACAAAGCCAAGAAAAGATACTCGGTCGATGCAAAAGGTGCACTTTCCAAGGTTACCAAACAAACGTGCATCACGTAGAGCAATAAAAACAGCACGTAAATGTTCCAAATGTTCCTCCAAAGATTTGCTATAAATCAATATGTCATCAAAGTAAACTACCACAAATCATCCAATGAAAGCACGTAAAACTTTGTTCATTAACCTCATGAAAGTACTAGGTGCATTAGTTAACCCAGAAGGCATGACTAACCACTCATATAATCCAAACTTAGTTTTAAATGTTGTTTTCCGTTCATCTCCCAATTTCATACGAATTTGATGGTATCAACTACGTAAATCAACTTTGGAGAATATTGTAGAGCCACTCAATTCATCAAGCATATCATCTAGCCTAGGAATAGGATGACGATAACGAATAGTAATATAATTAATGCCTCTACAATCAACGCACATACACGACGTACCATCCTTTTTCAGCACTAAAATGATAGGAACAGTACAAGGACTAAGGGATTCGCGTATATAACCTTTGTCGAGCAGTTCTTGTACTTGACGCATAATCTCCTTCGTCTCCTATGGATTGGTACGGTCTGGTGCACGGTTGGGTAATGATGCACCGGGAATTAAGTCAATTTGATGCTCAATCCCTCGAATTGGTGGTAATCCCGGTGGCACGTCTTGTGGAAAAACGTCAGCGAACTCCTGCAAAATGCTAGTGACAGCAGGAGGCAAAGAGGAAGGCACGTCCTTGAATGAAAATAATGCCTCTTTGCACACAAAAGCATAGCAAACAGATTTGCTAAAATCTAGATCATCAATATCAGATTTGGTGGCAAGTAAACATGCACTTTTCAATTTAATTTCAGAAGCAACAATAGATTGTTTATTATTAGGCTGCATTTGTTGCTCAAATTCTTTTGCCACAATCTGATTTTCACTCTTATTTTTCTCCTGTTTTGCTTTATTAGCTCTATTAATATCATCTTTCAAAATGGAATCAGGAGTCATAGGAAGCAAAGTAATATTTTTTATCCTTATGAACAAGAGTATACCGATTCTTTCTACCATGGTGTACAGAATTTTTATCAAATTGCCATGGTCTACCAAGTAATAAGGAACATGCTTGCATAGGTACCACATCACAATCAACATAATCAGCATATGTAGAGATACTAAAATGCACACGAACAGTATGTGTTACATTAACCTTGCAGTTGTTGTTGAACCATTGGATGTAGTAAAGATGTGGATGTGGTCTTGTGGTGAGAGATAGCTTCTCCACCATCTCCATGCTAGCCAAGTTATTGCAGCTCCCTCCATCTATGATGACGCGAACAGAACGTTCCCTCACAACTCCCTTTGTATGGAACAAATTATGCCTCTGATTTTGCTCAGCTTGTGTAACCTGCACACTCAAAACACGTTGAGCAACTAAACATTCATACCTGTCAGCATCTTCAGCAGCCATGTATTGCGTCTCATGATCAGAATCATCTCCACCGTGTTCTTCACGTGTAATAAGAGCCAAAGTCTCCTCATCATAGTCACTAGCGGACTCATACCCACCATCCTCAGTAGCAATCATCACACGCTGAGATTGGCATTCTCTTGCAAAATGTCCTCTTCCCTTACAACGACGACAAATAATATCACTTGTGTGCCCTGTTGATGCCATGGAAGAAGAAGAGCTCTGCGCAGGTCCAGCAGGTGTGCTCTTGGCAGATAGTGGTGGTTGTGCCTCCTTTCTTGTATCACGGCTGGAGGTGGCACCAGATGGAGTTGCTGGTGGAGTGGAAGTAGAGGATGCACATGGTGTCCATGATGAAGATCGACCTGCAGAAAAGTTAGTTCGCGCCAATGCATGTCGATCCTGCACTTCACGTTCAACTTTACAAGCAAGATGGAATAAACGAGTGATATTATTATACTCCTTATACTCTAGGATGGTCTGAATCTCTCTATTTAATGCACCCATAAAACGTGCAAGCATAGCTTCATTCTGCTCAACAATACCACATCTAATCATGCCAGTTTGTTATTCCTGATAATATTCTTCTACAGAATTTTTTCCTTGTCTTAAACGCTGCAATTTTTGAAGTAATTCACGTTGATAATGTTGTGGAACCCAACGAGTACGCATAGCAGTTTTCAAAGCAGCCCAAGTAGCCGGAATAGGATATAATCTACAATGCTCAGACCACCAAACACATGCAAAACTAGTGAATGCACAAACAGCAGCAGGAACACGTCTCTCCTCGGGATATTGTAAACATGTAAATCGTTGTTCAGTTTCTAACTCCCAAGTAAGATATATATCAGGAACATATCTACCCTCAAATGGTGGAATATTCAATTTTAGTTTAGGGAGATGGTCATGATCTCGTACTTGAGGGTGAGCCCTACCATTGACATTATTTGCATGTGGATGACCTGGTGGTTGCTGTGCTGGTGGTGGCACGTAGTTCTAATTTTGATCAACCTCATCCTCGTAATCTCCGGCAAAATCGTCCTCCTCTGCATCAGGAGCAGGAGCCACAGAAGTATCAACAGCAGCACCAACAGTTTGGCCAGGTGCAAGAGGGAGACGGCTCGCTCGGCGGAGGGCTGTTTCACGATGTGTAGGTAGTCATTGTTGTTGTTGTTGTAGAGGTGCGTTAGGTGCAGCCGGTGGTGGTGGTGGAAGACGCGCGAGCAATTCATTAAACCTGTTATCGAGCTTTGTTTCGAACGTCTTCTCCATGCCATCTATCTTCTCCATGGCCTCTTCAAATCTATTTAGCACATCTTGCACCTGTCCACTTATCATTTGCTGAAGTTTATCATGCAACTCCTTATACGTCATGTTCTCCCAGTCAGTCTCGTTGGCTTGTAATCCTGCCATGGTTTGCAACAATAGAAACACACAAGAATATGATCCTACAGACTACTAACAAGAGGTGGTGGTGGTGTCACAAATCCGTCAAGCAAATCTCAAATTCTTACCAGTTCTTACCCAGCAGTAGGCGGTGATCGGCAACCGTCGTAGTCAAAACTCTCAAAGCTTGGATAGAGCGATTACTAGGGAGAGTCAAACGCACGACGTAGATGTATGTGGAGCTGGGAAGGCTTATAATACGGTAGCAAAAAGGGTCAGCAATAATCAATTCAGAGATGCAAAGTTGAATAAACGCTCAACGACGGTACTGTGCTGGTCCTAGGCTAGACCGTGCTAGAGACGCGAGCCTAGAACACTAACAAAATCATGGCGCTGCACGTAAACAATGGAGAAGCACACTCTGATTTTTTTTAATTTTTTTTCACTTTTTTTTGCAATTTTTTCCTCTTTTTTTTTGCTTCGCAACAATTTTTTTTTCAAAAAAGTCTACAAATGGTCTAAAAACTGCCTAGCCAGGATTTTCCAGACTTAGTTTTTTTTTGAGTTTGGAACTATTTTTCTTCTGCAGGTAGCACGGAGTCTCAAGAGTCCTACTCTGTCACGACTCGGAGTATGGCATGATCTGGAACTCGAAAACAAAGCAACAAATACTGGACTCGGACTAGGACTGGTGGCGGAGATGAAACTGGTGGAACTCGGACTGTGGTGGTATATCTGGACTCAGATTGGTGGTGGTATATGGCGATGGTATATCTGGACTTGGATTGTTGGTGGTATATGGCGATGGTATATGTGGACTCGGATTGGTGGTAGTATATGGCAGCGGCGATGTATATGGTGGGGTGGTGGTATATGGTAATGAAGATGACGATGGTGCGGCGGCGGCGTGACAACCTGTGAACAGAACTCGAAACTCTAAAGGACTAGACGCTAAGACCAGCAACTTGACACGATGATGCAACCACAAATTCAACAAAGCAAATACAGAAAAGATTATGCAAAGGCTCAGATTGGTTCGGATAGGATGAACTAACCCTAACTTTTTTGGCTTTTTGGTAGACTGTAGGTATGAAGAACATACTCGATCTAATCTATGAAAAACTGTAAAATCTCACCGAGCAACCTGAAAATCTGATACCACTTGATAGAGGCAAAGGTGTCCCGATGTTTCGATGAGATGGTGGCTATCGTTTTCTGTGGCAGTCGGCCTTGACGATCCGACTACGAACGTGCGAGACGTCGCGCCTTAGCAATTGCTAAACCAAATTCCGAGGGTTATTGACCACGCCGGAGCACGATCAACCTGACCACGAGGGTCTGTTTCCTGCGAGCAAACGAAGCACAAGCAAGAAAATGAGATTGCAATATGGATATTGAGAATATAAGATGAAAGCTTTATTGATCAAGGTGGGGTTCTGTGATGCCTTGGTCTGGTCGTTGAACACAAACGAAGTACGTGAAGTTGCAGCTATGGCGAACTTTTAATCTAAACAAAACCCAAAGCATAAACGATGCCCTAAGGGGTGTATATATGGAGGAGAGAGGGGGAATTTCGTGGCCCTTGGTGGAGGGGTCCGAAACCAACCCTAACTCTTGTTTCCCCAATAATAAGGTGACGCAGGACCTAAAATAGCTTTTGGATGAAATTTATGAAGTGGCATCTTGTATATTTTATCCCATGCTTCATGCACTCATTATGGTGGCTTCAGAGTCCTGGAATCATCACTTGTAACTCCGTTCTTGTTCCCCTTGCGCATGTCATCATCTCCATGCTTGAACTTGCTCCAAGGTTCATCTTTCTTGTCCAAGCTAGGCCCTCCATTTGTAAGCAAAACAAATGTATCCAATTTAGGCAGCATCATATTCTCATGAATATTAGAATCGTTACCAAGAAACGAAAGTACCTGATAATTCAATTGGCGTGCGTGAGCTCTAGTAATCGGTCCAGTATGTATAGCAGCAGGGGCTGTGGGTGTAACAATGGTATTGATGTCCTCATCACTTTCGTCATGAGGAATTCCTTCAAAGTATCATACCAAGCCCGTGGGGCCTGCTTGAGGCCATAGAGGGCCTTGTTGAGTCTGAAGACTTTGTCAGGATTCTTTGGATCTTCAAAACCTGGGGGTTGAGCAACATATACTTCTTCCTCAAGCTTACCATTGAGGAATGCACTTTTCACATCCATTTGATATAAAGTGATATCATGATGGTTAGCATAAGCAAGTAATATGTGAATAGCCTCAAGTCTAGCAACAGGTGCAAAAGTTTCATCGAAATCAATTCCTTCAACCTGTGTGTAGCCTTGAGCTACAAGCCGTGCCTTATTCCTCACCACAAGGCCATTTTCATCTTGCTTGTTGCGGTAGATCCACTTTGTGCCGATGATATTGTGCTTGCGAGGATCTGGACGTTTGACCAGTTCCGAGACATTGTTGAGCTCGAATTGATGTAATTCTTCTTGCATGGCCTGAATCCACTCAGACTCCAGAAATGCTTCATCTACCTTAGTGGGCTCTGTAATAGAGACAAAAGCATAGTGCCCACAAAATTTAGACAAATGTGAAGCTTTTGAGCGTGTGAGAGGACCTGGTGCTTTGATGTCATTGATGATCTTTTCAACTTGCACTTCTTTTGCAATGCGAGGATGAGCTGGTTGTCATTGAAGAATTTGATCAGCGTTTTCTTCAGCACCATTTTCTTCAGCATTTTCTTCAGGTGCATTAGCTCGACGTTCTTCATGTTCTGGAATGAATTCTTCAGGAGATTCTTCAGTAGCAATGACATCCTAAGTAGCCTTGAACTTGATAGTTTCCTCAGGTGTTGGTTCATCTATCACAGTAGGTAGGTGCTCTCTTTGCGAGCCATTAGTTTCGTCGAACCGCACATCTATAGTTTCAACAACTTTGTGAAGAACGTTGTTGAAGACTCTGTCGGTGTGCGAGTCCTTTTCGTAACCAAGCATAAAACCTTCATGTGCTTTCGGTGCAAATTTTGAGTTGTGATGAGGATCTCTAATCCAACATTTAGCACCGAAGACTTTGAAATAACTTGCATTGGGTTTCTTATCAGTGAGGAGTTCATAGGCAGTCTTTTTGAAGAATTTGTGAAGATATACTCTGTTGATGATGTGGCACGCAATATCAATTGCCTCAGTCCAGAAATGACGAGGCGTTTTGTATTCATCAAGCATATGCGAGCCATCTCAGCAAGAGTCCTGTTCTTGCGCTCCACGATGTCGTTCTGCTGAGGAGTATAAGGAGCAGATAACTCATGAGTAATACCAAGTTCATCAAGATAGTCATCGAGACCAGAATTCTTGAACCCAGTGCCATTGTCGCTTCTGATGTGCTTGATCTTCACACCAAAGTTGGTTGAAGCCCTCGAGGAAAATCGTTTGAAGACTTCCTGCACTTCATGTTTGTAAGTAACAAGGTGTACCCATGTGTAGCGAGAATAATCATCAACAATAACAAAGCCATATTGAGATGCTTCATTTGAAATAGCAGAATAATGATTAGGACCAAAGAGATCCATGTGAAACAATTCAAATGGGCGAGTGGTGGTCATGATAGTCTTTGCTGGATGCTTGGCCTTGGTCATCTTCCCAGCTTCACAGGCTCCGCATAGGTGATCCTTGAGGAATTTGACATTCTCGATGCCAATGACATGCTTCTTCTTCGCAAGCGTGTGCAAATTCCTCATGCGTGCATGACCAAGTCGTCGATGCCAGAGCCAGCCTTCTGAAGCTTTTGCAAGTAAGCACACGGCTGGTTGTGGTCCTGTAGAGAAATCAACAATATACAGGTCTCCTCTCCTAAAGCCTTCGAAGACTTTGGAATTGTCAGCTTCCATAACCACAACACAACGGTACTTGCCAAAGACAACAACCATATCAAGATCACAAAGCATTGAGACAGACATAAGGTTGTATCCTAAGGACTCAACAAGCATGACTTTGTCCATGTGTCGATCCTTTGTAATCGCAACCTTACCTAGACCCAATACCTGGCTTTTGCCTTTGTCAGCAAAGATGATATGCTTCAGATGCGACGGAGATAATGGAGCACCCATCAATAGATTCTTGTCACCAGTCATGTGGTTTGTACATCCACTATCGAGGACCCACTCAGTGGCTTTAGGTTGATCATCCTGCAGATGAATTAGTGCAGCTTACAAACTCATATACTTCATCAGTGAAGAATATGACTTAAATTCATCAGATCAATTTCATCAAGTAAAAGAACTGATAAAGCAATATGAGGACATGAGAAATGAAAGTTCATTTCTTCATGATTAGCCCGCGTCCTATCAGGCATACCCAGGTCTCCAGCAAATTCTTCAGACGATTACGTACGTCTGGAGACCTGACCCTGCAGAAGAGATTAGTTCTTTTTCTTCACCACCCACATCTGAAGGGGTGGCAAAGAGTTCATCATTCTGTGAGCTCCGTACGAGAAGGATGGAATAGAAGTCAGTCCATTTCGTTTCACATAAGAGGGGTTAGAGTAAGCATAAGAGTATGTAGAGAAATTCTTCGAGGAATTATGTACATAATGATTTGAAGAATAATGCACATATCCATAATCCTTAGATCTTCCCAGCGAAACATACGGGTTAGCACGATGATGTTCATATGAGGACTTTGATCCATATGAGGAATTTGGTCCGTATGAGGACTTGAATCCATATGAAGAATTTGGTCCATATGAAGAATTTGATCTGGGGTTCCTATTCTTCACATGTGGCGTCATGATGACATTCACCTGAAGATTTTCAAAGCATCTTTTGGGAACCCAGATTTTCTTCATAGGGGAGCCGTTCCTGCAGTTAGTGCCAACATATCTAGCAAATACTTCACCATTATGATTTTTGAATAGTTTATAGTTGGAGTCAATTGACTCATCATCAGAATGAGGAGATTCACATGCAAATCCAGATAAGTTAGATGGATCAACTGGAGGTCCCTTTGTAGCAACCCATGTAGTTTTGGGGTACTGCTCAAGCTTCCAATATGTACCATCAGCATTGAGTTTCCTCTCAAAGGCGATACCCTCTTTCCTAGGGTTCCTGTTGAGGATCTGCTTTTTAAGCACATCACAAAGAGCCTGATGCCCTTTGAGGCTTTTGTACATGCCTGTCGTGTACAATTCCATCAGCCCTGCATCGTTAGTGATACTAGCAATGTCCTCAGATGAGGAATTAGTGATAGCAGAGACATGTGAATAATTTGAAACATTAGCAGCATTTGAACATTCAGGTGAAGAATTAGCAGATTCACGTTCAATGCACTTCAAGCATGGAGGAACAAATTCTTCCTGAGAAGCGATGATTTGTGGAGCAAGTAATGAATCGTGCTCCTTCTGAAGATCTTCATAACTCACTCTTAGCTTCTCAAGGTCTTGCTTTCTTTGAAGAAATTCATAAGAAAGCTTCTCATGATCGGATAAGAGATTGTTATGATGACTTTGAAGATTGTCAAACCTAGTCTGAAAGCTCTGAAGATTTTCAGTCAGGGCTTTAGTGCGATCCAATTCTTCACCCAACATATCATCACTTTTGTCTAGCATGTTTTGAACCTTTTGTAAAGCCCTTTGTTGTTTTACAGCAATCTTAGCAAGTTTAGAATAGTTGGGCTTAAGATTTTCATCAGATTCATTCTCACTTGATTCAGATGAGGTATATTTGAGTACCTTGGCACCCTTTGCCATGAAGCAGTAGGTGGAGCGTAGTCATCATCCCCTTCATCAGCTTTGTTGGTGAGGTTATTTTCTTCAGTGTTGAAGATAGACTTGCTAACGAATGCAGTAGCGAGAACTAGGCTCACCACTCCGGATTCGGACTCCTCAGATGACTCCTCTTCCTCATTTTCTTCAGATTTAGCCTCAGAGTCTATTTCCTTGCCAATGAATGCCCTGGCCTTCTTGGAGCTGCTCTTCTTGTGATATGAAGGCTTTGAGGATTTTGATGATGAGGATTTTGTGGACTTCTTCTTTTTCTTCGCATCATCAGAACTATAATCCTTGTATTTCTTCTTCTTTGATTTCTTTTCCCATTGAGGACAATCTTGAATGTAATGTCCATGCTTCTTGCATTTGTGGCAGAGCCTCCTCTTGTAGTCACTTGATGAGGAATCACTGCTCCTTGAGGGTCTCCCAAAGCGACCACGTCTTTAGAACTTTTGGAACTTCTTCACAAGCAGAGCCAGATCATGGCTTAGTTCTTCAGGATCACCAAGGTTGCTACCAGAGTCTTCATCTTCAGACTCAGATACGGCCTTGGCCTTCAGTGCACGTGTTCTGCCATAGCTTGAACCATAGAGATCTCTCTTTTTAGCAAGTTGGAACTCATGAGTATTTAGCCTTTCGAGAATATCAGCGGGATCAAGTGACTTGTAATCAGCACGTTCTTGTATCATCAATGCCAGAGTGTCAAATGAGGAATCAAGCGATCTCAGCAATTTCTTCACCACCTCATGATCGGTGATGTCAGTGGCACCAAGTGCTTGAAGCTCATTTGAGATGTCAGTGAGGCGATCGAAGGTTTGTTGAACATATTCATTGTCGAGTCTTTTGAAGCGGTTGACGAGATTGCGAAGAACATCAACTCGAGAGTCACGCTGAGTTGAGACTCCTTCATTCACTTTGGACAACCTGTCCCAGATAACTTCGCTGTCTCCAAAGCACTCACTCTGCCATACTGTCCTTTGCTCAGATGGCCACATATGATAGTCTTCGCTTGAGAGTCGAGTTGCTTGAATCTCTTCACATCAGCAGCATTCAGAGAAGGTGTGACTGAGGGAACACCATTTTCCACAACATACCAGAGATCGTTATCAATTGCTTCAAGATACATTCGCATCTTATTCTTCCAGTAGGGGTAGTCAGTCCCATCAAAGGTAGGACACCTAGCAGAGACCTTGATCATACGTGCGGTCGACATAACTAAAACTCCAGGTGGTTAAACCAAAATCACACAGAACAAGGGAGTACCTTGCTCTGATACCAATTGAAAGTGCATTATATCGACTAGGGGGGTGAATAGGTGATTTTTATGAAATTCTTCACTGAGGAATTTGCTGGTGAGGAAATTCCTTAGCGAAGAACTACCAGCAGCGGAATGAGTACTCAAAAGTAAACATAACAGAATACAAGCATAGTCATCATGATGAAATGAAGACAGACACAGAGTACAGAAGCATAAACACAGGATAACACAGGATGAAGACAAACAGACTGAAGAAATTTAATTGAGGAAATTGAGAAAGTCTTTAGTCAATGTCTTCAAACACAGATATGAACAAGCACACAATAGAGTTATGAGGAAATGAAAGAGTTGAGGAAATAGAACCAGTAAGCTTAGTGAAGACAATGATTTGGTAGACCAGTTCCAACTGTTGTCTCAGTTGTACGTCTGGTTGGAGCGGCTGAGTATTTAAACTCAAGGACACACAGTCCCGGACACCTAGTCTTGAACACGCAGCTCAGGACACCTAGTCCTCACCGTATTCTCCTTGAACTAAGGTCACACAAACCTCGTCCAATCACTCTTGGTAAGTCTTTAGGTGACTTCCAAACCTTCACAAACTTGGTCACTCGGCAATCCACAATTCCTCTTGGATGCTCTAGACCATGACGCCTAACCGTCTAGAAGAAGCACAGTCTTCAAAGGTAACAAGCGTCGGATCTACGCAGGATCAATCTCTTCAGTGATGCTCAATCACTTGGGGTTTGTAGGTGTTTGGGTTTTGGGTTTTTCCTCACTTGATGATTTTCGCTCAAAGTCCTTGCAGGATGGGTTGCTCTCAAATGACAAGTGTCAGTTTCTCTCGGAGCAGCCAACCAGCTAGTGGTTGTAGGGGGTGACTATTTATAGCCTAGGGAGCAGCCCGGCATGATAAGACATAAATGCCCTTCAATGATATGACCGTTAGGTGGATAGATATTTTGGGACAGCTGGCGCATAGCACAGCAACGGTCGGAATTTTGAGTAGCAAAATCCTTAGGGCTATCATGTTCCTCACTGTGTAGGAAATCCGCACTGGCGAATTCCTAACTCCTCAGTCAAAACAAATTCCTCAGAGACCAGAAGAACTTCGTCTCTGTCACTGAAGAATATGACTGGACTGTATGAGATTTCCAATGGCTTCACTCGAAGGGATTGGTAGGTGTAGGATTTTGAGTTGAGCATCACATGGAATTTTTTCCTTAGTATTTCCTCGACCCCCTTTAACAGTACGGTGTTTCCTATGACTCAAGAAAGAGAAAATGAAACTATGAAAAAAAAGTCTTCACGCTTTATGTTCCTCGAATGAATACCAAGTCTTCAAGGTTACACCATTTTCTTCACTTTCAAAGTCTTCAGAAAGTCTTCAGACGAAGAACTTCATTTTTAGGGGTCAACTTTCTCTATAAATATCAAACTCCTCATAGACATATAGACCTGTGTACACTCATAAACACATTTGTCCCTTAACCTATAAGTCTTCAATACACCAAAATCACTAAGGGGCACTAGATGCACTTACAGATGTCACAAATCCGTCAAGCAAATCTCAAATTCTTACCAGTTCTTACCCAGCAGCAGGCGGTGATCGGCAACCGTCATAGTCAAAACTCTCAAAGCCTGGATAGAGCGATTACCAGGGAGAGTCAAACGCACGACGTAGATGTATGTGGAGCTGGGAGCCTTATGATATGGTAGCAAAAAGGTCAGCAGTAATCAATTCAGAGATGCAAAGTTGAATAAAATCACGGCGCGACACGTAAACAAGGGAGGAGCACTCTCTGATTTTTTTTTCTTTTTTCACTTTTTTTGCACTTTTTCCTATTTTTTTGCTTCGCAACAATTTTTTTCGAAAAAGTCTACAAATGGTCTAAAAACTGCCTAGCCAGAATTTTCCAGACTTAGTTTTTTTTGAGTCTGGAACTATTCTTCTTCTACGGGTAGCACAGAATCTCGTGAGTCCCACTCTGTCACGACTCGAAGTATCACGTGATCTGGAACTCAAAAACAAAGCAACAAATACTGGACTCGGACTGGTAGCGGAGATGAATCTGGTGGAACTCGGACTAGTGGCGGCGCTGAATCTGGTGGAACTCGGACTGGTGATTGTATATGGCGATGGTATATGTGGACTCGAATTGGTGGTTGTATATGGCAGCGGCGATGTATATGGTGGGGTGGTGGTATATGACAATGATGATGATGATGGTGCGGCGGCGGCGTGACAACCTGTGAATAGAACTCGAAACTCTAAGGGACTAGAGGCTAAGACCAGCAACTCGACACGACGATGCAACCGCAAATTCAACAAAGCAAGACTCTAAAAAGACTATGAAAAGGCTCAGATTGGTTCAGATATGATGAACTAACCCTAATTTTTTTGTTGGCTTTTTTCGTGGACTTTAGGTATGAAGAACAGACTCGATCTAAACTATGAAAAACTGGAAAATCTCACCGAGCAACCTGAAAATCTGATACCACTTGATAGAGGAAAAGGTGTCCCGATGTTTCGATGAGATAGATATCGTTTTCTGTGGGAGTCGACTTTGACGATCCGACTAGGAATGTGCGAAGACGTCGTGCCTTAGCAATCGTTAAACCAACTTCCGAGGGTAATTAACCATGCCGGAGCACGATCAACCTGACCACGAGGGTATATTTCCTGCGAGCAAACGAAGAATAAGCAAGAAACTGAGATTGCAATCTGGATATTGCAAATTAAAGAGGAAAGATTTATTAATGAAGGTGGGGTTTTGTGACGTCTTGGTCTGGTCGTTGGACACAAACGAAGTACGCGAAGTTGCAGCTACGACGAACTTTTAATCTAAACAAAACCCAAAGTCTAAACGATGCCCTAAAGGTTGTATATATGGAGGAGAGAGGGGGAATTTCGTGGCCCTTGGTGGAGGGGTCCGAAACCAACCCTAACTCTTGTCTCCCCACACATACGGACTCTAAAAGGAGCCTATACTTAAGTACTTCGAAAATACATGGGCCTAGCCCAATAATAAGCTGACGCAGCACCTAGAATAGCCTCTGGACGAAATTTATGAAGTGGCATCTTGTATATTTTGTCCCATGCTTCATGCACTCATTATGGTGGCTTCAGAGTCCTGGAATCATCACTTGTAACTCCATTCTTGTTCCCCTTGCGCATGCCATCATCTCCATGCTTGAACTTGCTCCAAGGTTCATCTTTCTTGTCCAAGCTAGGCCCTTCATTTGTAAGCAAAACAAATGTATCCAATTGAGGCAGCATCATATTCTCATGAACATTAGAATCGTTACCAAGAAACGAAAGTACCTGATGATGAGGACATGGCTACCACAGTTACACCCATATCCCCTACTGTTTTACATCTTGGAATAGTTGCTAGAGCTCAGATACGCCAATTAAATTATCAGGTACTTTTGTTTCTTGATAATGTTTCTAGTGTTCATGAGAATATGATGCTGCCTAACGTAGATACATATGTGATGAGGACATCAATACCATTGTTACACCCACAGCCCCTTCTGCTATACATACTGGACCGATTACTAGAGCTCGCGCACGCCAATTGAATTATCAGGTACTTTCGTTTCTTGGTAACGATTCTAATGTTCATGAGAATATGATGCTGCCTAAATTGGATACATTTATTTTGCTTACAAATGAAGGGCCTAGCTTGGACAAGAAAGATGAATCTTGGAGCAAGTTCAAGCATGGAGATGATGGCATGCGCAAGGGGAACAAGAACGGAGTTACAAGTGATGATTCCAGGACTTTGAAGCCACCATAATGAGTGCATGAAGCATGGGACGAAATATACAAGATGCCACTTCATAAATTTCGTCCAGAGGCTATTTTAGGTGCTGTGTCACCTTATTATTGGGCCAGGCCCATGTATTTTCGAAGTACTTAAGTATAGGCTGTTTTTAGAGTCCGTATGTGTGGGGAAACAAGAGTTAGGGTTGGTTTCAGACCCCTCCACCAAGGGCCACGAAATTCCCCCTCTCTCCTCCATATATACAACCCTTAGGGCATCGTTTAGACTTTGGGTTTTGTTTAGATTAAAAGTTCGCCATAGCTGCAACTTCGCGTACTTCGTTTGTGTTCAACTACCAGACCAAGGCGTCACAGAACCCCACCTTGATCAATAAAGATTTCATCTTATATTCGCAATATCCAGATTGCAATCTCAGTTTTTGCTTGTTCTTCATTTGCTTGCAGGAAACAGACCCTCGTGGTGAGGTTGATCGTGCTCCGGCGTGGTCAATAACCCTCGGAAGTTGGTTTAGCGATTGCTAAGGCGCGACGTCTCGCACGTTCGTAGTCGGATCGTCAAGGTCGACTCCCACAGAAAACGATAGCCACCATCTCATCGAAACATCGGGACTCCTGGCCTCTATCAAGTGGTATCAGATTTCTAGGTTGCTCGGTGAGATTTTACAGTTTTTCATAGATTAGATCGAGTCTGTTCTTCATACCTACAGTCCAAGAAAAAGCCACAAAGAAAATTAGGGTTAGTTCATCATATCCGAACCAATCTGAGCCTTTGCATAATCTTTTTAGGGTTTTTGCTTTGTTGAATTTGCGGTTGCATCATCGTGTCAAGTTGCTGGTCTTAGAGTCTAGTCTTTTAGAGTTTCGAGTTCTGGTCATAAGTTGTCACGGCGCCACCGCACCATCATCATCGCCTTGCCATCTACCACCATTGCTTATCCGCCACCGCTCTGAATCCGTATCCATATACCACCACCAATCCGTATCCATATACCACCACCAATCTGTATCCATATACCACCACCGCTACCATATACCACCACCGCTGCCATATACCACAACCATATATCCACCACCAATCCGAGTTCTTCTCAAATTAGGTTTGTTTTTGAGATCAATCTAAATTCCGATTCATGTTTCCTTGCCTGCGTAGGTCTCGAAAAAAGAGTCTGGAGACCCCCGGGCAGTTTTTAGGCCAAAATTTCGGTGACCAAAAATATTTTTTCCCTATCCTATTTTTAGGCTTTTCTGAGTCTTTTGAGCCACGTGCCATCATAGTGATTTTTTGTCGCACTTTTTCATCGTCGCTGCCCTGATTTCCGAAAAAAGTCAAAAAAAAATTCGTGCCCATCCTATCAGTTTGACGAGCGAAGAGTTTTGAGACACTCGCCATTATAGTGATTTTTTGCAAAAAAAAGGAGCGCAAAAAAAGGAGCGCAAAAAAAGAGCGAAAAAAAGTTCTAGAGTGTGCTTTTCACTTGTTTACGTGCAGCGCCGTGATTTTGGTAGTGTTCCAGGCTCGCGTCCCTAGCACGGTCTAGCCTAAGACCAGCACAGTACCGTCGTTGAGCGTTTATTCAACTTTGCATCTCTGAATTGATTATTGCTGACCCCTTTTGCTACCATATTATAAGCCTTCCTAGCTCCACTTATATCTACGTCGTGCATTTGACTCTCCCTAGTAATCGCTCTATCCAAGCTTTGAGAGTTTTGACTATGATGGTTGCCGATCACCGCCTGCTGCTGGGTAAGAACTGGTAAGAATTTGAGATTTGCTTGACGGATTTGTGACACACGACCACCGCTGTTTTCTAGTAGTCTGTAGGTTCATATTCTTGTGTGTTTCTATTGCTGCTAACCATGGCAGGATCACAACCCGACGCGATTGACTGGGAGAACATGACGAACAAAGAGTTACATGATAAGTTTCAGCAAATGATGAGTGGACAGGTGGAAGATGGGCTAAACAGATTTGAAGAGGCCATGGAGAAGATAGATGGCATGGAGAAGATGTTTGAAACGAAGCTCGATAACAAGTTTGCTGAATTGCTTTCGCGTTTTCCACCATCGGCTCCTCCCGCTGCACCTCTGCACCAACAACAACAACAGCGACTACCTCCACGTCGGGAAATAGCCCTCCGCCGAGCAAGCCGTGTCCCTCTTCAGCCTGGCCAAACTGCTGGTGCTGCTATTGATACTTCTGTGGCTCCTGCTGCTGATGTGGAGGAGGATGATTATGTGGGATATTACGAGGATGAGGTTGATCAAAATTAGAACTACGTGCAACCACCAACACCACAACCACCAGGTCGTCCACATGCAAATAACGGCAATGTTAGGGCTCCCCCTCCGGTACGAGATCATGACCATCTCCCTAAACTGAAATTAAATATTCCACCATTTGAGGGTAGATATGTTCCTGATATATATCTTACTTGGGAGTTAGAAACTGAACAATGATTTACATGTTTACAATATCCTGAGGAGAGACATGTTCCTGCTGCTGTTTGTGCTTTCACTAGCTTTGCATGTGTTTGGTGGTCTGAACATTGTAGATTATATCCTATTCTAGCTACTTGGTCTGCTTTGAAAACTGCTATGCGTACTCATTGGGTTCCACCATATTATCCACATGAATTACTTCAAAAATTGCAGCGTTTAAGACAAGGAAATTTTTTTGTAGAAGAATATTATCAGGAATTGCAAATTGGCATGATTAGATGTGGTATTGTTGAGGAGAATGAAGCTATGCTTGCACGTTTTATGGGTGGATTAAATAGAGAGATTCAGACCATTCTAGAGTATAAGGAGTATACTAATATCACTCGTTTATTCCATCTTGCTTGTATAGCTGAACGTGAAGTGCAAGATCGACAGGCATTGGCGCGGACTAACTTTTCTGCAGGTCGACCTTCATCATGGACACCACATGCATCATCTACTTCCACACGTACTGCTACACCGGCACCTCCGTCGGCTGCCACCTCCAACCGTAATACAATAAAGCCGGCACAATCACCACTATCTGCAAAGAGCTCTTCTTCATCCATGGCATCAATAGGGAAAACACATGATATTATTTGTCGACGTTGCAAGGGTGGAGGTCATTATGCGAGAGAATGCCCATCTAAGCGTGTGATGATTGTTACTGAGGATGGTGGGTATGAGTCCACTAGTGACTATGATGAGGAGACTTTGGCTCTTATTACACGTGACGAACACGGTGGAGACGATTCTGATCATGAGATGCAATACATGGCTCCTGAAGATGCTGTCAGGTATGAATGTTTAGTTGCTCAACGTGTTTTGAGTGTGCAGGTTACACAAGCTGAGCAAAATCAGTGGCATAATTTGTTCCATACAAAGGGAGTTGTGAAGGAACGTTCTGTTCGCGTGATCATAGAAGGAGGGAGTTGCAATAACTTGGCTAGCATGGAGATGGTGGAGAAGCTATCTCTCACCACAAGACCACATCCACATCCTTACTACATCCAATGGTTCAACAACAGCGGCAAGGTTAAGGTAACACGTACTGTTCATGTGCATTTTAGTATATCTACATATGCTGATTATGTTGAGATTATGATGTGGTACCTATGCAAGTATGTTCCTTATTACTTGGTCGACCATGGCAATTTGAGCAACAAATGCAGCCTAATAATAAACAATCTAGTGTTGCTTTTGAAATTAAATTGAAAAGTGCATGTTTACTTGCCACCAAATCTGATATTGATGATCTAGATTTTAGCAAATCTGTTTGCTATGCTTTTGTGTGCAAAGAGGCATTATTTTCATTGGAGGACGTGCCTTCCTCTTTGCCTCCTGCTGTCACTAACATTTTGCAGGAGTTCGCTGACGTCTTTCCACAAGACGTGCCACCGGGATTACCACCTATTCGAGGGATTGAGCATCAAATTGACTTAATTCCCGGTGCATCATTACCCAACCGTGCACCATACCGTATCAATCCAGAGGAGATGAAGGAGATTATGCGTCAAGTACAAGAACTGCTCAACAAAGGTTATATACGTGAATCCCTTAGTCCTTGTGCTGTTCCTATCATTTTAGTGCCGAAAAAGGATGGTACGTTGCGTATGTGCGTTGATTGTAGAGGCATTAATAATATTACTATTCGTTATCGTCATCCTATTCCTAGGCTAGATGATATGCTTGATGAATTGAGTGGCTCTACAATATTCTCCAAAGTTGATTTGCATAGTGGATACCATCAAATTCGTATGAAATTGGGAGATGAATGGAAAAAACATTTAAAACTAGGTTTGAATTATATGAGTGGTTAGTCATGCCTTTTGGGTTAACTAATGCACCTAGTACTTTCATGAGGTTAATGAACGAAGTTTTACGTGCTTTCATTGGACGATTTGTGGTAGTTTACTTTGATGACATATTGATTTATAGCAAATCTTTGGAGGAACATTTGGAACATTTACGTGTTGTTTTTATTTCTCTACGTGATGCACGTTTGTTTGGTAACCTTGGAAAGTGCACCTTTTGCACTGACCGAGTATCTTTTGTTGTTGCAGGAGGCGCATGAAGGAAGATTAATGGGACACTTTGGCGTCAAGAAGACGGAGGATATACTTGCTACACATTTCTTTTGGCCAAAGATGAGACGAGATGTTGAGCGTTTTGTTGCTCGCTGCACTACATGTCAAAAAGCTAAGTCACGACTCAATCCTCATGGTTTATATATGCCTTTGCCTATACCTAGTGTTCCTTGGGAGGATATATCTATGGACTTTGTTTTAGGTTTACCTCGAATAAAGAAGGGGAGGGATAGCATATTTGTTGTCGTGGATAGGTTCTCGAAAATGGCACACTTTATACCATGTCATAAAAGCGATGATGCTGTTAATGTTGCTGATTTGTTCTTTCGTGAAACTATTCGGTTGCATGGTGTGCCAAATACTATTGTTTCAGATCGTGATACTAAATTTCTTAGCCACTTTTGGAGATGTTTATGGGCTAAGTTGGGGATTAAGCTACTTTTTAGTACTACTTGTCACCCCCAAACTGATGGACAAACTGAAGTAGTCAATAGAACATTGTCTACTATGCTTAGGGCTGTTTTGAAGAATAACAAGAAAATGTGGGAAGAATGCTTGCCTCATATTGAATTTTCTTATAATCGTTCATTGCATTCTACTACTAAGATGTGCCTTTTGAAATTGTGTATGGTTCCCTACCTCGTGCACCTATTGATTTGTTGCCTCTTCCATCTTCGGAGAAGGTTAATTTTGATGCTAAAGAACGTGCTGAATTGATTGTAAAAATGCATGAGTTAACTAAGGAAAACATTGAGCGTATGAATACTAAATATAAACTTGCTGGAGATAGGGGTAGAAAAAATGTTGTGTTTGCACCTAGAGATCTTGTTTGGTTACATTTGCGTAAGGATAGATTTCCTAATTTTCGCAAATCAAAGCTAATGCCACGTGCTGATGGTCCTTTTAAGGTGTTCGAGAAAATAAATGATAAAGCATATAAACTTGAGGTGCCTGTACATTTTGGGGTTAGTCCCACTTTTAACATTGCAGATTTGAAGCCTTATTTGGGTGAGGACGATGAACTTTCGTCGAGGACGACTTCTTTTCAAGAAGGGGAGGATGATGAGGACATCAATACCATTGTTACACCCACAACCCCTGCTGCTATACATATTGGACCGATTACTAGAGCTCGCGCACGCCAGTTCAATTATCAGGTACTTTCGATTCTTGGTAGCGATTCTAATTTTCATGAGAATATGATGCTGCCTAAATTGGATACATTTGTTTTTCTTACAAATGAAGGGCCTAGCTTGGACAAGAAAGATGAACCTTGGAGCAAGTTCAAGCATGGAGATGATGGCATGCGCAAGGGGAACAAGAACGGAGTTACAAGTGATGATTCCAGGACTTTGAAGCCACCATAATGAGTGCATGAAGCATGGGACGAAATATACAAGATGCCACTTCATAAATTTCGTCCAGAGGCTATTTTAGGTGTTGTGTCACCTTATTATTGGGCCAGGCCCATGTATTTTGGAAGTACATAAGTATAGGCTGTTTTTAGAGTCCGTATGTGTGGGGAAACAAGAGTTAGGGTTGGTTTCGGACCCCTCCACCAAGGGCCATGAAATTCCCCCTCTCTCCTCCATATATACAGCCCTTAGGGCATCGTTTAGACTTTGGGTTTTGTTTAGATTAAAAGTTTGCCATAGCTGCAACTTCGCGTACTTCGTTTGTGTTCAACGACCAGACTAAGGCGTCACAGAACCCCACCTTGATCAATAAAGATTTCATCTTATATTCGCAATATCCAGATTGTAATCTCAGTTTCTTACTTGTTCTTTGTTTGCTTACAGGAAACAGACCCTCGTGGTCAGGTTGATCGTGCTCCGGCGTGGTCAATAACCCTCAGAAGTTGGTTTAGCGATTGCTAAGGCGTGACGTCTCGCATGTTCGTAGTCGGATCGTCAAGGTCGACTCCCACAGAAAACGATAGCCACCATCTCATCGAAACATCGGGACACCTTTGCCTCTATCAATTTGTGTTGCTTGCCATTGAAGGGCTTAGCACGGACAAGAAGGTTGAACATTGGAGCATGGTCAAGCACGGAGATGAAGGTGTGTGCGAAGAGAACAAGAACGGAGGTTCAAGTGGAGATTTCTGGACTTTGAAGCCACCATGATGACATACAAGAAGATTGACGAAATATACAAGATGGCCTTTCAGAAATTTCGTCCATAGCTTATTATTGGTGTTGCGCCACCTTATTTTGGGCCAGTCCCATGTAATCTATTTTTAGAGTCCATATTGTAGGGGAAACGACTTAGGAGGTGTTTTAGTCCCACCTTGCCAAGGATGGACAAAATCCCCTCTCTTTTCCCTATAAATATAGCCCTTAAGGCATCGTTTAGACTGGGGTTTTATTTAGTTAAAAGTTAGCCATCGTTGCAACTTCGTGTACTTCGTTTGTGTCCAACGACCAAACCAAGACCGCTTATGAAACCACACTTTTATCAATACTTCATCCATACTCGCAATATTCAGATTGCTTAATCATATTCTTGCTTGTTCTTTGATTGCTTGCAGGAATAGACCTTCGTGGTCAGGTTCATCGTGCTCCAGCACGGTCAATAACATCTCGGAGTTGGTTTAGTGATTGCTAAGGCGCAACGTCGTGCACGTTTGTAGTCGGATCATCAAAGTTGTCTCCACTAAATCGATAGTTATCATCTGGTCGAAAGATCGGGACCCTCGCCTCTATCAAGTGGTATCAGTTTTCAGGTTGCTCGGTGAGATTTTCCAATTTTTCAGTCTAGATTGCATCTGTTCTTCATACCTAGAGTCCAAGAAAAAGCCACAAAAAAGTTATATTAGTTCATCCATGTCCAAGACAGTCCGAGCCTTTTCGCCATTGCCACATAGTTTTTGCATTGTTGAATTTTCGGTTGCATCGTGTGTCGAGTTGCTGGTTTCTTAGCGTCTAGTCATTAGAGTTTCGAGTTCTAGTCACTTTTTGTTCATGTCGCGTCCGCTCACACCATCATCCACTTCATTGTGATGTTTCTTTGCCACTAATTTTCTTTGTCACCATTGTCGCTATCACCACCATTCATCCGCTGCTGGCGTTCATCGCCGTCTTGGAGCACCATTCATCTCGAGGAGAGAGAAAATTGAGAAAAGTTTCAAGCAAAAAAAATAAATCTTTTTAGGCAAGTATTGATTCTGTAGGTGCTTTTGGAGAGCAAGACCAAGAGATAAAAGTAGTCCAGATTTGTTTGATCCACGAGGCAAAAAAAAGGAAGGAAAGGGCACTTGCGTTGGATTTTGGATCTTGAAAAAACAAAGGGAGAAGGGGGAGTTGTGTCATGTGAGGAAGGTCCAAAGGGAGTACAAGATCGTTCAAAAAGTTGTGCTGCCAAGAAAACTACTAACCATCACGTCACCTGATCCTTGAAGATCGCAACAAAAACAAATAGAGCAAAAAAAAGGGGACCTGCGGCTCTGTTCAGAACGGAAAGAGAAAGAGTTTGTTGGAAAGTTTAGATATTCTTTTATTTCGAATCAACTATCGGCAAAATAGATCAGACCGAATCCTCCTTGAAAAGAAACTTGGATCAGCCGCATATAAAAAAGGAAGGACCAATATTTCGTTTGGATCCTTAAGAAAAATCAATAAGGAAAGTTTGAGCGTCCAAAAAAAAGGAGTACAGATCCGTACTAGTTTCTCTTTAAATTAGCACTAGGATGTTGCTGATTTGGAAAGCTAGATTCGTGGCTATCCTTTGAGATATTTGCCACGTTTTTGAATTTGGCAAGAAATAAAAGAGGGAGTAATCACGTTCGCTTGGTAAGGAAAGTTAACAAAGGAAGGTACGGTGATTGGTTTCTATGCACGTGCAAATACTTTTTTTTGAAGGGCACATGTACTTGGAAAGTAAGGAGAGAGAGAGAGAAATTACAGAGGAAGAAAAGGGGACGTGGTGTGCTATACTTGGAAAGCTTGGATAATCACTTATTTCGGATCAAGTCTTGAAAAAAAATCAGATCGAATCCTCCTAGTTTGGTAACTTTGGATAAAAAAAGTCAATAGTTGCCACGTCTGGATTTGGAAGTAAAAAAAAACTGACCAATCAATTGTTAGGAGTGATCCGAATAAGTCAAGAAAGATTAAAAGAGGAAAGAGATCTGTTGTTTATTTGGAAAGGAGGAAAGAAATCTGGACGTAAATCAAGGAGAGGTAGTTGTTTCCACGTTTGGAAGAAAAAAAAGGCAGGTTTTGTGCTGATCCGAATTAAAAAAAGGCGAGTTCTTTGGAAAGACCGGATTAGTGGTTTTGAGAATCAAATCCGTGGAGATGTCTTGAAAAAAAATTGAGGCGCAGAATTTGGGAGTAGTACTCCACGTCAACCCCTTGGAACCATTAAAAAAAGAGGGCTGATTTTTTTTTTGGGGGAAAGAGCGCACATTCGTTTGGGAGACGCGGAGCTAAAAAAACTGTTTTGTTTGAAGTCCTAGGCATTCATGTTTAAGGAACGTGAGGAAAAAAAAAGCAGGATTTGGTTCGGTTTCCAACGAGCACCATTGTTGTTGAGCTCTCCTTGTTTGTTGATTGCATATTCTAGTGGGCACGTTTGCACTTTGGAGAAAGAAAAAAATCAGTGGTGCTTTGTTGTGCTATAAACTAGTAGGCGCTACGGTTACTTTGGAGTGGAAAAAAAGTGGAAGGAGGCTTGTACCAAAGTGTGGTGTTGGCAACATCTTGTGAATTCGTCTATGTCTTAGGCTCGCGTCTCTAGCACGGTCTAAACTAGGGCTAGCACTCGACTACTTTGAGCGATTATTCAACTTGCATTAATTAACGTGGTTGTAGCATTTTTTTCCACATATATAAAGGCAACCCAGCTCCACATATTTCTACACCGTGTATGCATACGTTCACCTGGCAATTGTTTTACCCAACTCTTGGAGTTATTTGACACCCCTAGTTGCCGGTCATCACCTGCTGCATGGTAAGAACTTGTAAGACTTTGATTTGCTATACTGTGAGCGTTTTACCAGCACTTCCTAGTAGTTCATAGGAACACTATTTTTGGATTTTGTTTCTTGTTTCTACTAATCATGACAGGATCTAGAGTCAATTCATGGGTTTGTTGATTGTGGGAGACGTGATGTAGGGTAGAGACCCTAATCGCCCGGTCTTTCACGAAAGGAGCAGATCCCCGGGGAAATCAAGAAGAATACGAGGAAGAACGGAAGGAAAACACACGAGGAAATCACTAAACCGACACGAATAAGTCACACATGGGCTAGATCCTCGAGTACATAGGACGATACACGAATCCACGGACAACTAGGGACGATACACGGTAACCGGTTCTTCTCCGTGAGGTGGTCTTGAATCCACAAGGGGATCTTCCCGTAAAGGGGGCTTGAATCCGCTTGGGGGATCTTCTCCGGCGGAGGCTCGAATCTCCGAGGAGAAGGTAACCAAGTGGATGAGCAAAGCTCTCTCACAAATCTGAGCTAAACATTTGCTAACCCTAGTACGGAGCTAAGGGACAAGTAGATATAGTCCAAGGGGGTAAGTTGGGGGATACATGGGGTTGCGCGTAGGCAGGGCGGTTGTATCAGTCATGGGGGCGGTTGTACCGCTGGGAGTTCAGGTACTGGTTCCTGGAAGCGTTCCCGGATGCGCTCAGCGGTTGTACCGGTGCGTGGGGTAGTTGTACCGGTCTAGTGGTTGTTGCAGGGATAAACCGGTGTTGTACTGGCCTTGCACCGCTTGATGTCAGGAGCTTGACCGGTAGTTGACCGGTGGCCAACCGGCTGTACCGCCCAGGCGGAAGTTGGGCGGTGCATGGGCGGTTGTTTCGGGACTTCGGAGCTGGGATGATGTTCTTCATGCTCTTGATGTCCTTCTTGCATCATGACTTCTCCTTGGTTGCTTACATGGTACCTAAGCACACAAAGCATCTCCATTTGAGGTAGTAGCCATGTCTCCAGTGGGTAAAAGGGAAGTTCAACAAGGAGAGAGTTAAGCTCGTTCTCAATGGCTCTCGCACGGGCTCTTGTCATGGGTCCAAGTGGTGTCTTGGGAGATGTAGGTAGGTCCATGGGGATGGCCTTGGGATGCTCCGCATCATCTCCCCTCCCTTGGGGAAGATCCGTCCTCGGATCAAATTCTTCATCACCATGGAAGGGAGAGAGATCTTTGACATTGAAGATGTCGCTCACGTTGTACTTGTCGCGCAGGAGGTCGATCTTGTAAGTGTTGTCGTTGTAGCGTGCAAGCACCTTGAATGGTCCATCCGCTCGTGGTCGAAGCTTGGACTTGCATTCTCGTGGAAAGCGGTCCTTGCGAAGGTGTAGCCACACGAGATCACCAATGTTGAAGACCATAGGTTGCTTGTTGAAGTTGAGCTTGGTCGCAAGGCGTTGAACTTGGCGCTCGATGGTGTTTCTTGTATCTTCATGCACCTTCTTGAGATGTGTCACACGCGCACTTGCGTCCAAATTGATGCGCTCTTGGGGTGGTAGAGGAAGAATGTCCAATGGTGATAATGGGTTGAATCCGTAAACGACCTCGAAAGGAGACTTGTCGGTTGTTGAGTGTCTTGCTCGGTTGTAGGCGAACTCGGCGATAGGTAGGCACTCCTCCCACTCCTTGATGTTCTTCTTGATGAGTACTCTAAGTAGAGCGGAGAGTGTGCGGTTTGTCACCTCCGTTTGGCCATCGGTTTGTGGATGATAGGCCGTGGAGAATAGAAGCTTGATTTTGAGCTTGGCGCATAAGGTCTTCCAAAAGTAACTCAAGAACTTGACATCGCGGTCCGAGACGATAGTCTTTGGCTAACCATGTAGACGCAATATTTCCCTACAAAAGAGATTAGCAACATGTGAAGCATCATCTATCTTGTTACAAGGAATAAAATGTGCCATTTTCAAGAAACGGTCCACAACGACAAAAGACTTGTATCATGGTGCGGGACTTGAATCTTCATCGCAAAAGACTTGTTCTTCTTCATTGTTCACTTGGCGGTGCAGGGCGACGTGCTCAAGGGCTTCCATTTCTCCTTCACTCATGGAATCATAAGTGCCATCATCATTGAAGATCATGGTGCGCTTGTTGGTGCACTCATAGGACTTGTGGCCTCGGCCGCCGCATGTGAAACACTTGAGGGAACTCGTCTTGGCGGTCTCATCGGTAGGGGGTGATGATGATGAAGCTCTCGGCTTGAAGTTGCTCGTATTAGGATTGCTTGTAATTGGCGAAGCTTTCTTGGAAGTCGACTTGTCAATGTTGGAAGTAGACGGTCTTGTAGTCGGTGTTGGAGTCGTTAAAGCTTGGTTATTGGAGAAACCGTAGGACTTGGATGAGAACTTGGCATACTTGAAATCATCTTGCACTTGGCGTTCCGCTTTGGTAGCTTGGTGCACGAGCTCGATTAGATTTGAGTATGGTTGGAAGTCGGCGATCTTCTTGATAGGATGATTGAGGCCATTCAATAAACGTGCCATTGTTTGCTCATCATCTTCCGTCACATTGGCTCTTATCATTGCAATCTCCATCTCCTTGTAGTATTCTTCAATGCTCTTTGTTCCTTGCTTGAGTTGTTGGAGTTTCTTGAAGAGGTTGCGGTTGTAGTAGGTAGGCACAAAGCATGCTCTCATGACATCCTTCATTTGTGCCCAAGTAGTGATGGGTGGTTCACCTCTTGCCTCCCTGTAACACCCCGGATGTAACTTTCCCAATTTGTACTCCAACTCTTACCGTTTCCGGCGTTAAGTTACATTTATTTCCTCGGGTTCGGATTTTGCCTCCGTGTGTTTTTGTCGTTGTCATGCATCTCATATCATGTCATCATGTGCATTGCATTTGCATACGTGTTCATCTCATGCATTCGAGCATTTCCCCGTTGTCCGTTTTGCATTCCAGCGCTTCGTTCTCCTCCGGTGGTCATTTCTAGCTTTCTTTCGTGTGTGGGGATTAAACATTTCCGGATTGGACCGAGACATGCCAAGCGGCCTTGGTTTACTACCGGTAGACCGCCTGTCAAGTTTCGTACCATTTGGACTTCGTTTGATACTCCAACGGTTAACCGAGGGACCAAAAAGGCCTCGTGTGTGTTGCAGCCCAACACCCCTCTAATTTGGCCCAAAACCCACCAAACTCTTCTCCATGTCCTAGAGCGTTCGATCATGATCGCGTGGCCGAAATCCGCACCTCATTTGGACTCTCCTAACTCCCTCTATGCCTATAAATAGACCCCCCCCCGTTCCAAATCCCGGGTCTCCTCCCCCGAAACCCTAAAATCTCAGATCCGCCGCC